>NC_056683.1:137290358-137605743 GCF_018350215.1 Panthera leo | reverse complement strand
CTAGCTTCCATTGATTAATATTGATATTTTTAACTCAAAGTTGAACAAGAAAATTAAGTGTATTGTGTTCTAAGCTTTAGGTTTTTATTTAGTTTAAGCAGTCCTAACCTTTTAATGATCTGGTTACAGCATATGGATCTTATGTTGGCAAATGAAATGGAGATTTAATAATTTGTCAAATTATGTCAAGCCAAGTACATGATCAGTTAAACATAAACTCCTTGTTTGTGAATTTTAGGACTTAAGTGTTGCCCTAAACCATTTAAATACCTCTTTGACTTATTTTCTTGATCATTCCTATAAACACACCCAAAACAGAACAGTCATATTTGCTTATCAGCTCTGCTCATTTTTTATACTTCTGTTCAAAATGTAAATAGCATTGACCCAGTCACCAACGTTTTCTACCCTCTCTACCTCCCACACTCATTTGCTCATTATTCCTTTCAATTCTACCTCCTACAGCTTCTCTAATCTTTCCCCAAGTACTGAATTCTCTTGCCAGTGAATTTTCATGAACTCTGTTGGAACACTTTCTGCTTCTAGCACTAACACAGTAATAGTTCAGCGAGCAACAGCCTAACAATAAAGAAGTGGTGTGTGTGTGTGTGTGTGTGTGTGTGCCGGTATATGTTTATATGAGCAAAGGTAAGGATGTGGAATGACATAGGTCAATCTGTTTACAATGGATGAACTCAGGGATTGGAATGGAGAGAAACAGTAAGATTTTACTTCATACACCTTTTAAATATTTCCCCATTAAAGAGAAAAACACTTTTGAAGACGCCCTATTATCTTGCTTTTCTGTGACACTTTTCTCTCCTTTATTAAAGCCACAGTATGGTGCCAATTTCTCAGCCATTGTCTTTACGGCAAGGTTAGTAGATAATTGCCAGTTGAAAGTCAGGCAAACTCAATCTGCAGTAGAGCTTTTTCTCTGAGCAAAAATACATTTGATGAACTGCACAGGGTGAATTGTAATTTATAAGAATAAATGAATAGCCCAGGATGATTATGGAATGAATATATAAAAATGATTGCGTAAAAATGTGCACATACATACATATGGGCAAATATTTGTGTATGCATATGTGCGTATATGCGTATATAATATTTACACACTTATGATAATCATGTAAATTGTTCTTTTTTTTTTTTTTAATTTTTTTTTTCAACGTTTTTTATTTATTTTTGGGACAGAGAGAGACAGAGCATGAACGGGGGAGGGGCAGAGAGAGAGGGAGACACAGAATCGGAAACAGGCTCCAGGCTCCGAGCCATCAGCCCAGAGCCTGACGCGGGGCTCGAACTCACGGACCGCGAGATCGTGACCTGGCTGAAGTCGGACGCTCAACCGACTGCGCCACCCAGGCGCCCCTGTTCTTTTTAATTTTAAATAAAAATGACTCCTATAAGGGCGCCTGGGTGGATCAGTTGGTTGGGTGGCTGACTTCAGCTCAGGTCATGATCTCATGGTTTGTGAGTTCAGGCCCTGCATCAGGCTCTGTGCTGATGGCTCAGAGCCTGGAGCCTGCTTCAGATTCTGTGTCTCCCTTGCTCTCTCTCTCTCTGCCCCTCTCCCGCTTGCACTCTGTCTCTCTCTCTCAGAAATAAATAAACATTAAAAAAATTTTTTTAATGACTCCTGTAAATGTTTGTGTATAAGTCTTTTGTCAAAAAACTGTTCACAATTTTGCTTCAGTTTGGTCAAAAAATCTCTGAAGAAATGGGTATTCTGTAATTACCAAACTATGACACATCGTTTGGAACCATTACCACATAAATACCATTAATGGAAGAATTGGGGTTTACACATATTCTAGGGAAGAGGGGGCATGCATTCTTCTATCAAGGATATCTCTGGAATATACATGGAATTGAATCTATTCATATGATATAATTTTAGTAGACTTCTACACATTTGATTTGTTCAGAATAAAATTGTATTTCTTAGTCTGATTTGAGATGTTTAAGGTAAAGTGATAAAATGTGTATGTGTGCATCTTTGCGTGACACTTGTTAGTATTGTTAAAACAGAATGTGTCCCAAATTCCTTTTTTTTTGTTGTTGTTCTACCCTGAAAAATATTTAGCAATGGTTAGTCGGTCTCACAGGCTTCAATGAATCTTTTGTGGCCTCAAATAACACTTCCAACCAACTAGAACACAACTTTCTAAGAAATCAGTTTAAGGAGTGTTACAGCGAATTATCAAATTATTGACTTTTGCAAACTTAAGAGAGGTCTCCAGTTTATTAAAAAGAAAAAAATCGGGGCGCCTGGGTGGCTCAGTCGGTTGAGCGTCCGACTTCAGCCCAGGTCATGATCTCGCGGTCTGTGGGTTCGAGCCCCGCATCGGGCTTTGTGCTGACAGCTCGGAGCCCGGAGCCTGTTTCAGATTCTATGTCTCACCTCTCTCTCTGATCCTCCCCTGTTCATGCTCTGTCTCTCTCTGTCTCAAAAATAAATAAACATAAAAAAAATTTAAAAAAAAGAAAAAAATCAATATCAATATGAAATGTCGCAGTGCATCAAATGTCTCTTAATTTCAAACTGCAGAGAATGCTTGAGTATAATCAGATTTGATGTCTAATTTTCAACTGTGCCAGTGTAAAAGAACGGAGGTCTTGAGAGCTGACCAAATGGGACTAAGACCAGCAGAACAGAATTTTGCTTATTGACTCTAGTTTTCCCTATGACTTCAAATTTAGCTCTGAAAACAATCCCTGAGTTCTTTTAGCATACTCCGGTTTTGCAAACGAGGAAACTTAGCAAGCTTAATTGTCAAAATGACAAAAGTTAAGTCCTGGCACATGCGGAAGAGACCCCAGACCTCCAAATCTCCAATTCAGTGCTCTTCATTCTGTCTTTCTCTTCTGCTCCTTACTTTGTTGAGCTGAAAGTTAACATTTTGATTTCACTGTAAGCTAGTGGATGGGCAGAGGATGATGGTACGAATGGGACGGACAGGAACATTCTCTGTGTCCTGTGTAACAAAAAATAGTTACCACTTGAAGTGCGTATAAAGTGTCACTAAACTTTGGTCCGATTGATTACCTTCCATGGACAACTTTACTTTTAAAAAGTATTTTAATCACAGTGTCCTTCTTATAATCTTAAATTACATCTTAATTGGTTTACTTAATTTATTCAGTTACAAGACTGATCTTATAAGCAATATCAAAAGAGAAGGATAAGAAGAATTTGTATAGAAGAATATTCGCTCAGCTTGAACTGGGATGATCTTGCCTGAATTCATTTGCCTGGCGCATTTCTTCCCTGGAGTGGGAAGCCCTCTATTGAATGGGGTAGGCTGAATTTACAAAGTAATATACCGTCAAGAAGAAGTTGTGTCAGTTTATACACTGAGGGTAAATACAAGCATGACATATTTGAAAAGAAAAGGCATGGTAACATGGACATGTGAGCAACATATCTTCATACCCCAAGTGAACAGGCATAGTGGCATCCAGGGTCTAGATATTAACGCCAAACAAAGCTGTATTTGCTTTCATGGGTAAAGTCTGGAAAATAAAGAGTTGTGGGAGTGTGGAAATACAATCCACAAAGCAGCTTTTATAATATTACCAAAACCTCTTATTTTGAAGAATAAAGAAATGCAAGCATCTTGGGAAGACGGCTCAGCCAACTTGCATTATTGTGTTTTCAAATGATTATTGTTGCTCTTGTCATCATTGTTGGCTTATTGTTGATATTTGAAATATGTGTTGCATTCACATGATGAAAATTCGGAATAGCAAAAAGATAAACAATTGTCCTCTCGCTATGTCTTAAAGATTCTAGTTTCCTGGCTTCAAACCCCCAACCTCTACAGAGACTCATGTTATGACTGAGGGAAGGGTGACTACATCCACAATTTATTGGATTACATTTATTTGATGTTTCTATATTCAAAGTTATTCTCATCTGGAATACATTCATCAGTTTCTGAAAACTTTGGGAGAAAAGCACATATTTTTGAACAGAATCATTGACTGTCATTTTCTAAAACTGATTCAGAGGATGAAGACATAGGTTGGGTTGAAAAAATAGTTTATGATTACTATTGTTGCGATTGTTAAAAATATTACCTTCACTTAATGAGTCTCTTTGGTTTCAGGTGTGATATCAAGTGTCTTATGTACGTTCAGTCCTATTCATGACCTTGCTGTGTAGCTTTATTATCTTATCCTTATAGGTAAGTAAATTTGAATCAAGAGAGTTGTAGAATGAGTCCCATGATATCGCTAAGTGGCAGGTGCAGACTAATCCTTTACAAACTACTCTCTGACACCAAATTAACAGTAATCAAGTCCATAATATTAATTGGCTATCTGCTACGGACTGAATGCTTGTGTTCACTTGCTCCCTGAATTCATATGTTGAACGCTAACCCCCTACGTGATGATATTATGAGATGGGGCCTCTAGGAGGTGATTAGGTTATCAGGGAAGAGCCCTGATCTTCCAAGAGAGGCCCCAAAGCAGTGCCTAGCTCCTTGCATCTTCGGAGGTTATAGCTCACAGAGTGATGTGTCTATGAATCAAGAAGCTGGCTCTCACCAGGCACCAAGTCTACCTGTACCTTGATCTTGGACTTTCCAGCTTCCAAAGCTGTGAGAAATGTTTGTATTGATCACAAGTCACCCAGTTTATGGTATTTTGTTATGACAACTCAGACAGACCAAGACACTATTATTATAAAATAACAGATATAATTTTTTTAAAAAAGCAGCATTTGGAAATGAAATAGAAATAGCTACATTCAAGTAATTGTTATTTTTTTTATTGTGGTAAGAGTACTTACATTGAGCTCTACCCTCTTAACACATTTTTGATTGTACAATACAGCATTGTTAATTACAAACACAATGTTAATTTTAATGTGATCGGAAAACTTAGCTATCATTTTATGTAATTGGCCACATAAACCCCTTAGTTGTGACATCTCAAATTACAAATTTTGATAGTTATGAACAAAGATTATCTCCTGAGGAGAAAATGTCACCCCTGTCTGCCACAGAGGGCCTTATAGTTTGTACACTGTCATTATAGTGTCCTTTGTCACATTGTTTCTAATCTAATCATGCTCATTTTGTCCTTAAGTGTTGAAGTATTTTATGAATAATTTAAGCCCATCATGTTTGATAAGTACAAAAAGCCATGAGAGAGTCAGAGGTGCCAATGAGAACAAGCATGCAGGTAAAATGAAATGAAAATGGAAGCAGAGTTCATATAAAAGCTCAGAGGAGATGAAAACATCCAATACATTGACTGTGCTTATGGGAAAAATCACCCCCTCACACTGGTTCAGGCTGACCTGATTAAATATCGCCTGTTCACGAACTTCCTGTAAAGTGAGCTATATGAGTACGTACTTTATCTGTCATAGCTGGCTTCTTTCACTCTGCATAATATTTCAGAAATTTATCCATGATGTAATATGCTGCATCATTGTGATTGCTGAGGAGCCCCTCACTCTAACTACATCTGTGGCTATCCATTCACAAGTTCCAATATAATGATTTGTCACAGTAAATTTCCTAGAGGAAAATTATCCTTTATTCCCAAATATAACGACATTTGTTCATGATGTCAGTTCTGACGATTGCTGGATTCGGTGTGGTAATTTTTGTTTTAATTTTTGTATGTATGTGAATACAAGCAATTTTACTTTCATAGACTATGTTTCCATGCTTTAGGATTTTTTCCTTTTCAGTTCGCTGGAAGATGTTGTAAGAGGCTATTTGTATTACCTAAATGTTTAGTAAAACTTACTTATTAAATTCATCTTGGTCTAGTGCTTTTATTTTTTTATATTCAGATTTTCATATGCTTTTACACTACTCATTTTTTTGGATATTTTCTATTTTTATATCCTGTATCTTCTTGAATTCATTTTAACAAATTAAAGTTTTAGAAAAACTTGTTTATTTAGTCTACAGTGCAATTATATTTGGATAAAGCATTTATTGTACCATAATTTCTTTTCATCTCTATCTTATCCATAATATGTTTCCCTGTTTTTTTAAATGCTTATTTATTTATTTTGAGAGAGAGAAAGTGAGCAAGGAGGGGCAGAAAGAGAGAGGGACAGAGAATCACAAGCAGGCTTTGTAGTGACAGTGCAGAGCCCAATGCAGGGCTCAGTCCCACAACCTGTGAGATCATGACCTGAGCCAAAACCAAGAGTTGGACGCTTAACCAACGGAGCCACCCAGGCGCCCCAACATGTTTCTTTTTTAATTACTTGTATAGTTTACTTGAGACTTCCCCTTTTTTCTTAACCAACATTGTCAGAAACTTACCTGATTAATTGATCTATTCAAAGAAGCAAATTCTGACTTTTGTGACCCTTTATATGATATATTTATTTTCCCCTTCATTATTGCCATTCCTTTTCTATGTCACGTCATTCCTTCAACTTTTTTGGATATGTTTTACCTACTTAAGTTGGATAGTAATCTAATCTCATTTACTTTGTCTTTTTTATTAATGCATTTATGTTTCTCAATATCAAAATACCACATTTCTACTCTCTTCATATCAGTGTTCTGTTTGTAATGCTTTGCACTATCTTTTCTCTGTCATGTACTTAATCTGCATCAATTCATTATGTCTATTTAAGGAACATATAATGAAGAGCAAAGATTATTCTGTGCTGTGTTCACAATGATTTCATATTTTTCACCCTGTCGTTTGCTTTGTTGAACTGAAGTGGCCCTTATTGATTCAGAGCAAAGACAAAACAAAATGCAAAACAGAAGAGAATTTAATGGATAATGATGAGCATGTCTCTTCTTGTAATTTCTGGAAAATGGTCAATGCTCCCTCCTCTCACGTCTTTTAAGTCTTTCTGATGATGTTCATCTAACTATGTCGGCTGCTCAGAGGGAAAGATGGGGGTAGGCTTTCTTATTTGTGTGGCTTTTGTGCTTGTTCACTGCTCTTTTGTGACAGCTCCCCTCTCTTTTTGTCACTCCACTGCCAGGATTCTGGAGAAAGTTCACCCTGTAAAATGACACATTAACCTTATAACTACGGCGTTTGTTCACGCTTGACAGTTCACAAAGTATTCTCTAGTTTTCTTTCCATTAGAAACACACTTAATAGTCAAAAGCTTCCCTGGAGTTTTAAATCTTTCCAAGAAATAAATAAAAATACACAAAATACAGAACTATTACTTCGGTTAATATCTGGAGCTGCAATTCTCAATGATATGCAGAAAGACTTGTTACTGGAATATACAGGTTCTTCATGTAATATTCCCCCCACCCCCAGAAAAGAGCCCATAATAGATCTTCTTTTAAAAAAAAATTTTTTTAATGTTTATTTATTTTTGAGAGACAGAGAAAGACAGAGTGTGAGTGGGGGAGGGGAAGAGAGAGAGAGAGAGAAAGACACAGAATCTGAAGAGACTCCAGGCTGTGAGCTGTCAGCACAGAGCCTGACGTGGGGCTCGAATTCACAAGCCGTTGGGGCTGGAACTCACCAGCCTTGAGATCATGACCTGAGCCAAAGTTGAACCCTTAACGGACTGAGCCACCCAGGCGTCCCTAGATCTTCTTAGCTTTTTCCAGATAGAACTGCAAATAAAAAGCAAAGCTGAGAAAATGAGCTCAAGTATATCTGCTATTTACAAGCAAGGTCACATTCTCAGGTGCTGGAGATTTGAACTTTAATCTATGCATTTGGAGTTGCATAATTCAAGCCATAGCTACTTACAGCAAAAATGATAACACGACGGGTTTAGTTTACTGTATTATTCCTTTTTTTTTAGTTTATTTATTTATTAGAGATAGTGTGCACGCGGGAAGGGCAGGGAGAGAGGGGGAGAGAGAGAATCCCAAACAGTCTCCTCACAGTCAATGGGGAGCCCAATGTGGGTCTCAAATTTATAAACTGTGAGATCATGACCGGAGCGGAAATCATGACCTGAGCCAAAATCAAGAGTCAGACGCTCGACCAACTGAGCCACCCAGGTGCCTCTACTTTATTATTCCTGAACTTAAGGTCAATAAACTGAAGTTTTACTTTATTCTTCAGATGATGTTTGAAGAATATCAAACATCTTTTTTTCTCTTTGTCTTTGAGTTTGGATAGCTTCTAATAACCTAGCTTCAAGATCACTGGTCTTTCTCAGCTCTATCCCCTTTATTGTTAAGCTAACACATTAAAGGAATTATTCAGCTTTCATATCTTTTCTCCTTTTTTTGGTAGCATTTCCATTTGACTCTTAACATTTCTGCTCTCTGCTGAAATTCCCCAACCATTGCCCAACTATTCAATTAGATGATTTATAACATTAATGTTTCCTTGTTATTCCTGTGTGATCTTTCTAACATCTAAAATAGACTCATCTGCTTCTGTTGTTTTATTGCTTAATATGGGCTTTATTTTTCTTTTCCCCCAAGATTTACTGATATATTATAGACATGTTACAAATGTAAGTTTAAGGTGCACATATGATGATTTGATGCATATATATATTGCAAAATAATAACCACAATTATGTGTTTTTTTCTTTTTTGTGTGTTTATTTGTCTTACAATTTTGTATCAAAAGTCACTCATATTTGTAATAAATATTATGTATTTCCGCATATGAGGTTTCCCCTGCTTTTGTCATGGCAGTAGTGTGAAGGTAGGTGGAAGATTGAATCAATCCAAGTAGGAGTTAAGCTTGGCTTCAGTTTCACTGTTGATATTTTTACCTTCAGTGCATTATAGGTTTGGTGGTAGCTTGTTACCTGGTGTTTAGAGCGAGCTCTGGGGTTTCCAGAAAGATTTTCTCAGTGTTCCAGCTCTTCCCTTCAATTTTGATGGTCCCTATATGCCTGTGTCTCAGAGAGAGTATTTCTCAGTGGTCCTGACCTTCTCCTGACACCTCATCCTCACTGTAAATCCCTGGCCCAGTGTCTTCTAGGCAGGCCCTATGCCTCCCTTCTCAGCATCCCTGCCCCTATTTGCTTTGGCAAACAAACTCTGACTTTTACCTACCAATGACCTTAGGCGGGGTTTTCTTGTTCATCCCTCAAAAGCTACAGTAGACGTTTGTTTGGTGTTAATGCGGAATCCTGGGCCTCAGAGGTTTCCTTCTCTCCCCACTCAGTGGTAGATAGTTTTGCTTTTGCTTCTCTCAAACAGTATATTTTTGCCTATGTTGACAGATCTTTGCCTAGAGGCAGACAGATCGCACTTCTCCTTCTTCAGACTTTGTGGGAACAAGAAGCTGTTGATTCATCAGAAAGAAGAGAGAGGGCTTCAGGGAAGTCAACAAAGCTTTGTGTCTCCCTCAGTTGCTGCCAATCACTTCCTGCATTCTTCACCGTCCATGAGACCTGTGCTCACTCTTCTGTCCTGCCCTCAAACTTTCTCATTGCGCCCTGTGTGGATGAGCTTGGGATTGAATGTTAGGTTCCTTGTGTCTGGGGAGTTACTTGAAGTTGACATGCCAACCTACTCTTGGTCTAAGAATTCAGCAAATTGTAGCTGATTTCCTCTTACACACTTTTATGGAGGCCACCTCTTTTTCCTTATGCTTGGCCAGTGATAGTTCCTCATGTCTCCTTAGATCAGATTTGTCCTCCTTGGTGTTCAGTTCACCTGTTGTCTTATGACCTCAGCTTTCCGATGAATTCAAAAAAGTTATTTTGTAGATCATTTGGCTTTTTCTCATTGTTTCTCATTTACTTCTTCATTTCCTAAGAGTAGAACCTTTATTATCCTTTTACTGTCTATAGTGATGTCCCCATTTCTGTTTTATATGCTTCTTTTTCTCTCCTATGTCTTTGCCAGTCTTGATGGATGATTCTCAATTTTATTATAGACTTCAAAGAAGTAATTTGGCTTCATTATTTACCTCTGTTTTGGGGTATGTTTTGTAAGCTGCATCATTTTTATATTTCCCTTGTGTTATTTCATGTTAAAATTTCTCTTCTTTCTCTCACTTTTACAACTGAGAGTTTAAGTTGTTGGTTTAAAATTTTTCTTCTCCAAAACAAACATTAAAAGTTTGAAATTCCCTTCTAGGCATGGCCTTTGGTGGCATCATATAAATTGTGATTCCATTACCTTTGAGTTTGAAATGCTTTCTTTCAGTTTCTTCCTTGACTCACGGATTTTATTTGAAATGTGATTTTGTTTCTGAAATCTGGGTATTTTATTTATACCTTATTTTATTTCTTTGTAATTTAATTCCATTGTGGTCTGAACAATGTATTTTGTATCATTTCAGTATTTTGAAATTCATTAATTCTTGCTGACACAACAGCATATGGTCTTTCTTGGTGAATAATTAGAACTTGAAAAATATGTATTTTGCATTTGTAAGTGTGGAGTGAAGTGGATATTATTTAGTCAAGTTTGGTGACAGCATTCTCTTTTTTACTGTTGTCTTTTGTCTACTTAATCTATCAATTAATGAAAGATGAGGGTAAAAATATGCAAATATTTTGTGTTTAATGTTAGAAAATTTAAAAAATTAAAAAATTACATATTATTATTAACACTCATATTATAGTAGCACATCATTATCACCCAAAGGCCATAGTTTACATTAGGGGTCATTCTTGGTGTTCCACACTCTATATATTTGGACAATTATATAATGACATGTATTAATCATTATGGTATCATACAGAGTATTTTCACTGCCCTAAAAATCATCTGTGCTCTGCCTCGTCATCACCCCCACCCTGCTGTTACCCCTATCAAACACTAATCCTTTTACTGTCTCTATAGTTTTGCTGCTTCCAGAATGTAACACAGAATGTAATGCAATACGCATTCAAGTTTCCTCCATGTCTTTCCATGACTTAATGTTTCATAACTTTTTAGCACTGGATGGTATTCCATTGTATGAATGTATCACAGTTTATTCACCCATTCACCCATTGCTGGATCATATGATAAGAATGTTTAGTGTTGTGAGAAACCACCACACTGCCTTCCAAAGTAGCTGTATAATTTTGTATTCCCACACATAACGAACGAGAGTTCCTGTTGCTCCATATTCTTACTGGTATTTAGTGTTGACAGTGTTCCATATTTTGGACATTCTAATAGGTGTGCAGTGGTAACGCATTGTTCTTTTTAAAAAAAAGTGTATTTATTTTGAAAGAGACAAAGACAGTGTGAGGGGAGGGACAGAAAGGGAGACAGAGAATCCCAAGCAGGTTCCACACTGCCAGCACGGAGCCCGATGCAGGGCTCAAACTCACAAAACTGTGAAATCATGACCTGAACCACAACCAAGAGTTGGACGCTTTACTGACTGAGCCACCCAAGTGCCCCCACATTGTTCTTTTAATTTGCATTTTCCTGATGCCATATGATCTGGGGTATTTTTTCATATGCTTATCTGCCATCCGCATATCTTTTTTGGTGAAGTATCTGTTAAGGTCTTTGGCAAAATTTTAAATCAAGTTGTTTATTTTCTTATTGTTGAGTTTTAAGAGTTCTTTGTGCATTTTGGATAACAGTATTTCCCAACTTCTGTGATTCGATTAACCCAAGATAATAACGGAAAATAGGATGTATATTATATATTAGAGATGGCGTGGAGTGAGACAAATGGGAATGTGCAGTTGGAAAGATGAAAGAGATAAATAAGATATGAAAGGAGATGCCAGAATTTTGAGTTTTCATGTATGAAGTGAAGCCACTAGGAAATGGACAAAAAAAAGCAGACCTCCTAATAATTATCCAGACTTTGTATTTTTAAAAGTAGTGTTTAATGTTAGAAAAATAATAAATGCCATTACAAGATTGGGTTTTCCTCCAGATAGTGGTACCTTCCTTCTTTTCAGTGACCTACTTCTGTTTTCAGATTATACGTCAGAAAATTGATCTAATCAAAATCTGAGTAACCTATGTAGATATATAAGCCTAAATGAATAAATCAGGCAATAATTCAATACCTGGACAACATCGGGACTTATTTTGACAGAGTATTTTAATGATGATAATTTAAAATCAAGCTGTATAAAGAACTCATAAAACTCAATAGCAAAAAAAGGAAAAAAAATAGCAATCTGATTTAAAAAATGAACAAAAGATCTGAATAGACATTTTTCCAAAGAAGACATGTAGATGAACTAGTACGTGAAAAGATCACTAATCATAGGAAAATGCAAATCAAAACCACAATGATTATCACTTGATACCTGTTAGAATGACTATTATTAAAAAGATAAGAAATGACAAGTATTGGTAACGATGTAGAGAAAGGAGAACCATTGTGCACTATTGGTGAGAAGGTTCTAGTCCAAAGACTAGGAAAATAGTTTGAGCATTCCTCAAAATATTAAAACTAGAATTACCGTATGATCCAGAAATTCCACCTCTGGGTATAAAACAAAAACATTAATTTGAAAAGATATGTGCACCTCCACGTTCATTGCAGCATTATTTATAATAGCCCAAACATGGAAACAACCTAAATATCCAATGATGAGTGAATGGATAAAGAAAATGTGATATATATAAATTGGGGGGATATTATTCAGCCACAAAAAAGAATGAATTCTTGCCATTTGTGACAACTTGGATGGACCTTGAGGGCATTATGCTATGTGAAATAAATCAGGCAAGGAAAAATGCCATATGATCTCACTTATATGTGCAATCTAAAAAACTAAAAAGAAGCAAGCAAAAAGAAACAGGCTCATACAATAAACAGATTGTTGGTTGGGTTGCGGGCAAAATGTGTGAAGAGAGTTAAAGAGGTACGAGCTTCCAGTGTGAAATAAACACTTCATAGGGATGTAATGTACAACATGGTGACTGTAGCCAATAACACTATATTGCATATTTGAAAGTTGCTAAGAGAAAAGGCCTTATCTCATCACAAGAAGATAAATTGTGTAACTACGTGTGGTGATGGATGTGAACTAAACTTATTGTGGTGATTATTTCACAATGTATACAAATATCAAAGCATTATTTTGTACACCTGAAACTATAATCATGTTATATGTTAATTATACTTCAATAAAACAAAATAAAGCCAAAACTTAAGTATGCCAGGGAAGCCCGTTATTTGCTTATTTAATGATAATACTTAATCATTGTATACATTTGTTTTCAAAATGCACCAGCTCTGAATAAGACAAGGTTCACCTGACCTCATGCAATTTTTCTGAGACTCCTATCTATTTACTAAAGGTAAAAATAATTACTGTGTTTTCTCTTCCTTGTTCACATCAAAATGAATTTTCTTTTATTGACCTGTTTTTTGGAGTGGTTTAAGTGTAATTGCCATATAGTCTTTATGAGGGAAAAGCATATTAGAAAAAATATATATAAATAAATAATACAAAGGGATGCCTGGGCGGCAGAGTCAGTTAAGCGTCTGACTTCGGCTCTGAATAGGATCCCTGGGCTCGTGGGTTCAAGCCCCCCATCAGGCTCTGCGCTGACAGATCCTGGAGCCTGGAGCCTGCTTTGGATTCTGTGTGTGTGTCTTTGTCTCTGCCCCTCCCCCTATTCATGCTCTGTCTCTCTCCCTCTCTCTCTCTTTCTCTCTCAAAAATAAGTAAACATTAAAAAAATTAAATAAAAATAAATAATACAAATAATACTATATTATTAATTCTTTACTTCTTATAACCACAAAACAGATATTCTTGCCTTCGTCTTATAGTTGAGAACTTGGGCTTAAGGATAATAAGAAACTGACTCAAAAAATGAAGCTGGAGTTTGAATACAGATAATGCCAAAACCTGAGCTGGGACCCACACATTTTTTTTTCTCATATTTAGCAAAATGAGAAAGATTCTGACCAATAAAATCCAAGTTATTTGATATGTTTCTTTATTGAAAGGCAACAGTGTAATTTTTAGTGCAAATGCTCTGGTCTAAAGGCTGCTTAGCCCTTAGGAACAGCCTGAGAACTACTCCTCAGTTCTACGACTGGCTGTGTGAACATAGACAAGCGAACAGAACACTTGGCCTCAATTTCTCACCTGGAACACATGGCACAGCAACAGACCTCTCTTCACAGTAACACGGTAAATATTACCGGCATTAATACATGTAAAACACCTGGAAGAAATGCCTGGCTCGTAAGCACTTAATAAACGTAAGTTTTTGTCATCCTAAATTTAATCATTTTCATGTATTGTCTAAGTATAAAGCTAAAGTTCTGTGTAATCAAACAAAATTCCGTGTAAAATTCTGTGTAAGCATCTCAGGTGTAAGGACTGAAGAAACCAGATAATTAATATAAAATGGTTTTGCAAAGTTATGTTCCCCAGTTATAAACCCAAGTTGCAGAGCTTTAATTGTTGATGAATCTTGGGATTCTGACTAAACTCTCTACCCAGTTGTACATACTTGCTGTTTGCCATCAGATATGATTGTGGTCAGGCGTATAACACTCAGCAAGACTACTGGGCTTATGCTTGCGCAGTCTACTATAAGACAATTAACTTCCTGCCTTGTGAAATTAATGACTATCCTACAGAACTGAAGGCTGGAGCTGATTTACGAATTTCAGGGTTTCTCTCAGATAGATGCACCCTGAAAGGAAGAGGTGAGTCACAGAAAAGGAGTACTATAAAAACAGTGGTTATTCAATTCACGTTCTGAAGAAGGTAAAGATGATACGTGGCTCTCTCTATTCCATAAATTGTGTACAATTTTATTTGAATACATCACTATGTTGGTATTAATGTAATACATTAATAAACAGTATTCTTATTTATAATCCAAGTAAAATTATACATCAATTAAAATTTATACTTCTAGTAATGTACTGTTTACTTTTAAGGGCAAAAACTCCCTTAATGGATAGGTCTTTGAGATAATCAAATGTGGAGTCTTTGGATCTAGGCTAGGGTCTCACAGGAGAATGGATAAGCCTTACCTTGTCTTCTCCGTGCTTCGGTTTCTTTATCTATTGAATAGAAATGGAAACATCTGCCCCCCTACATCAAGTGGCTCTCGTTCATAAGAGATGAAATAAGTTGAAGTGCTTTATAAAATATAAAGCATATGGAAAAAAAATAGGCTTCATAACAATACAGAAATGTGTGTGTTGAAAACAATTCAACAACTAGCCCAGAAAAGCTATTAGCTACCGAGAAAGTGTGACGTCTTATTAGCCATCCAACTATCCCCATGATAATACAAATGTGAGTCCATCTTTCTATGTCATTTTCAAAGACCCATAAAAGAAAACCTCATCTTTAATCAGAGCTTTTGATAAAACAGTATTTTCCAAAACCATCCAAGTTAGTTAGGAGATGATACAGTGAACACATTTGTATACCCATCTAATAAAGAGGAACATTAATGTAAACTGGAAAATAATTGGCAGGCTACAACGAATATGCCAAGTGAATGATTCATACCATTTATATATAAGTATTTCTTACAAATTAATGTTTTGAACACTAGGTTTGATATTCTTCTTTGTCTATCTGATGTATCTTCTTTTGGCAAAGCAACCTCATTTCTATTTCCATGATTCTGGTAAATTACCAGTGTCAGTAGTCCAACCCCCAATCAAAAAAGTAGGCATATGACCTACGCAAATAAACCAAATTCTTTCCTGATAGTTGAAGGTACTGCGAAGGCACTTGGAGCGGTGTTGCATGGTGTTTCTGGTCTCCAGTTTTGAGTCTAAGAGCTATCTTGGTTTCCATCCACCAAGAACCTTGGTTTTTCAGCTCTTTCTGAATCTGTAAATTACCCCATATTACATCATGAAGTTGCTTTGAGATTTTCGGCATTAGTTACCAGGCACTGCTTTACATTGTGGGCAAAGAGGAAGCTTTACTCCAAGTGACCAAAATAAAGAAAAGATTTCCATATGTAATTTATAAAGCAGGAAAAGAAATGATATTAAAGAACAAAATAGCTAACCTCCTCAGCAAAGATATGCCATAAATTCAGTAAGTTGGATCTTTGCCTAGAATCCCACAATCATTCTTGGGATGCCTGGGTGGCTCAGTCGGTTAAGTGGCCAACTTCGGCTCAGGTCACGATCTCACGGTTCCTGAGTTTGATCCGTGCATCGGGCTCTCTGCTGTCAGCACACAGCCCGCTTTGGATCCTCTGTCCCTCCATCCCCCCCCCGCTTGCTGTCTCTCTGTCTCTCTCACTTTCTCTCAAAAATAAATAAACATTAAAATTTTTATATAAAAAAAGAACTCTACAATCATTCCCAACCTACTTCATGCAAAGTAAAAGTCAAATTTTAACAGTTCAAAATCTGCCTTCATTAATATCCTGACATCTACTTTCTTCTACGTGTCTCACACTGACCTCTTTGCTATTTCTCAGATACACCAGGCATCCTCCAGTTTTAGATCTTTACCTCGCACTATTCCTCTGTCTCTCCCTACCTCCTTGGTCAGCTTGCACATGACTCCCTTTGCTTAAAGTTCTCTTATTCTCTTAGTACTACCACTTGCCATCGCTTTAAGTTCTTATTCCCCAAACCTAGTTTAATGTTGATTTTATAGACAGTACTTATTGAGTGTTAACATAATATATAATGTACTCATTAATTACATGACTTGTATTTTCTCTACCTCTCCTATGATGTAAGCTTCATGGGAGCAGAGATCTACGTCTGATTTGTACATGGATGTATCACAAGCAATTAGAACAGTGTCTAAGACATAGTAATTGCTTAGTAAATACTTATTGAATAAAGTGTAGGCTACTTTAACTTTTTCAATTAGAAAATTGTTACATGATGAAGATGTGGTAAAATGGAAAAAGGAATGAAACATTGTGGAGAGGCTTCCAGAAACCAGAACCAAACTTTCTTGCTTCAAATCTTAGCTCCACTGCCTGCCTTCTGGCTAACCTTAAACAATTTATTTCATGTTTTTGTACCACAGTTTGTTCCTCTTTAAAATGGAAAAGACAACAAAATCAACATTATACGGTTCCTTAGTTGATCACAGGCAAAGCACTCAAAACTACTACCCAACGCATAGGAAACAATGGTAACTTCAGTAGAATATAGCTCATGCAAATGAAAAATTATTAAGTTTATTTCTGAAAAACCAATAAAGCTATTTGCCTCAGTAAATCTGGGAGACGAATTTTAAAAATATGTTAATAAATGTGGACAAAACATAGTGAAATGATTATAATCTAGATATTTAATAATACAGAGTAGCTATATAAATGATAAAATAATTTTAGACATTAAATTGTACCTAAACAGACATAATAATGTCTGGATAAGCTCCTGCTTTGATAATATCTGAAGCCAGTAGGACATATTTTAGAGTGCTATTCCCTAAAATATGTGAGGAGTGAACAAAAAATACTATAAAAAATAGCAAAATGTGAGCAATTGTTTTTCTGTTATAGATTTGTAAGGAATTCAAAATATGCTTTTTTAGAGTTTTCTTTTTCTGTATTAGTTTTATAATCATAATAAATGTTTTAAAAGATAATTCATCTGACTCTGCAGTAACCAAATCTGTTTCCCGTAATCTCAATCACATGAATGCACAGGTTAATATGGAACTTCCAGCAGAAAGCATAAAACATTGTGTTTTGTGAGGCACACATATATCAACCTCCTGGCAATATTTTTTTCTTTTTTTTTAATGTGAGGCTGCAATAGGAAATGTCACCATATCGTGCTGTATTTCACAAAATTGAAAAAAAATAAAACAATGCCGACCTATGCATTTTGAATAATACCATTCTAAGATTAAAATACCTTCCAATACAAGAAATATAATCGAGAGTTTGAACTTTTTTATTTAAGGTCCAGTTAAGCTGAACTCTGTAAGTCTGCTATTGAATAGTTGACCCTTCTGTAGAGATGAATGTGAAAGTTTTAAACATTTACTAACCTTAAAAAGACAGTTATTGTCCAGTATCATCTCTGACATGTAAAGAACTTAGGACTCATCACTCTTATTCCTACAACAAATATAACCCCCCCCCCAAAAAAAACCCTGAAAATCAGTGACTTTTATTAAACCTGTGAGAGAACGGAGGTCACAGGGTAAGTCTTCAAGTCTAGAAAGGTGCATCGAAAGACATACAGCAACCAAGATCCACTTACCAGAAGCAGAAGTCAATGGAACTATAAACTTGTAGCAGAACTTAAATGTGTGAATAGCTTAGGATGGCTGAGGGCAGCTGGAAAGCGGGACAATTCCTGGGACTATAGTGTTAGGGGGCTTTCACACTTGCATTGGTTTTATCTCCAGGACTTTATTAGGCTTTCATGGGGAGATCCCACAATGGTCCTCTGGAGGCCCTGACAGAGGGAAGGAAAGAAACATGTTCAGAGTCTTCTCTTCACAAAGATCTACTCCCCAGGGGAAATATTTGCCAGCGTGCAATTCTGAAATCTTATCTTAGTGGAGGAAGGCGAATCCTTCCTCTCTTGCCTCTTCTAGTCTTCCTTTCTTACCTAAAGGAGTGAGAGAGACATGGTCAATGAGGGCAGGCATTTAAGGAAATAGTTTGGGAAAGCTACAGCCAGGGAAGAGAGTATGGGACAGGGCCAAAAGAGCTGTAGTGCTGGAAGACATTAAAATACTTGCAAAGGCTACATCTTGACTATGGCCCAATAAATGACTAAGATTTAATTGGAAGATTAGAGAACTCCCCATCTCCTACTCCTTAGGATGCCACCAACAGGACTCTAGAATAATAGACCGTGGATTGGGGTACCTAGTGGCTCAGTCGGTCAAGCATCTGACTCTTGATCTCAGCTCAGATCATGATCTCACAGTTCAAGCCTCACATTGGGCTCTGTGCTGACAGCATAGAGTCTGCTTAGGATTCTCTCTTGCTCTCTCTCTTTCTCTATGCTCCTCCCTCTGCTCTCTCTATCTCTCTCAAAAAAATAAACAGTTTAAAATAAATAAATAGGAGAGCCTGGGTGGATCAGTCGGTTGAGTGTCTGACTTCAGCTCAGGTCATGATCTCCTGGTTCATGGGTTCAAGCCCGCGTCAGGCTCTGCGCTGTTAGCGTGGATACTGGAGCCTGCTTTGATTCTATGTCTCCTTCTCTCTCTGCCCCTCTCCTGCTTGTTCTCTCTCTCTCTCTCTCTCTCTCTCTCAAAAATATATACACATTAAAAATATTTTAAAATAAATATTAATAAATAGATCGATAGATAGATAAAACAAAGAGTGGATGACAGCTATAAGAGCTATAGACCTAGACTCTCTGAGAAGTTCTTAAGGAAGACCCAAGCAGGGCCAAGAGAAAAGATTAAAACAAAAACACTAGACAAAACTGGAATCTCTGGTACCTATAGCTACAACAATCAGTAAACGCAGTACAACTCTTAACAAAATTGGCATAAATGTTTCTGTTAGGGGACTATTTTCCTCAGTCTCTTTTATCTAAACAAGAAGTCTGGCTTTCAAAAATCACAGGGTATTACAAGAGAGGAAAACTACACACCAATATCTTTCCTCAACAGATGAAAGATTTTTGTTAATTCCTTAACACAATATTAACAAGCTGAATCCATCAATATATGTAAAGGATAACTCATCACCACCAGTTATGTTTACTTCAGAAATGCCATGTTCATTCAACACTGATGAAATAATCAATGGACTTCATCATATTAATAGAATGAATATGAAGAATAGCATATTATCATACCATAGATGGAGTAAAGTTGTTTGACAAAATTCAATGCCAGTGTGTAAAAACTAGGGATAGAAGCATGTTTCCTTGACCTAATAAAGGAAATGCATGCAACACTAACAGGTAACATCATGGAACATAAACAGAAAGGTGAAGTAGAATGCTACATTTCTGGTAATTCCCTGGAGTGTTGAGTAAATCTCCACCTTTTGGAATATATTAAATGACAATAATATATCTGAAGAGAAAAGGTTTCAATCATCTCAGTATAATTTTAATAGCGAAAATTTGAAAGCACCTAAAATGGAGGAGAAAAAGGAAAATTGCTCATGATGGTTTATCCAATTTAGTGCATTATCAACCAACAGCTCACTTCATTCACATGTCAGAGTCACGAAGCTGTTCATAAGTGTCATAGAAAGGATATTCAGCAAGTACTTTCATATGACAGCTCCCCACCCTCTCTTGGTCCTAGAAAGATGCAGTTTATGCAGTCAAAGCAGCCAAAGTGTCCATCTTTCACAACCATGTATTCAACTCCTTATGTACCATAAAAATGAAGACTTTTCTTGAGGAATAATTTTGAGGTGGCAAAACTAGGGCATATTATTGTAATAGTAGTTTCCCATCATAGACAGAAAGCCTCATGATGACAGTGTATTTTCTTATTCTAATTTTTTTCATCTATCATTATGTAACCTACATAGTCTGACTTGAAGAAGTGACTTAACTTCTCTAAATGTTAGCTTTTTTTTCTTCTACAAAAGGAGAAGTCTATGTCATTTTAGGTTTCTTCTGAGTAAAAGGTGTCTATGCTGGCATGTTTATTGGTCAGGGGTAAGTGATTTAGCTGATATAATGCATCCCAGCATTTCAGTAGCTTAATACAATAAAATTTTATTTTTCATTAATTTTATGCTTCATTTGACTGTTTAATAACCTCTTCATGGACTGATTCAGCAGTCCCAGGTCTTTCCATCTTTGGGGGCCACCGTATCCCAGGCCTCTTTTGGTTCCTTATCGTTCCACAGAACAATAGTTCTGTTCAGTAGGCTAAAGAATAGACAGAGCAAGAAATATTGGGGTACATTAGATGCCAGGCTGAGAGGTGGCATTTGTCATTTGAGCTCACACTCTACTGGCCAACCCTCTATCATATAGCTTCAAACTTACTACAGGAGAATATGGGGGAAGTAGGCTTCTTTTACACCTAGGAAGAGAAAATGGGATTAGGGAACCTTTAGGGAATTTGGGGAACTTTTAGCTAGTATTTGCCAAACTGTGGTTCAAAACAAATATGTGGAAGCCAGATGGCCTGAGTTAGAATCCTTGTTTTGCCACATCCTTGCTGAGCAAAATATATAACCTCTTTGTGTAAGAGTAGTACTTACAGCGTTCTTGTGAAAAGCAAATGAGTTAGTATATGTGAAGTTCTTTGAAAAGGGCTTTGCGCTGGTTTGACACTGTAATGGCTGAATGTGCACCAAATGTTCATATGGTGAAGTTTTAACCCCAGTACCTCAGAATGCAACTGTATTTAGAGATAGGTCTTTAGAGGGAATTACATTAAAACAAGAGCATTAGGGTAGATTTTAATCCAATATGACTGCTGTCATTGTATGAAGAAGAAGTTTCTGCATAGACACACATGGAGGAGACTGTGTGAAGGCATAGGGTATAGAAGGACGTCTACAAGTTAAGGACAGAGGTCTGGAAGAGGCCTTTCTCTTGACCCTCAGAAGTAACCAACCTTGCTGATGCCATCGTCTTGGACTTCCAACCTCCAGGGACTGAAAGAATAAATTTCTTTGCTTAAACCACTCAGTCTGGAATACTTTGTTATGGTAGCCCTAGCAAACAAATACGAGCACTATTATGTATTAGCTATAAGTAGCAATTTCTTCTGGAAAACAAACCATTTAATCTCTTGATGTAAATTTAACCTTTATGTATAGGGTAATTGGGAAAGACTACTCTTTCCTAGGGAATAGGTCTCATACTACATTTTCATGAACTGAAGTCTTTTTCTCTGTTAGCAAGCTCCCAAATATCTAAAGGAGGTAATACAACATACTTCATATTGGGGGCTCAGTCCATAATTCCCTCCCTCCTGCTGCTACAATTACTGAGACACCCACATTTTATTCTCCAACTTGAGCTACGTGCTGAATCAATCATTATGTGTTCCAAGCCAAAAAAGACTTCAATCTCTAGGAAGCTCAAGCATCATTTTGTAACTATAGCTGAGGCTACAATTTCAATTAAGTAATCATCTCTTTTCCCTGAATCCTTAGAAATATCATACATTTTGTATCATAGTTATAAATTTATATCTAAGTTGAAAGTATTCTATATGGCTTGCTTTCTGAAATGTCCAATAGAAGACACTATGGGGCTCCTAAATGATAACAATAGCAATGTTAATGATCATAACATCATAGATTTCTAGAGTTTAAAGCAATCTTAGAAATCATCTAGTCCATTCTTGCATTTGACTGATGTAGTAACCACGCCACAGGAATGGCAACTAAGTGCCCTGCCACCGGTTGTCACAGATGAGCAGGGGACTTAGTTCAGGGCCCCTGACGCTAGGCTTTTGTTCTTTCCACTCAAGCACAACATCAGTAGTGAAAATGAAATGTACAGTCATATGAGAATGAGAATCTACTGGCAAGAAACATTGAAACTGTGACATTTTTCCCAGTCACAAGAAATCAGATTTAGTTTTGCTCTGTCTTGTGTATGACTAAACGTAATTCTCCCATGACTGCAAATGATCTCCTTCTGAACACTGAGAGATGGAAATGGCTTAGCAGGGAAATGTTGTGGCTGTTTTTGAAACTTTCTGATCTATCTGTTGCAATGATGAAACAGCTAACCAACCCCAAGGTGATGGCAGTGACAGAAAAATAAATTATTATCTTATTATGGACTCGTCCTTTACACTTAGTTTGTAAAATGGACTTAAATACTCGTACTTTTAGAGTGATGTCAACTTAAGACTCTAATAATCTGGCCTAAACAGTGGGTTCCCATTTCCCTACATTGCTCTAATCACTTAAGCTAATTAGTAGACTCACAAATAGACTCACTCCTGTTATAAATAGATCAAATTTTGTCTCTTTTAATAAATCTCTTATAATAAATCAATTAAAACTTAAGAGAACTATTCAAAATATTATGCTACTTTAATAAGAAACAGGGTATGAATCACATATATGTTTTGAATAAAAAGTCCATATTGCATTAATCTCTTACCAGGAAATTATTCAGCCTAACAAAAACACACTAGGTAAAAGTGTTTCTCAAGGCAAGTGGTGAATTCTACCCAAGGATCCTCTCCATTTGGAGAAGCGTTTCTTATTTCTGGTGGTTTCTCAGAAAAAGAAAAAATCCAGACTTTTCTGGTGTCAAGAGAAAAAGAAACTTTGAATAAGATATGTTTGCCATTCTGATATTTCAAGCCTCCTTTATTCTATTGGTAATATCCCCATGATTGGGGAAATTTGTTTTCCTTTCCTTCCAGGCAGCGGCAGGCTGTGGAGTATTCAGAAGAAATAGATAATAACATTCTTTCATTTCTTATTTCTCAACTGTCCCGTTTCTACAGATTTACAGTATTTCAGCTGGGAAAGAGGGTACATTTTTTTTTCCAGCCAGGAAGATTATATATATATATTTTTTTAATTTAAGTTTATTTATTTATTTTTAGAGAGTGAGCTTGGGCAGAGAGTGGACAGAGAGAGAGAGAGAGAGAGAGAGAGAGAATCCCAAGCAGTCTCTGCACTGTTAGTATGGAGCCCAACGCAGGGCTGGATCCCATGAACTGTGAGATCATGACCTGAGCCAAAATCAAGAATCAGATGTTCAGCTGACTAAGCCCCTCAGATGCCCCAGGAAGATTTTATATTTAGCTCTCTTCAATTTATATTGTTTTTCTGTGATTTGAAGTTGAGTGGTCTTCAGGATTTCATTAGAAAAAGCAATATTTCTCTTTTAGACTTTTCTGCCCCTTAGAAAGGGTGATCTAGCTAACTCTAAGAAGTCTTTAGTGCAGTTGTACTTGAGGCTCTGATCCAAATTTTTTCCTTTAGAATGACAGAAACATTTCACAAACGGTGAGAACATAATTATTCTCCTTATTTACGTGGAGTCCTGTGACAGCACAAAGAACATCTTTCTTAGTGTGACTTTGAACAGGTGGGCACTTTGTTTGGCAGGGGGGATAATCACATTGACTGATCTGAACTACAAGCTTAGAAAAATCGATCTCCAGGGAAAAGCAGTAGCCTTGCTTCAATTCCAACTCACATCTTGGGGGCAAAAAAAAGTGAACCATTTCTTTAAATGGCTTTTTAAAGAGTCTGCACGTTTGAAAAGACTTCCATTTAATCATGTTTTTCTGTATTTTAGTTACTTGTCTGTTAATGGCACTGACATTAACCACACATGAATGACAGGCAAGCATCTCGTAGAGATACCAGTTAGAGCTGGTTAACTCTCAAATTTTAAGTAGGCTAAATGAAAGTGTCCCAAATGGGCCACTACAGAAAAGGCTGGTCTAGTTTTTCTGTTTATTAGCCGGATGACCTTTCTCCTCTCCTTAACTTTGAAGAGAGGGAAGTCAACTGTGAAAGGCTTCTTATTTATTTACTTATGATCCGAAAAAGATTAAAGTTCCAGAAATGCTTTCTCTTTGCTGATTACATACTTTATCCTGAAAATAAAAAGCAAGTCTTTTGCTTGTTTTACAGAGGGGCATGAACTTTTCCAAGTCTGTGGCCCTCTGGAATTTTCTCGCCTGTCAGGACCCTGCTCATCCTTGTCTCTCTGGTGCTGGCTAATGCCTTCTCCTCTGTGAAGACTCACATCAAGATGCATTTCCTTTGTCAAGTATTACATGCTGCTCTAGTCCCCTCCTGCAACCCCAACCGTACCCTACTGTTCCTTCTGTCTACACACACTCCAATCTCCCTCTGTGAGAACATGAAGTATTTAATGGCAGGAGCCTCCATTATTTGTATTTGATTCCCATTCCAGCATGTACTGTCTGGTACATTATTGATAATAAACCCACATTTGTTGCCGGAATACATAGGTGACAAACACATTTACAATTTTTCCCTATATATTTGTTTTATATACACACACACCAACATACATACACACACATATACACACATGTCCATATCCTCCACATTGTCATAATCGCTTAGCAAGATCTGATATAAAAAAATAAAACCATTTGGCTAGCTTGTTATCTCTGTTCTAAATTTCTGTTCTAGCTTTGCCCGAATTTTGCTGGCCCTACTTGGTACCTCTTGCAATGGTCCTGCCCCTCACCAATTATATAATTTTCCTGACATACAGACCTCATCTTCTGTTTTCTCCAGTGAGCTCACACAAATTCACATCCACGGATGCTGTGGAGTTCTCTGCCAAACCTGCCTGCTTTCCTTCTTATCCCAGAAGGAACTACAAGTTCTGTTTTCCTTTATATGCTATAATAACTCGACTTCCGAAAAATTTCAGGAAAAATGCCTTCACTTCTTTTTTTTTTTAAATTTTAAGTTTTCATTTATTTTGCAAAAAAGAGAGAGGCAGAGTAAGCAGGGGAGGGACAGTGAGAGAGGGAGAGAGAGAGAATCCCAAGCAGGCTCTGAACCGTCAGCAGGGAGCCCGACGTGTGGCTTGAACTCATGAGCTGTGAGGTCATGACCTGAGCCGAAATCAAGAATCAGGCATTTAACTGAATGAACCACCCAGGCACCCCAAAATGACTTCAATCCGTTTAAGCAGGCAGATTTTGGCGTGAAGAGAACAGTTAAAAATTGTTTGCCCCCATGTGTAGAATATGCCTTAGGAAATTCCAATGGCCTTTTACTATTTTTTCGACGAAGGCAAATAACTAGTAAAGCAGGAAAAAATAAAAAGCCTGTCAAGTTCAAATGAAATCTTTAATTCCATAGGTAAATATTCAGTAGACATAATGATGATTGAGTGATTTAATATGCAAATAGTACTACAAAAACGAAAGGTGACTTGGTATTTTTCCATCACAATAGCTATTCTCCATATGCAAGCTTTGCACTTTCTATATAAAGGTACTTTCCTGCCCCAGACCTCAAGTCATTTGAGTTAATTTTATTTGTCCAAAATAACTCTCAACACATTGAGGGCATGGTCTATATTTTCCTAAGCCTGGCGACTCAGGGAGAGCATTTGTTTTCCCTCTCAGAAATCTTAAATTCCATGCGTATGTATGATTTCCTCAAAATTAGCTGTAGGTACAGTCTATAGCAATTGATTTCCGCAGCATGTTCCTTTGCAAAAATTGCCTGACACTCTGTCCATTCACCCAGGAATGTCTGTGCTCCCAGCTGGCTGGGTTCTACTTCACATTTCAGAAGAGGCTTAAAGAAAAAGACTTTGAAAAAGAAAGTGAGCAAGCACAAAAACATCTTCCTGTTATAATTCTGTGAATCCTTTCCTACCCTGACTTCAACAGGTCTATGAAAAATGATGCCACCTGATATTCTCCTCTCTGAAGACCAGAAACCACTTATGAGAAATTGGATTAGCCCGGGTACATAGATTTCCCATGTACCCCATTCCCTCATCCTCAGCATCACTCATAAGAATGGCATTTTTTTTTTTTACCAAGGATGAATCTTTTCTGATATATCATCATCATCCAAAGTCCATAGACTACACTAGGGCCCATTCTTGGTGTTATACATTCTATGGGATTGGACAAATGCATAGTGACATGTATCCATCATTATCCATCACTCTCTTAAAAATCCTCTGTGCTCCGCCTATTCTCTCCCCTTTCACCCTCACCCCTGACAACCACTGATCTTTTTATTGGCTCCATAGTTTTGTCTTTTCCAAAATGTCATATAGATGGAATCATACTGCATATAGCTTTTTCAGATTGGCTTCTTTTATTTAGCGATATGCACTTAAGATTTTTCTATGTCTTTCCATGGCATGATAGTTTATTTTTTTAGCACTGAATAATATTCCATTGTCTGGAGGTATCACAATTTACCTATTCATTTATCTACTAAAGATGTCTTGGTTGTGTCCAAGTTTTGGCAATTCTGAATGACGTTTACCTGTGTGTTTTGAAAACAAAATAAAACAAACAAAAGGCAATACAAAAAAAAAACACAAACAAAAAAACCCACCAGCATCTTAAGACCAGTTTCTCAAACTTTCACGTATGTATGAATTTCCTGAGGATCCTTTAAAATGGGGTGGGATGGGGCTAAGTTTCTGATTTCTTACAAGGTTCTGATTTCTTACAAGTCTTAAGACTTATGAAAAAATGACGCCTCATGGTGAGACACAAGGCACTTTATAACTTTAGTAAGGTGCCCTTGTGAGATATACTTAGTGAGTTAGACAGCTTCCATGGATCAGCATTTGGGACGAAATGGAATATAAGATCTTACCCTGACTTTTAGTTTTCTATGGCTGAAGTTTCTTTGTTTTTGTAGAGACAACTTTTTAAAAGGATGCTTTTAATACAATACTTCAGTTGCCATGGATATTTATTAAACATCAGAATTAAAATGGGGGACTTTAAATTTTACCCTAAGGTAACTTACATTTAATAATCATCATTTGCATTTATTTATTTACATAATGTTTATTTATTTTGGGGGGGAGAGAGAGAGACAGAGCGCGAGTGGGGGAGGGGCAGAGAGAGAGGGAGACAGAATCTGAAGCAGGCTCCAGGCTCCCAGCTGTCAGCACAGAACCTGACCAGAGGCTCAAACCCATGAACCATGAGACCATAACCTGAACTGAAATCGGACGCTCAACCATCTGAGCCATGGAGGTGCCCCAATACTTACCATTTTTAAATTAAAAACATGAATAGAGAACTTGTGAATTCTTAATTCTTGTGAATTCTTGTGAATACTCTTAATTCTATGTGCTCTACCCAAAGGTAAATTGAAATGATTCAGTATATTTTTCATATATTGTTGAAATTTTGAAAAAATGATGTTGCAAAAATATGGTCGCTGGCATGTGGGATTATTCCTACATCTCTAGCATTATTATTGTTATCTCCAACTTGACACATTGCCATTCATCAGCTTTTGTTACCTAATTTCAGTTTGAGAAGATTTCCCTTCAACTCAGTATCAGAAATTATTAATGAAAAATTTTGAAAGAAAGATAAATTATATAAATTTGCATAATTCATTGATAAAAGATTATCTGGGACAGTGGTGAGAAGCAGATTGCCGAGTAAATGACAAGTATTAAATATTGGATGATGAGTATGTATCCACAGAGATAGACTAAAGTGTGGATCTTACATACGCTTAAAATACAGCAGGCTTAGAATTGAACCTCTTAGAATTGAATCTCTCAGTCTCACAGTGCCTGCCTTTATTAGCATGGTCTTTGACAATTATATAGTTTAACTTCAGGTTATCAACCTACCACATGATTTGCCTGGATCTTTGCTGGCTGCCTCTACATGTACACATTTTTGTCAAGGCCACTATATTCGATTGTAGTTATCAGATAAACAATCAGTGTTTCGCTGTGTACCCAGAAATTCTTTGTGTCTGGCAGGAAACAAAGACAAGAACCAAAAGATTTTTTGTACTCTGCCTAGAACCTTTTTTGATGAAAACCTTTCTTGATCAAAATACATTTACCTAAATAAGAAAGGCTTTATTCTTTTTTAAAAATTTTAGCATTGATTAATCACATCTCTGAGATGTGTGACTTCTAATGGAAAACAGCATTATCTTTCTAGCTTAAATTTTATGGTATAAATTGAAACGATTACAGAGCATAAGAAAATTTGATCTCTTGGCTTCAGTGATATAAATAGATATTAAAAATCTTGATTATACCCTTCCTACCTGTCATTTGATATTGTAGTGATGACTTCTGGCACTTTCTCTAATATGATAGTAATGTTAAGTGCTTTCAAACTATATTTAAGATGTCCTGTATTTTTAAAAATTAAAATATTTTTTGATGCTTTCTTTTGTATCATTACTGAATATTAAGTCTCAACTTATTTGTATCCACAAAGGAAAAGTAAGCAAAATAACATATAATTTAAAATCTTAGCAAGCTTCAAGAATTTCCCTCTCTCCGCCACTAAATGTCTTCCTAAGCCTGAGCCCATGTTTGAATTAATAATAAACACTCCACACGTTGGGCACATTCCTACAAACTTTACTACTTCATTGTTATACAGAATGCAAATCTCTCAAATAATCTTATTTTTCCTCCATATCTACTTACTTCCTAGGTTAATTAGGACAATCATAGGTTTCACAGAGTAAAGATAACAATTGAGAATTTATAGATGTGAAGAGAGATTTTATGACATCGCAGGAGAAGGAAGTATGAACACCCAAGAATGTTTATCTTTAGAGAAGACTCATGAACTAGTACAAACGCTTAAGCCTAGAATATGTCAAGTAATCAGCAGAAACACTGACGTATAGAATGCATAATGAACCAAAGGAGGAGACAGAAAAATGAGACGTGTTTCCAAGAAAATTATTTGCAACAAAACATGCAAAACACCTGCTCTGCTATTTCTAAGCTATAAATAGTTCCTGAGCTTTTACTTAGATATAACAAGCTATTCAAAAGAGTGGACTCATGAATAAGTCTTCAGGGTTCCCTCGTTCTGTCTTAGGTTGGATCTTTTCTGGGGTGTATTTCTAAGCCAGATATATTTGTTTCTAGTCTCTGACCCGTATGACTTGTTCCTTACTAATTTCTGCTTTTCTGGTATTTTGGGTTTTAATTCATTAATTGCTACAAATATTTTGCTTTCCTCAAAAATGCTTTACAAAATTACAGTTGTGGAATTCTCCAGTCTTTCTAAATTGGATGTTATTGATCTGTAACAATCAGCAATTATTCTTCACACTGGGCTGCTAGCAAGGTCGATTTTTTTTAAAGTCCTTTTGGCATGAAGAACATTTTCTGACTTAGTATCTAAATTTAAAAAATAATTACTTGCGTGCAGTCATTTCACTCGCCAATTCCTCTGGGACACTATTTAGAGCTGTCAGGTAACAATGGTGCAGACCCTAACTCTATAATCACCTACAGAAAATTCTGTGGTGTTCTGAATGGCTGGAAGTTGGAGAATAATTAAAATCAGATATATACTTTAACATGCATGTGGAAATAACATAAGGGAACACGATCTTAAAGTGTTCTGGGAAGACAGGAGGTAATTTCTGGGCTGGTATAATACATACAATCCCTCCCTAACAGTGGTTCAACTTACGATTTTTTGACTTCACGATGGTGCAAAAGCAATACGCATTTAGTAGAAACAGTACTTTGCATTTTGAAGTTGTGTCCTTTCCCCAGGTTGGTGAAATGTGCTGTGATCCTCTCTCGTGATGCTGGTCAGCAACAGCTCTGCTGGTCAGGGCTGGCTCTCGGTCAGCCATACGATCATGAGGGTTAACAACTGATCCACTTCTAGCCACTCTACACCCATACAGCTATTCTGATTTTTTTTTTTTTGCTTTCAGTGATATATTCAATAAATTACATGAGCTATTAAACACTTTACTACAAAATAGCCTTTTATGTTAGATGATTTTGACCAATGATAAGCTAATGTAAGTGTTCTGAGCATGTTTAATGGAGGCCAGGCTAAGCTGTGATGTTTGGTAGGTTAGATGTATTAAATGCATTTTCAACTTACGATGCTTTCAACTTATGAAGAGTGTATCAAAACAGTAAGGCAAGAAGATCTATATCATTGTCAATAACCTCTGGCAATGTAGAATAAAGATCCAAAATTCAGACAATAGTTGATACACATTTCAGGACTTTTAGAGATGTTTTAATAAAGAGAGCATGAGACAAAAGAAACTGGATTTTCTTTTTTAAAGTGTTTATTTATTTATTTATTTATTCATTCATTCATTTAGAGAGAGAGAGCGAGCATGTGTGTGTCAGTGGAGGAGTAGTAGAGAGAGACAGAGAGAGAGAGAGAGAGAGAGAGAATCCCAATCCCAAGCAGGCTCCATGCTGTCAGCACAGAGCCCAACGCAGGGCTCCGTCTCCTGAACCATGAGATCATGACCTGAGCCGAGATCGAGAATCAGAGGTTTAACCGAACGAACCATCCAAGTACCCCAAAATTGGATGATCTGCACAATAACATCTCTCTCTCCAAATAAACAAATTAATTAAGAAAAAAGAATATCTAACCTGATCTGTCCTTTATGTAATAACTTTAAAGGTATTTGTGTATTAGTACAATCATCTTACGATTAACATTTAATTACCTTAAAAGTTTCAATTTTTAAGGGCGCTCTCATTTTGAGAAGTTACTCAGTATTGATTGAATGTTTAAACTTTTCTTATCCTGAACTATTATACTCAGAATTTTGTCTATTCTTTTTTGTTTAACTAGTATGCATACGATATGGTTTGGGGGTCATTTACCACTTGTTTAAATTTCTTGGTCTAGGTTGCAGTTTATCAATATCATTTTTAAAGCATAGTGCTCAGAACTTACAAGCCTATCCTTTCTCCAACTGGTGACTGGACAACACAATATAAGGAGGCACTGCAGCTTTTATTTTGTAGACTGTACTTGCATAGATTTGGTTAATGGCTGCTTTGGCATTTACACTACACCACCCTCATCATACTGTTGACTTACATTTTACTCGATGTCATACAAAATTGCTAAGGCCCTCCTGCACATTGTGCTGTTAAGCTAGCTGCATGTAGCCATGCAAATATTGAAAATCCTCAAAATCTGCTTATTTCAGTAAGTTACGAACGTTCATCTGAGCCTTAACTTTGGTAATCAGCTATGCAAGATCTTTTTTATGTTACCTAGACATGTAGAAACATGTGAGATAGAAAATATCGGGCTAAACAATATATTCTCCCAATCTACCAAGAACTATTCAAAATTATAGACATGTTTGCTTTTTTATTTTTATCACAAAACTCTAACAATAGATGATTTTGCATTCAGATGCAGCAATCTATGCCATCTGATCATTCAATTTTTCTCAGTGACTATCCAAATGGATGTTTGCATTCTAAAGTGATATTCGCCCTTGAGAAAGTTTCCATAATCTTAGATTTACATCCTGATGGGGCACTAAACTGTGTTTCCAAAATGCAAACTCATTAGGAGTAGTCATGCTATAATTATAATTTGCACTCCTGACAAGACATATCATCTTAAACTTATTGCCCAATCTTAACAAAGTTTAGTCACAATAATAGTGATTACCATGTCCAGAGAATCATATATTTTAGCTGTCACTTTTGAAAAAAAAACACTTGTCTACCTGAAAAAAAAATCTCATTTTTGTAAGAAAATTTGCCACCAACTTGCCAGTACCTATGTGATATCACATTAGTGATAATATGCAATTAATAATGCTACAATTTGTACATTAAACACTGATGATCATTTGTTTTAAAAACATTAGAATTATTGGGGTGCCTGGGTGGCTCAGTCAGTTGAGTGCCCGATTTTGGCTCAGGTCATGATCTCGCGGTTTATGAGATCGAGCCCCCCGTTGGGATCTTTGCTGACAGCTCAGAACATGGAGTCCACTTATGATTCTGTGTCTTCTCTCTCTCTGCCCCTCCCCTGCTCACACACACACACACACACACACTGCTCTCAAAAATAAATAAACATTAAAAAAATGTTTTTAAAGTATTAGAATTATTTATTCTGATGATACAATTATAATACAAAAATCTACCAGATTAAAAATGAAACCATGCTTTTTTTTCCTTAATTAAAACTGAATGTTTCATGATCGTCTTGTATACTTTTATATGCACATTATTAAGAACATGGATTTCAATGTCAGTGTTGCGTATGTGGTAGATTGGTTCACTCGACATGTATTCCAACATCTTTGTAGGATATTCCTGTAGATCAGAGGTTGTGAAAATAAAAACTACATTCCCTCATAAAACTTGCAAAAGAGAGCTATAGTTGTTTTTGCGTTCTGTTGATCCAATGCCCTTGCATGGTCCTTGAAGTAGAAGTGATACCCTAGTGTGTAAGACAGAAGTTTTCTTCATCTAGATGTCAGTAGTCTGGTAGCCACACGTTTATTCTGGAAGTTCAGCTCAGCTGTTGTAGTCTAGAGCTAATAAACACGAGAGGAGCTTCTTCATGGCCCAGCATTATGACTGTGTCATTCTTTGGCTAGCCCAATTCCCAGGTTTGTTCTGGGAATTCTTTCTGGAAATTGAACCTCCTATGATTCTTTCAATAATTTTTTGAACATTGCTTTCCGCTTCAAAGAGCTACAATGTTTTCTATCATCTTCCAGTGAGCACTTCCTAACAGATTAACAACGTTTGAGTGGAATTTGAAAACTTATGTTTCATTATTGTATTTACAACACTACTTTTGGGCGTTACGCAAATTCAAACTTCTACCTAAATGAACCCTCCTCCACATAAAAGATGGCAATAACAGTTAAACTGGATTTTCTGCCATTTATGCAAGTGTATTAATTTCTGCTGATTTTATGTAAGTAATAAATGTTATAAACATGCTTCTCTTTGAAACGTACTGTTGCAAATTGAATCAAACAAGGGAGAAACTAGAATTTTATTCGCCATCCCATTCTTCCTTTCTGAGTCAATTGAACGGAGCCAATAGCTCTCTCCGACAGAATCACTTTAGATGTTTTAGCATATCAGTTTTGCTCAGCCATCAGGTGATAGTATCAGTTTGAAAGCCATAAGATCAAACTGTTTTTGTTATAGACACACAAACTTCGTCTATCTTGTAGGTTTTATCACCCAAGTGATATGAAAATATTTTTAAACATTATATTAATTCGGACCAGTTGTCACTAGGTCAGCAGTGGCATCAAAACAACTATAACTTCTTTATCTCTGAATAAAATTTTAAGGCAAGTCTAATGCAAGTAGCTTAACCAAACTTGTGGTCAGAATTTTCCTCAATAATGTTGTACATTGTTGACCTGCCAACAAAGTCGTAGAAAATGAACCCTGACTCTAAAGGGGTTGAATGTAGTATATAGCATTGTGCAACCATTTCTATGTAATTTTATAGGCGGAAGGGAATGAAAAGCCTCACCATCCACTTCTTACACCTCAAATTTTAATATAATAGACATTTTCTGACCACCATCTATTGGGGTAGGTATGGAGCCCTAGGCTGAAGAGCTCCCTGTTGCCAGAAGATAGAAGAGGTCGTCCGAACCCTAGACTCTCAGTGCAGAGTTCCCATGGTTATGCTGTACACAAGCACATGTTCAGTAAAGTCATACATTCACTTTGCAAAATACATTCTAACAAAGTGTAATAATCACTGTGCGTACTTGTCCACCAAACTTGCTCAAAGGTATGCAGTATATTTCTCCCAAGTTATAAGACCAAGTTGGGTTCATTTCAAACCTTGTCCCAGTATTAATAAAGTCGGGTTCTATATAGAGAGATAGCTTAAAATAGAAGTTTATTATCCAATATTATCATTTAAAACTAGAAGAAATTATTGTAGTCCATATTTGACAAATGAGGAAGAACATTAATTTTAATATAATTTATTTTTCATCTAGTTCACTTAGGGGATAATTTAATTTGAAAAGATCAGATGAATTGATTAAAATATAAGCTTACAAATTCTCAACAGGAGGGTATTGGTAATGAAAAGAAAATTGGCTTTCATCTTTATGATGTACCACACTTTAACATTTTAATGAATAGAGCAATTTATACGGCAGAGTCAAAGACTTGGCATTTGATATTAAGGTCATCCTTTCTAGAAGGTTATGTTTTCTCAAACTATGTTAAACTTTGAAGTATCTTTTGTGCTTTTTACATTTCTAGTTTACTATCAATTATATGGTACTATAATTGATAACAGATGAGAATTCCCCCCACCCACCAAAATCAGGTTTCCTCTAGCCTATTTTTTTAAATAATTACTTTTAATAATTAGAAGCATCTGTTCACTAGTACTAAAAATGCAGTCCCCTTGAAAGAAAATGAAAGGTAATCTTTCCTTTGCATTCTTTAACAGATACAAAGTAAACTTGATTTTTCAGAGACATCATTTCAAAGTTGGTTGCTAAGAAGCTGAGAGAGTCCAATGAGGAGTTATCTTAGTCTGAAGGCAATTCCTAGACATGGTTAATTATAAGGGGCATTTTCCTGGGCATTTTCCTATTTGATAGTATAGGTATCTCTAGGAAGACATGATTCCACTCCCTGCCTACTAACCACATTCTTATGTGCTCACACTCCTGCAGCGAGATCATTAGATTATAAACATTATATTACAAGTTGTATGCTGACTCTACTGCAATGTAGTGGGAAAAAAACAGATACATGAATTCTGGATACATGAGTTCTAGTCTAACGTCCTCTGTTTATTTTGCTGATTAGTTCCAGAGAAATTGATTGGGTCTTCTCTTATTGAAAAATATACAGTAAAATAGTAAGAGAATCAAACTAGAAAATGAGTCTAATATTTATAATTAATTATATTTTAAATATGAAAAACATTGACTTAAAAGCATGACCAAAAGCATATTACAGCTCTGGGTTTACTATTCTAGAAGAGAACATTTCATTTGCATATTAACAACTCAATGATTCACAGTCAATCTAATTGTTCTCTTTGAGTTAAAAAAAAAAAAAAACTAATTCTGTGACTTGCTGAGTATAAAATGAAATCATGGTCTCCTTTTTTTGTTTGTTTGCTTTCTGGATGTCCTTCTTTGACATTTCATATTTCATCCCCCGGTAATTCTCAATAATCATGCATATCAGAATTTACAGTGGCTCTTTTAAAAATGATGATACTAGGATCCTGTTTCTAAGGCTTCTGTTTAATTGGTCTTTGGGGGACTTGATATGGTATTTAAAAAATTATCCTGGATTAACCTAATGTGTAGAAGAGTTTCCTTAGATGAGGAAGAAACAACAATTAGCCCCCATGAAAGTAGCCTGCCTTCACCTGTCCTCATCAATGAGACGTCTGTCCTTGATGAAAGAGCTGATACCTTTTAAACAGGGTGCCACAGAATCCTTTCGAGGGGGCTTTTGGTGAAAGATGGAAGAACAGAGAAGAAATGTAGGGAAGAAATCTTCTTAAACTTATTTTTAAAAGTTTTAGTGGTGGATATATAATTACTGAATTTTGCTTAGTATCATTTTGAATAAATGTTTAGCATTTTCATTGCACTTAGACATTTTCTATTCTAATCTTCATTAGAAATTTCAGTTATTCAAGAGACACTTTGTCTCTATTTTAGACTTTTATCTCTATTGTCTCATGGTGATGAGGGTAGAAGGCAACATACAAACTGCTTAAAGTAAAAAAAAAAAAAAAGTTCATCTTGGAAGGTAAGTCCTTGGAATATAATACATACCACATTCTCCCTGTTAAAACAGGTATGCATATTCAACCCCTATTTGTAGGTTGACAGAGCATATATTCCTACTACATGTTAGTAATGGTGACAGAATGACATTAATGCCACCCCATTATCGTTCGCAACTCAACTTGTTAACATCGACATATGTTTGATATGCGGGTTTTCAAGTTTAGGGTACAAATTAACACATACAGTTTCAGCCTATGACTCATTAGCCTTCCAAGAAAGTCAAAGACAGGACCTCAGCTGTCTTAACCAAGGGTATAAATAATTCCTTGAATGAGATACACATGAACTCACGTAAAATAACTCGTAAAATGACATTTAATGAGCAAGTATTCTGCACAAATAGTTTTTCCAGATGTTATGCGTTCAGTGAGCAAGAGTGTTTGTGTCTAGAAGGATGAGATAAGTAGGTGCTATGGTGATTACTGTATGGCCACAAAGTAACACACTAGGACAATGTGGCAGCTTGCCTCCAATATTGCAAAGATTTATGCCCCTGGTATTCATGCCCTGTAGAGCCTCCTCCCACATCACACAAAGGCTGATCTGTGTGACCAAGTGTATATGGAAAAAAAGCAAGCATATGGCACTTCTGAGATTAGGTAATAAAAACACTGTGGTTTCGATCTTGAGTTCTTGTACTTTCTTTTGCATCGGTTTGTCTTGGATCACTTGCTCTGGGAAAATCCCAGTTACTCGGGAAACAATCTATGGGAGGAGGCATGAAAGCTTCATGCCAGCCTCCATCTGAGTGAAATTAGAAGCCGTATCTACAGCCGCAGTCAGGTCTCAAGATGATTGCAGCCCTTGCTGGCTACTTTACTAATTATTTTCCCATTAATTTTCATTTTATTTTATTATTATTTTATTTTAATTCCAGCGTAGTTAACATACAGTGTTATATTAATTTTTGATGTGCAGTATAGTGATTCAACAATTCCATACATTACTCAGTGCTCATTAAAATAAGCATGCTCCTAATCCCTTTCATCTATTTCCCTCATCCTCCCACCCACCTCCCCTCTGGTGACCATCTGTTTGTTCTCTGCAGTTGAGAGTCACTTTTTGGTTTGTCTCTTTCTGTTTTTTTTTTTTTTTCACTTAGCATTATATTTTCTAGATCCATCCATGTTGTAGCAAATGGCAAGATTTCATTCTTTTTTATGGCTGAGTGATAATATTCCATTGTGCATATATAGCACATATTCTTTGCCCATTCATCTATTAATGGACATTTGGTTTGCTTCTGTAGTTAGGCTATTGTAAATAATGCTGCAATAAACACAAAGGGAATATATCCCTTTGAATTAAAGTTTTCATATTCTGTGGATAAATACCCGGTAGTGCAATTCTTGGATCATAGCGTAGTTCTGTTTTTAATTTTTTGAGGACCCTCCATTGTGTCTTCCACAGAGGCTGCACCAGTTTGCATCCCCACCAACAGTACAAGAGGGTTCTTTTTTCTCCGCATCTTCATGAACACTTGTTGTTTCTTCAGTTTTTGATTTTAGATTCTCACCATTTTTACAGGTGTGGGGTGGTATCTCATTGTGCTTTTGATTTGCATTTCCCTGATAATGAGTGATGTAGGGTATCTTTATAGATGTCTGTTGGTCATTTGTATGTCTTCTTTGGAGAAATGTCTGTTCATGTCTTCTGCTCAGTTTTAATTGGGTTATTTGTTTTTGTTTTTGTTTTTGGTTTTTTTTTGGTGTTGAATTTTATAAGTTCTTTATGTATTTTATATACTAACCCTTTACCAGATATATTATTTGAAAGTATTTTTGCTCATTCTGTAGGTTGTCTTTTAGTTTTGTTACAACAAACAAACAACCTTTGCTTTATATTTTGATGTAGCCCCAGTATGTTATTTTTGCTTTTGTTTCCCTTGTCTCAGGAGACATATCTAGAAAAATATTGTTACCACTAATGTCAGAGAAATTACTGCCCGTGCTTTCTTCTAGGATTTTTATGGTTTCGGGTCTCCTGTTTGGGTCCTTAGTCCACTTGGAGCTTATTTTTGTGCATGGTGTAAGCAAATGGTCCAGTTTCATTCTTTTGCATGTAGCTGTCCAGTTTTCCCAACACCATTTGTTGAAGAGACTGCCTTTTTCTTATTGCATATTCTTGTCTCCATTGTTGAAGATTAATTGACCATATAATCATGGTTTTATTTCTGGGCTTTCTATTTTGTTCCATTGATCTAGATCTCTATTTTTGTGCCAGTACCATACCGTTTTGATTAATACAGCTTTGTAATGTAACTTGTATCTGGAATTGTGGTTACTCCAGTTTTGTTTTTCTTTGGCTATTTGGGGTCTTTTGTGATTCCATAGAAATTTCAGGATTATTTGTTCCAGTTCTGTCCTGGGAAAGATGTTGTTGGCATTTTGACAGGAATTGCATTAAATCTTTAGATTGCTTTGGGTAGTATAGACATTTTAACAATATTTGTTCTTCCAGTCCGTGAGCATGGAATGGTCTTTCCATTTCTTTGTGTCATCCTCAGTTTCTTTCATCAGATTTTATAGTTTTCAGAGTACAGTTCTTTCACCTCTTTGGTTGAATTCATTCCTAGGTATTTTATTCTTTTTGATGAAATTATAAATGGGATTGTTTTCTTAATTTCTCTTTCTGCTGCTTCATTATTAGTGTATAGAAACACAACAGATTTCTGTATATTGATTTTGTATCCTGTGGCTTACTGAATTCATTTATCAGATCTAGCAGATTTCTGGTGAAGTTTTTAGGATTTTCTACAAAGAGTATCATGTCATTTGCAAATAATAAAAGTTTACCTCTTCCTTACAATTTGGATGGCTTTTAGTTCTTTTTGTTGCCTGATTGCTGTGGCTAGGACTTCTAGTACTATGTTGAATAAAATAAAAGTGGTGAGTATGGACACCCTTGTCTTATTCCTAACCCTAGGGCATAGACTTTCAGTTTTTTCCCATTAAGTATGATGTTAGCTGTGGGTTTTTCACATAAGGCTTTTATTATGTTGAAGTATGTTCCCTTTAAACCTACTTTGTTAAGGGGTTTGATCATGAATGGATGTTGTACTTTGTCAAATGTTTTTCCTGCATCTATTGAAATGATCATATATGGTTTTTATCCTTTCTCTTATTGATGTGACATATCATGTTGATTTTTTTGTGAATATTGAACCATACTTTCATGCCAGGAATAAATCCCACTTGGGCATGGTGAATGATTTTCTTTAATGTATTGTTGGATTTAGTTTGCTAGTAATTTGTTAAGGATTTTTGCATCTATGTTCATCAGAGATATTGGCCTGAAGTTCTTTATTTTTGTGGCATCTTTATCTGGTTTTGGTATTAGGGTAATACTGACCTCATAAAATAGACATGGAAGTTTTCCTTCATTTTCTGGTTTTTTTGGAATAGTTTGAGAAGGATAGGTATTAATTCTTTAAAAGTTTGGTAGAGGGAGGCCTGGGTGGCTCAGTCGGTTAGGCATCCAACTTTGGCTCGGGTCATGATCTTGCGGTTTGTGAGTTTGAGCCCCGCATCAGGCTCTGTGCTAACAGCTCAGAGCTTGGAGCCTGCTTTGGATTCTGTGTCTTCTCCTCTCTCTGCCCCTCCCATGTTCATGTTCTATCTCTCTCTGTCTCTCAATAATAAATAAATGTTAAAAAAAAAAGTTTGGTAGAATTGTAGCGCCTGGGTGGCTAAGTCACTTGAGCATCTGACTCTTGCTTTTGGCTAAGATCATGATCTCATTCTTTGTGGGTTCAAGTCCCACATTGGGCTCTGTGCTGATCGCACAGGGCCTGCTTCGGATTCCCTGCCCTGCTTGCACTCTCTCTCTCTCAAAATAAATAAATAAACTTAAAAAAATAATACATACTTGGTAGTGTTCACCTACTAAGCCTTCTGGTCCTGGACTTTCGTTTGTTGGGAGTTTTTCATTATTGATTCAATTTCATTACTGGTAATCAGTCTATTCAAATTTTTCAGTTTTGGTAGGTTATATGTTTTCAGTAATTTATCTATTTCTTCTAGGTTGTCCAATTTGTTAACATATAATTTTTCATAATATTCTCTTAAAATCATTTGTATTGTTGTGGTGTTGGTTATTTCTACTCTTTCATTGTGATTTGGAGTCCTATTCTTCCTTTTTAAAAATTTTTTAATTTAAAAAATTTTTTTATGAGTCTGGCTAGAAGTTTATCAGTTTTGTTGATCTTTTCAAAGAACCATCTCCTAGTTTCATGGATCAGTTCTATTGTTTCTTGAGTTTCTACATCATTTATTTCTGCTATGATCTTTATTATTTCCCCCCTTCTGCTGGCTTCAGGCTTCATTTGTTGTTCTTCCTCTAGCTCCTTTAGGTGTCAGGTTAGGTTGCTTATTTGAAATTTTTCTGGCTTTTTGGGGCACCTGGGTGACTCTGTTGGTTAAGCACTGGATTTCAGCTCAGGTCATGATCTTGTGGTTCATGAGTTCAAGCCCTGTGTCAGGCTCTGTGCTGACACCTCAGAGCCTGGAGCCTGCTTTGGATTCTATGTCTGTCTCTCTCTTGCCCCTCCCTGGCTTATGCATTCACGTTCTCTTCCTCTCTCAAAAATAAACATTGAAAAAAGAAAATTTTCTTGTTCTTGATGTGGGTGTGTATTTCTCTAAACTTCCCTCTTGGCACCACTTTTGCTGTATCCCAAATGTTTTGGATCATTGTGCTTTCATTTTCATTTCTCTCAGTGTAATTTTTTATTTCTTCTTTGATTTCTTGATTGATCCATTCATTGTTTAGAAGCATGCTATTTAACTCCTATATATTTGTGCTCTTTCCAGATTTATTTCTTGTGGTTGATTTCTAGTTTCATAGCCTTGTGGTCTGAAAAGATGTGTGGTATGACTTCAACCTTTTTTAATTCATTGAGGTTTACTTTGGGGCCTAACATGTGATCTATTCTGGAGAATATTCCATGTGCACTTGAAAAGAATGTGTATTTTGTTGTTTTAAGATGGAATATTCTGAATGTATCTGTATAGCTTTCTGGTTCAGTTTGTCATTCAAGGCCACTGTTTCCTCGTTTTTCTGTTTGAATGATCTGTCCATTGATGTAAGTGGGGTGTTAAAGTCCCCTACTATTATTGTGTTACTATTGATTACTTCCTTTGTGATTTTATTAACTGCTGTTAGTACAGTAAAACTTTGGATTGTGAGTAACTTGTTCTGTGAGTGTGCCACAAGATGAGCAAACATTTTTAATACATGTTAACCTGATAAATGAGCAACGTCTCACAATTTGAGTAGTACGTGATGCCGAATGTCACATGAGCACAACTGAGCCAATGGTTCTTGAAATTCGTTTTGATATCTGAGTGCTTTGGATTACAACCATGTTTTCAGAATGAATTATGCTTGCAAACCAAGGTTTTACTGTGTTTGGGTACTCTCATGTTGGGTACATAAACATTTACAGTTATTATATCTTCTTGTTGGATTTTCCCCTTAATGAGTATATAGTGTCCTTCTTTGTCTCTTGTTACAGACTTTGTTTGAAAGTCTATTTTGTCTGATATAAGTATTGCTAACCTGGCTTTCTTTTGACATCCATTTGCATGACAAATGTTTCTCCGTCCCTTATTTTTCTGCCTGCATGTGGCTTTCGGTCTGAAACGAGTCTCTTGTAGGCAGCATATGGATGGGTCTTGTATTTTTATCCATTCCATCACCTATGTCTTTTGATTGGAGTATTTAGTCCATTTACATTCAAAGTAATTATTGATAGATATGCATTTACCAACATTTTGTTATTTGTTTGGTGGTTGGTTTTTTTTTTTTTTTTTAGCTTTTCTGACCCTTTTCTTCTCCTCTTTCATTGTTTGCTGGCTTTTTTTAAGTGACGTACTTGGATTCCTTTCTCTTTATTCTTCGCATATCTATTACTGGTTTTTGATTGTGGTTAACCTTAGGTTTGTAGATAACATCTTCTGCATATAGCAGTCTATATTAATTGATGGTCACATAAATTTGAACCCATTCTTACTCCTCTACCCCCCACATTTTAGGTGTATGGTGTCATATTTTACATCCTTTATTTTGTGAATCTGACTTTCACAGATATACTTGTTTTTATTGCTTTTATGTTTCTTATTTTTCATACTCATACTTACAATCTTTCCTTTCCATTCAGAGCCCCTTTTAACATTTCTTATAGGGCTGGTTTAGTGGTCATGGACTCCTCTAGGTTTTGCTTGTCTGAGAAACTCTTTATCTTCCCTTCTATTCTGAATGATAGCTTAGCTGGTCTTGGCTGCAGACTGTTTTTTTCTTTTCAGCACTTTGAATATATCATGCCATTCCTTCTGGTCTACAAAGTTTCTGCTGAAAAATCTGCTGATAACCTTATAGGGTTTCCTCTTTCGGGGAACTGTCTTCTTGTCTCTTGCTGCTTTTAAAATTCTTTATCAGTACTTTTTATCATTTTAAATACTATGTGTCTTGGTGTGGACCTCTTTGGGTTGATTTTGTTGGGAGATCCCTGTGCCTCCTGGATCTGATATATATTTCCTTCTCCAGATTAGGGAAGTTTTCAGCATTTATTTCTTCAAATAGCTTTTCTGTTCTCTTCTCTCTCTTCTTCTTCTGGGATTCTTATGATGCAAAAGTTATTACACTTGATGGAGTCATTGAGTTCCCTAAGTTTATTCTTATTTTGCATAATTTTTTTGCTCTCACCTGCTCAGCTTGATTGCTTTCCACTACTCTGTCTGCCAGGTCACTAAATCATTCCTCTTCTTCCTCTAGCCCGCTATTTATTCCTTCTAGTGTATTTTCAATTTTACTTATTGGGTTTTCCATGTCTGATTGTGTTTTTTAATCTATTTTTAAGGGTCTCATTGATGTCCTTCACTCTTCTTTCAAGTTTAGTGAGTATCTTTATGATCATTACTTTAAATTATCTCTCAGGCATATTACTTATACTTGTTTTGCTTAGATCTCTTGCTGTGGTTTTGTCCTATTCTTTCATTTGGGACATATTCTTGTGTCTTCTCTATTTGTTTAACTCTGCGTCTATTTCTGTGTTAGTCTCCTACTCTTGAAATTAATAGCCTTATGAAGAAGAGGTCCTAGAGAGTCCTGCAGTGCAGTGTGCCCTGTTCACCAGAACCTGGCACTTCAGTGATGTTTCCTATGTGTGTTGCCTGTGCCTTCCTATTGTGTCCTGTCCATTTTTTCCTTCAGTCCAGTGGTCTGCATTGCTCTCTTTGCCTATTGTAGGCAGTATTTTGTTCCCGGCCATGTTGGGGCACACACCTTAAACAAGGTGCGTGTTGGTCTGTTTGCAAAACAGCTTCACCACTGAGACCAGGGACTGCATGGAAAGGACTACAAGGCCCATGACTACTGCTGCCTCCAGGACAGAGGCCCCACAAAACACAAGGATCAGAGACATGGTGTTTCAAGGACTTCTGGGAGAGGGGACCTGCACCAAGACTGAGACCAGCATGACAGTGGGGCAGAGCTTGGGGTAAGCAAGTTAGGTAGTGAGTGTTGGTGCAGTGTGTTTATGCTGGGGGGTTGGGGAAGAAAATGGCACCTGCCAGTTTCTTTGTTGCTGGAGGGAGCTTCCTGTGACCTGTGCCCCTCCTGGGACAGGCTCTGAGGTGAATAAATAATTCTCCCTCCCATGTGCCTCAGGCACTTTTAAAACTGCTACTTCTATCAGGTATCTCCACGGGTTGTTTGCCATGCTGTCTCTTTCAGGGCAGGGACCCAGCTTTCTATTGCCTTCCAGGCTCTTCCAGAACTGAGCCCTCCTGATTTTTAAAATGCCAGAATTTAAGTCCTTCTGGTTGTAAGAACTAAGGGAATTCAGCCCCTTTCACTTTTGAATCCAAATGTTATAAGGATTTGTCTCTGCCCCCTCTCACCCCCAGTATGAGAGTATGTTTCTCACTCTTCTCTGTGACAGCTGTTCCCTCCCTGCCCTGGGACAGCCACCTTCCATTTTGATCCCCACCACATCTCCACCCTTCTTACCCTCTTCAATGTGGCTTCTTCTCTACCTTGAGTTGTAGAGTCTGCTCTGCTGGTCTTCAGATCATTTTCTGGATTATTCACACTGATGTGAGTGTTATCTAGTTGTATTCATGGGACAAGATAAGCTTTCCTAAGTTTCCCTAAACTGCTAATTCTTGAAATTATGTTTTACACACCAATGATGAATACAAAGAATATTTGAAAGAAAGGATAATTGAGATCTCTTATAGCTGGAGAGCTTAGAAAAAGCTTAGGGAAGGAGTTTTGAAAGAGAGCTGAAGAGATCAAGGGCCTTCCCACAGAACAGAGGAGCACAGGCTTCCCAAGCTGACTAAATGGTCTGGGTTAAGGCAGAAACATTGGCCTGTGGTGGGTATGATTGATGGGATGTGGGAGATTGGTTACTGGAACTTCCCATAAACACATATAGGATGGCAATAGCTGAAAATGGTGACACCGTGGCACACTTTGAATGCCAGCCTGAGGAGTGTGTTTGTTGTCTGCATTTGTGGAAGAAAATCTAGCCACTTTTGACCATAAATGGGAATAAGAGAAAATACTGCCAGGAACATCAGCCAGCAGCCTGTCAGGGAAATAATGAGCCCTGCAAGAGTTTTGGCTGGGGAGAAGCAGCTAGAAGGAAATAACTTGATAGATACTGTTTAGGCCTAATTGAAAGGGGTGCAGGGTGAATTGATGCAGAGAGGAAGGAGAAGGAGGACTGACCATGACTCATGTTTGCAGCCTGCAGGTTAGGAGAAGGGTGATGTGTTTAATCAAACACAGGGAACATAAGAGGGAAAGGTTGGGGGAAGATGATAAGAGAGAACCCGGCACATAAATAATAAGTCCTCATACTGACGCCACACATTGGCATTTACAAAGTAATCTGGAGCCACCGTATTATTTGTTCCTCACAACGGTTCTGTAGAGAAAGGGCAAACCTCATCTTCTTCATTTGAGAGATGAAGAAAACCAAGAAAATTGTCACTAGCATGGCCAAGGTCACAGAACTGGCAAAGAGCAGAGCTGGCACTAGAATTCATGTGTTCTGATGAACGGTTTTGTGTTTTTCGTTATATTCAACTGGTAATATAATTAGTAACACAACTTTTAATAAAAACGTCTTTGGATACGCACATCAGTGTGTGTTTGCATGGAGAGGAGGTAGTAAATGAGGGCAACTGTTCTATAGATTCCTGTACTATTAACCATCTAGAAAAATCAGTCAACCACCTCAGACTTAACCATTTCTGGGACCTACCATCAGACTAAATGTAAGAGAGTTCATTGTTCATTGGCCTTTCTCAACTTCCCAATGACAACTTTTCAACCTTTTCTCCGAAAATCATTTTTCCTTGATGTCCCTTGGAGGATTTCCATGTCTTTGAAACTATTTGCCAGATAAAAACTTGCATTTGAATTATGTGGGTAAAGAGTTTTTGTAATACACATTTCGTTTCTTGTGTAGGACCTTTCATTTCAGAGGTGTGGGTAATGCCATTGATTAAAATACCAGTATCACACTGGAAATCTGACCCACGTCTTAGATTTATTTTAAATCAACAGTAAATTGAAAATGTTTTAGAATGTCAATAGAAACTTGTTAACATTTTGTCCATATTTTGAGAAAGGCACAGTCTGATAAATTAATCGGATAACTAGATCATTATAAGAACACAGAATTCCAGGGGCACCTGGGTGGCTCAGTCGGTTGAGCATCTGACTTCATCTCAGGTCATGATCTCACAGTCCGTGAGTTCGAGCCCCACGTTGGGCTCTGTGCTGACATCTCAGAGCCTGGAGCCTGCTTTGGATTCTGTGTCTCCCTCTCTCTCTGCCCCTCCCCTGCTCACACTCTGTCTCTGTCTCTGAAAAATGAATAAACCTTAAAAATAAAAAAAAAAAAAAGAACACAGAATTCCACGGGCAACTGGGTGGCTCAGTCAATCAGCTGACTCCTGATCTCAGCTCAGGTCATGACCTCATGGTCATGAGATCGAACCCCAGTTGGGCTCTGAGCTGAGCATGGAGGCTGCTTGGGATTCTCTCTCTCCCTCTGTTTTTGCCCCTCCCTCTCTCATGCTCTCTCTCAAAATAAATAAATAAACATTAAAATAAAAAGAACACAGGATTTCAAATTTCAAGGTCCTTTTGGGTTGTCATAAGCATTCATTTACCTACAGGAAATTCCTAATGTGAACTTGTTCTTTTTAAAACAGAATGCATTGCAATATTATTTTTAAGAATCACGGTTAAATCAAATTTAAGCTGTGTTTGGTAAATCTTTCCTGGGCCTGAAGAAAGACGTCATAGAGAAGGCATTATCTGAAGTAGGTTTTAAAGGATGAGTAGAATTGTAAAGAGAGAATATACTTCGGTCAAGGGCAGAACACTCCAGGCAGAGATAGGAAAAAGTCATGAAAGAACTAAGATATTCTCTGATATTTAAGTAGTTTTGCATTAGAAAATATATATAAGTAAGGAGTAATTAAGACAAGAATTGGGTAGGTATCAGATCTTAAAGTAGCTTGGATGTAATGCAGAGGTTTAAAGATTTGCTCTGAATATGAAGATTCCTTTAATATTTTAAAAAAAATTTTTAATGTTTATTTTTGAGAGAGAGAGAGAGTGAGCTGGGGAAGGGGCAGAGAGAGGGAGACACAGAATCCGAAGCTAGCTCTAGGGTTTGAGCTGTCAGCACAGAGCCTGACATGGGGCTCGAACTCATAAGCCGCGAGATCATGACCTGACCCAAAGTCGGATGCCCAACCGACTGAGCCACCCAGGTGCCCCTCCTTTAATATTTTTATACAGAGGAATAACAAAGTAAGACTGGGGTATTACAAATGTCACACTGAGTTCAGTAGGAGTGATTATAAAGAGATGGAGGTTGAGGAAGAGAAACTTTATGTCTAAGTGATAGAGAACAAAATCTGGGAAATGAGAGAAGCGGATTGTGGAGTCTGGGGAAGGAAAATGGACGAGTAACAGTGCTCACCTTGAAGATGAAAGAACAGGGACCTCATAACTATGTTTCAACAAAATGTATAAATACAGAGGGGCAAATCTCAAAAGACCAGGCTTCTGAAGTCCTACAATACACAAATGAGAAGTAGCCTGAAGAGTCCTGTGTTGTGGCTTGAGAAGAAAGAGAAAATGTCCCCATTGGGTTCTTGGACTAGATTAGGGTTGTAAAGAACTCGGTCAAGTTGAATTGGTGAATCCAGAGAAACCGGGGAAATTAGGAAAACTGGATGAACAGCAGCTACATTCTGATGTAAAGTAGGGCAGTGAGAAGCTGGAGGGCTGATTTAACAAGTCTCACATACCGTGTGCTAAAAGAGTGAGAGCAAAACCAAGAAAAAAAATCCAAAGGAGAGAAAAGGGAAAGACAAGATGCGGGACCCAGTGACAAATGAAACGCGTATTAAAGGAAGCAAAACAAATTTCAAAATTCAGAGTTGTTCTAATTCAGGATGTCTGCTCACATTATACAATTCTATAAAGAAACTCCTCAGAGACTGAGAAAAATATGGTTTCTTTGTCAACGGGAGGAAACACATAGCAATTCCCACGTGGGATTCGTACTTTTTCTCTCCAGCAGTCTTCTGCTGCATCTCTGGAGAGTCCAAATCAGGTGTTTACGTCTTCTGGTGTATATGAGGCCTCTGTGTGGTTTGTGAGGATCCCTGACCGGCCATGCCAGTTCCCTGGACACCTTTCTTCCCTGGAGTTTATGAAAAACAAAACCATTCTAAGGAGGGAGGCTTCATCCATCCGCACGGTGTAAATTTAAGATTCCTCTTTCTTAGCATTAAAGTCACATTTTGAAAAGACTGTAGAAATACCTCCTTTTTCATTGTAATCTGTCCATGTCTGTTGTGTATTCATTCGATTGATCTCTGGGCATGCCAGGCACCTTGGACGCGAGAAAGGATAACAAATTCTTTCCTAAACAAGCACATTTAGCCAAAATGAGCGTTTGTGTTTCTTTCATTATAAGTCTTCTTATATTAAGGTATCCTCGTCTGTATATATCACGAGTCAACAGTTCCTGAGACCCAGCAAACTGAAAAAAAGTTATGTTTTGTTTTAATTAATTAATTAATTAATTAATGTCAAGCCATGACTTCTACTCAAAAATCAGTTTATTTCAAGAGTAGTGTGAAACTGACACTTCAATCTAATGCTTTGGGCAGTGATCCTCTCTGCACGAGAATTATCACTTTGGAGTAGATGTTTTTGCAAGCCTGGCACCATTGTAGGAATTAATTAGCAGTCATTTTAATGGATTTGAGCTAGGTGTTCTGTAAAGTCAGTCCTGTTAGAGGATTCAACAATTCTGTGTTTACGATTCTGTGCTTTACTAGGTATCTTAAGTATACCCACTGATTTCTAAAGGAATTTTGAAGGAAAGTTTTTATTTTGTGGGTTTTTTTGACTCTTGGCTTCCTGGAAATGAAAGTCATAATTCTTCCCTGAAACCTCACCAACAGGCCTTTTTCATTTCTATTCTGTCATAGTGAAGTTGCTTTTTTTTTTTTTTACATCCTGAACATCTGACAGAAAGAGGAATACAGATGATGAGTTGATAACAAATAGAGGCAGCCAAAAAGTAACCTTCACAGAAGTTCTTCTATAAACTACTTTGTTACCATTTCTTAATGCTAACTTGACTGAACTGTGAAATTGACTTTAGATTCGATTCTGCAAAAAAAGATTACATTTTATGAGACGTGACTAGATAATCCCATCAGCATTTAAGCAAGGAAAGGAAATATCAAAACGGCTCAGTTTCAACTAAATGTTCTCTTAATTTTAAATGTAAGTTTTGTGTGTGACGTATTTTTATTGTCATGAATATCATGCACAGATATTGTTATTACTGTCATGTTAATATTCTAAAATATCTGTTCAGCTACCCACCCCCACCCCCTTAGGAAATTGGATGAAAGAAGGAGAAAGAAAATTTGCACTAAAATATCTCTTCCAAAAATATTGAGAGATGCCATTCTATTCTCAATCACAGAACTACTTGGTGTCCAATTCAAACAAATACCCCTGCATTTGAGGAGGCTACATTATAGCAGTGGATGTTAGTAAGTCAAATACAGCCAGTGTATGTAAATAAGTCAGAAATATAGCATGTCAGATGATGACTGCAGATTTTGGAAAAATAAGTCAGATTACAGAATATGGGAATTTGTAGGTAGTGAATGGGAGATATGTTGCTATATTTCTTGAATTTCTTTTTTTATGGAGATAGAAGTTACATAAGAAAGGGTGCCTTTTTAAGTGAACAATTTGATGAGTTTTGGCACATGGATACTTGTATAATCAGTCAATATACAGAGCATTTCTATGTTCCCCAAAGTTTCCCTTGTCAAAGTCAATTAATTTCCCCAAACACCCTGTCCTGGTTAATCATTAGTATGCTTGTTGTCACTATAAATTAATTTTGCCTTTTGTGCCTGACTTCTTTCATTCAATATACTGTTTGTGATGTTCACCCACCTTGGTGTATAAATAGTTTGTTACTTTTTATTGGTGGTTGTATTCCAGTGTAGGTATATACCATGTTTTTATATATACATATTGACTTGTTAATAGAAATTCACATTGTTTCCAGTTTGGGTTGTTATGAATAAGGCTGCTATGAGCATGCATGTACGGATTCTGTGTCATACACTCGAAATTTCCTGAGAGTAGAATTTATGTGTTCTTACACACACACACACACACACACACACTCATACAGCCACTCTGTGAGATGATGGATGTGTTAATTGGCCTGAGTGTGGTAATCACTTGTTTTGTTAATTTTGTGACCTCGTGAGTTAGGTTAAGGAAATGTTACAGGACTTCTGACCACCCTCCTCTTTGAGTCACCTGCTTTGCTATAAGGTGTTACTATTTTTATACATACCTAAGTTTACTTGCTTATATCAGCTTAAAATGTTTTCTCCCATCATCCAAAAAGACATCAGCCTTAACTATTGTTTTTATTCTTTCTTTGTCGGGTTTCATTTAAATTTAAACTGGGTTATGACATGAAATGGGAAACTTTCTTTTTGTATCTAAGATCTGAAATAGTACAAGTAACCTTAACGGTATCTATTTTTCAACCGCTTCTTTTGAGACCCAATTCACATAGCATCCAACTCACCTATTTGAAGTGTTAACTTCAATGGCTTTCAGTATATTTAAACAGCTGTGTAACTATCACCACAATTGACTAGAAGGTTCTCGTTGCCTCCATAAGAAATATCCACACCCTTTAACCACCACCCCAAACTGTCCATCTTCCTTCCCCCAGCCCTAGGCAACAACTAATTCACTTTCCGTCTCTGAAGGTTTGCCTCTTCTGGTGAATTCTTATAAATAGAATCACCTTTGCTCTTTTGTGACTGCCTTCTTTACCTTAGCATGTTCTGGGGTTCATCCATGTTGTGGCATGCTGCTGAATAACATTCCATTGCATGAGCATACTACATTTTACTTGATCATTCATCAGTTGGTGGACATCTGTTATGAACATTCAGGTACAAGTTTTTGTGTGGACATGTTTTTACTTCTTTTGGGAATATACTTAGGAATAGAATTGCTGGATCATATAGTAACCCTCTATTTAACAATTTGAGGGGGTGTCGCACTCTTTTCCATAATGGCTGTAACTTTTCATTTCCACTGCAGTGTATAGGAGCCCCGAGTCCTCTACACTCTCACCAACATTTGTTATTTCTGTCTTTTTATTGCAGCCATTCTAATGGCCATGAAGTGGTAACTCAGTAGCTCTGATTTGCATTTCCTGAATAAGCAATGATACTGACCATCTTTTCAGATCTTTATTGGCCATTTGATTATCCTCACTGGAGAAATGTCTATTCAAATATTTAGCTCATTTTAATTTTTTGTCTTCTTCTTATTGATTTCTAATAGCCCTTTATGTATTACAGATACAAATACTTTATCAGATACATGATATACAATATTGTTCTTCCATTCGGTGGATTGTCATTTTGCTTTTTTGATGGCGTCCTTTAAATTACAGTTTAAAAATTGACAGTGTTTAAAGTCTTAGAAAAATTCTATTGTAAACTTTGCTGCTGTGACTTTTCAGCTCTTATCATTTTGCCAATTTTTCTTCTGATGATCTCCCTCATCATGATATTTGCATCTCACTTTTTCTCAGGTCAATTTAAAAATTTGCATTTTGAAAATCTATATTCTCTATATTCTGAAATTGGCTGTTAAATGCATTGATCTCACATTGTCCTGTTAATTTGTCCTTTATCCCTAGTTATATCTCTATTTGATTCATAGTGTTGTCTATTTATACCTTCTCTTTTTTACTTGATGAAACTATTATTTTATCAGTATCTTTAAAGGACTAAGTGTTGGAACTATATATTCTTTCAAATGTTTTGTTTCTATTTCATTTATTTAGCTTTTATGTAAAAAGTTACATATAGTACTGTATTTTTTTCTTTAACAAAGAGGGTTTTTTCTACTATATTGTATTGTATTGTATTTTTTATTTTAACTCCAGTTTAGTTAACATACAGTGTTATTTTAGTTTCAGATGTACAGTATAATGATTCAACAATTCTCTACATTACCTACTGCTCATAATGATAAGTTTACTCTTAATCCCCTTCACCTATTTCGCCCATCTCCCATCCACATCCCCTCTGCTAACCATCAGTTTCTTTTCTATAGTTAAGAGTCTGTTCTTTGGCTTGTCTCTTATTTTCTTTGTTTATTTGCTTTGGATCTTAAATTCCACATCTGACAGAAACCATATAATATTTGTTTTTCTCTGACTGACTTATGTCACTGAGCATGATACCCTTTAGACCTACCAGTGTTGTAGCAAATGGCAAGATTTCATTCTTTTTTGTGGCTGGGTAATATTCCATTGTGCATAGATACCACATATCCTTTACTCATCTCTCTATTGAGGGACACTTGGGCTGCTTCCATAATTTGACTATTGTAAATAATGCTGGAATAAACACAAGAGTGTATATATCCTTTTGAATTAGTGTTTTTGTATCCTTTGGGTAAATACCTACTAGTGGGATTACTGGATCATATGGTAGTTCTATTGTTAATTTTTTGAGGAACCTCCATACTGTCTTCCACAGAGGCTGCACCAGTTTGCATTCCCACCAACAGTGCAAGAGGGTTCCTTTTACTCCACATCCTTGCCAATATATGTTTCCTCAGTTTTTTTTCTTTTAGCCATTCTTACAGGTATGAGGTGGTATCTTACCATGGTGTGGATTTGCATTTCTCCGATGATGGGTAATAGTGAGCATCTTTTCACATGTCTGTTGGTCTATATGTCTTCTTTGGAGAAACGTCTATTCACGTCTTCTCCTCATTTTCTAATTAAGTCATTTGGGGGTATTTTTGGTGTTGAGTTGTATAAGCTCTTTATATATTTTGGTGTTAACCCTTTATCAGATATATCATTTACAAATACCTTTCCCACTCAGTATGTTATCTTTCAGTTTTATTGATTGTTTCCTTTACTGTGCAGAAGATTTATATTTTGATGTAGTCCCAATAGTTAATTTTTTGCTTTTGTTGCCCTTGCCTCAGGAGACATATTTAGAAAAACACTCCTACCACCAATGTCAGAGAAATTATTGCCTGTGCTCTCTTCTAGGATTTTTATGATTTAAGGTCTCACATTTAGGCCTTTAATTCATGTAGAGCTTATTTTTGTGCATGCTGTAAGAAAGTGGTCCAGTTTCATTTGTCTGCATGCTGCTGCTCAGTTTTCCCACCTCCATTTGTTGAAGAGACTGCCTTTTTCCTACTGCATATTCTTGCCTCCTTTGTTGAAGATTAATTGATCATGTAATTGTGGGTTTATTTTTGGGCTTTCTCTTTTGTTCCATTGATAAAGGTATCTATTTTTGTGCCAGTACCATACTGTTTTGATTACTACAGCTTTGTAGTATATATTGAAATCTGGAATTCTAATGCCTCCAGTTTTGTTTTTCTTTTTCAAGATTGCTTTGGCTGTTCAGGGTCTTTTGTGATTCCATGCAAATTTTAGGATTATTGATTCTGGTTCTGTGAACAATGCTGTTGGCATTTTGATAACGATTGCATTAAATCTGCAGATTGCTTTGGGTAGTATGGACATTTTAACAATATTAGCTCTTCTAATCCATGAGCATGGAATATCTTTCCATTTGTTTGTGTTGTCTTCAATTTCTTTCTTCAGTGTTTTATGGATTACAGAGTACTGTTTTATGGTGCACAGAGAATGGGTCTTTCACCTTATTGGTTCAGCTTATTCTTAGGTTTACTCCAAGAAACCCAAGTGCTGAGCATTTCCTATACCCTTTTTTGCTCCACTCTGAGCTCCTGGCTTTTCTCACAGCAATTTGTGAAACTTTCCAGACTATAGAGGAGGAGACCCCATGCCAGGTCCCTCCTCAGATTCTCAACAGAGCTGTCTCCCTCACTTATAACCAGGACCACACAGTTTCATAGCTTTCTGCCTCAAGGGAGGCAAGTAGCTGAGAGTTGGAGATAGAAGTGGAAGAAGACACACTCAGTCCTTTCTGTGTCCCATAATTTCAAAACTGTTATTAATATGAAAACATTAAGAAAGAAGGTATCCACGATTCAGAATGGAGGTCTCAGTTCACTTCCTGCCTGCTTCAAGAATTACAGGGTATTAATAAGTCCATTATCTCAAATTCCACTAATTATTATATGCCTGCAATATTAAGTTTCAGAAATAGAAGTGGCTTTAATTATATTTAAAAATATGATGAGTTAGGTGGAGAGACTTGGTGGCTCAGTTGGTTAAGTGTCTGACTTTGATTCAGGTCATGATCTCACAGTTTGTGAGTTCAAGCCCCACATCGGGCTTTCTGCTATCAGCACAGAGCCCGCTTTGGATCCTCTGTCCCTCTGTCCCTCTGCCCCTCCCCTTCTCTCACTCTCTCTCTCTCAAAAATAAATAGACATTAAAAAAAAAAAAGAATCAGAGTTCAGCATGTCATGTCCTTTCTGAGATTTTGGGTTTCCTCTTTTTTTTCTTTATTGTGGAATATAATATGTGAAAATGGAAGAATTGGAACATATATAAACATATTTAGGTTCAACCAGATCCAAATCTATTAAACTGTAAATTCGTCAATGACGACCCTCAGAATTACTATTTAATCAACAGTCTCAAAATCCATTACAATGGAATCCAGCCTAATGCTATCCAAATTCAATATAGCATTTTCTATTTGATTGGGATTCAAATTAGAGGAGACATAATTCATATCAAAGTCAATTAGAAATTTTGCTGAAACCTATTCAGAACATGCTGTTCCATCAGAAGGAACCCTGGCAGTCTACCTGGAAATGTACCAAAGAGTAATTTAGAATTAACACAACTGGGTACTTAGTATCTACTGTGTAAAGAACTTACAAAGACTAAGGAAGAAGCATATATTTAAATCTCTCAAGGCAAATAACTAAGATTTTTTGGTATTAGATTGCACACCGTAAAAGTAAAAAGATACCTCAAATTTTCTGGTTTTTTTATCATTAATTATGTGTCTCAATTTATGTGGGTATAAGAATTCTAATACGATATCAACTCTACAAAGTTTAATGCGTTCTCAGTTAAATGACCATTAATAAATGGAAATATGAAAAAAAAAAAACCAGTAACCACAACCATCAGTGCTATTTTGGGGGATGTGCTGTGAATGCAGAAAGAAGCAGGTGTGTAAGTGTGTGTGCACATACAGGTCTGTGTGTATGCAAGTTTGTGGACAGCCACAGGATGTGGGCGAACACAGACCTAATGATGAAGTATCTACCAGACCCAAAAGAACCTTGATCCACTTGTCAGATAAACTTCCTTAAAAATTTATGGCTGACATACAATTTTGACTGGAGCAGCTCTTTTAATGTCTGAAGATTCTGCTCAGATAAAATCCGTAGGACAGGCAATTGACCACTAATGGGCATTTTTTTAATGAAAAACAAACCATCATTAAAATGATTGTAAGTGCTAAAGATGTAATGTCATTTTTAATGTTGTTACACCTACATTTCATCAGACTAAAAATAAAACAAGAACGCCACTGACCAACAAAGTAAACTAGATATTTACGAGGTAAACTAAATTGCAAAAAGGATTAAAGGAGAAAGAATCTTTATAAACCCAGTAGACAGAAACTAATCTGTCTGTTAGCTCTTTTAGTTGAGAATGACAGAGATATTTAAATTTTTAATTTGCAAAATCTGGGGAGCGCAAATCCTAGAAGTTCATCAGATGGTGCATATCGCTGTGTTTGAGAGCGTTTGTTCTGTGAAATGGTAAATTGAGGGAAAGCGACATCAGAGAATCCTTGCATGATAAAATGTTACATATCAGGGGCGCCTGGGTTGCTCAGTCGGTTAAGCATCTGATTTCAGTTCAGGTCATGATCTTGAGGTCCATGGGTTCAAGCCCCTCATCAGGCTCTGTGCTGACAGCTCAGAGCCTGGAACTTGTTTTGGATTCTGTGTCCCTCTCTCTCCCTCTGCCCTTCCCCTGCTTGCTCTCTGTCTGTCTCTCTCTCTTAAAAATGATAAACATTAAAAAAATTTTTTTAATGTCACATATGCATGTCTTTTTATGTCAAATGATTTAACCCAAACTCTCTTATATTTCAGAAAGAGTCAGTTGTTTTATTCTAGAAGCTTCTTAAACAGTTTGTGTACACCTTTATTATAATATGTAGTGCAACTTAGTTTAATGGTTTAATGTGAAAAATAACAGCACAAACAAATACACATGTACTTTATTTTTTCAAAATTAATACTGAGTGACTCATCAACCAGATTAATTAATACAATTTATGGTAACAGTATCTAACAAATCCTTTGTCATTCCTCATGATTTCATTCTCCTCTATTCTTCCTTCAGAGTTAATCACTACAATGAATTTTGTTTCAACATTTAATGGGCATTTAATTTTTTTATGTTTATTTTTGAGAGAGAGAGAGAGAGAGAGAGAGAGAGAAAGACAGAGACAGAGCATGAGTGGAGGAGGGGCAGAGAGAGAGAGAGAGGGAGACACAGAATCTGAAGCAGAACCCAGGCTCTGAACTGTCAGCACAGAGCCCAACGCTGGGCTCGAAAGCACGAGCCATGAGATCACGTCATGAGCCAAAGTCAGATGCTTAACCATCTAAGCCAGTCAGGCACCCCAACTGGGCATTTTTAAATGAGATTTATCTTCTACAGATGTATCCATGAATAATAAATTGCTTACTTTCATAACTCAATTGATTTCTAACTTATATATCATGAAATTTACCTATTTTAAATGTACATTTCAATAGGCTTTTAGTAAATTTATGGAGTTATACCACCATCACCAAATTCAGTTGTTTTCTTTAAATTTTTTTGATGTTTATACTTATTTTTTTTCAATATATGAAATTTATTGTCAAATTGGTTTCCATACAACACCCAGTGCTCATCCCAAAAGGTGCCCTCCTCAATACCCATCACCCACCCTCCCCTCCCTCCCACCCCCCATCAACCCTCAGTTTGTTCTCAGTTTTTAAGAGTCTCTTACGCTTTGGCTCTCTTCCACTCTAACCTCTTTTTTTTTTTTCCTTCCCCTCCCCCATGGGTTTCTGTTAAGTTTCTCAGGATCCACATAAGAGTGAAACCATATGGTATCTGTTTTTCTCTGTATGGCTTATTTCACTTAGCATAACACTCTCCAGTTCCATCCACATTGCTACAAAAGGCCATATTTCATTCTTTCTCATTGCCACGTAGTATTCCATTGTGTATATAAACCACATCTTCTTTATCCATTCATCAGTTGATGGACATTTAGGCTCTTTCCATAATTTGGCTATTGTTGAGAGTGCTGCTATAAACATTGGGGTACAAGTGCCCCTATGCATCAGTACTCCTGTATCCCTTGGGTAAATTCCTAGCAGTGCTATTGCTGGGTCATAGGGTAGGTGTATTTTTAATTTTCTGAGGAACCTCCACACTGCTTTCCAGAGCGGCTGCACCAATTCAAAGGAAACAACCAACAAAACTAAAAGGCAACCAATGGAATGGGAAAAGATATTTGCAAATGACATATCGGACAAAGGGCTAGTATCCAAAATCTATAAAGAGCTCACCAAACTCCACACCCGAAAAACAAATAACCCAGTGAAGAAATGGGCAGAAAACATGAATAGACACTTCTCTAAAGAAGACATCCGGATGGCCAACAGGCACATGAAAAGATGTTCAACGTCGCTCCTTATCAGGGAAATACAAATCAAAACCACACTCAGATATCATCTCACGCCAGTCAGAGTGGCCAAAATATACTTATTTTTGAGACAGAGAGAGACAGAGTACGAGCAGGGGAGGGGCAGAGAGAGAGGGAAGCACAGAATCCAAAGCAGGCTTCAAGCTCTGAGCTGTCAGCACAGAGTCCGACGCCGGGGCCAAGATCATGACCTGAGCCAAAGCCGGACACTCAACCGACTGAGCCATCCAGGTGCCCCACCAAATTCAGTTTTAAAACCGTTCCATTACCTCCCCACATTTCCCCCTTCAGTGTCCATATAAATCTCACACCTACTTTTAGTCCTAAGCAAATGCTAACTGCTTCTGCTTCCATAGTTTCTGTCTTTTCTATGTATTTCATATGTACAGAATAATACAGCATGTGCTCTTTCATGTGCAGTTTCTTTATCACAGCATGGTTGTGATATTCATTCATATTTTTACATGACTCGATGGTTGACGCCTTTTTAAGGCTATGTAGTATACCATCATTCTGGATATATCATATCATGTTCCTTCAGTAACCAGTTTTTGCCTAGTATGATTAATGCTATTCTATGAACGTTGACATTCAAACTGTTGTGTGAATATATATTTTCATTTCTCTTTATTAGAAACTCAAAATTTGAATTATTGAGTAATAAGATAAGGGTACTTCAAGTTTTTAACAAACTCTCAAGTTGTTTTTCAAAGTAACTATTGTATTTAAATCCCCACTGCAATACATAAGAGTTACAACTTCTCCAGCTAACCAATGCATGGATTTTGTAAGTCTTTTATATTTTAGCCATTCTAGTATATGTCCAGGGGTACCTCACTGGGATGTTAACTTGTATTTCTGTAATGAATCATGTTTAGCATATTTTTCTGTACTTATTTGCCATTTGGACATCTTCTTTGATGAAACATCTATTGATATATTCTGTCTTTAAAATGTTTGGGTTTATTTACAATTAGATTGTAAGAATTATTCCTTTTTTTATATATTTGTGATAAAAGTCTTTTGTCAGATATATTCTTTGCCAATGTTTTTTCCACACTGTTGCTTGTCTTTTCATTTTCTTAATAGTGTCTTTCAGAGTGAAAAAGTTTTAATTTTGTGAAGTCCAAATTTTCAATATTTCATCCTGTTTATTATGTTTCCAATTTCATATCTAAGAAATGTTTTTCTAACCCCAGGCCACAAAGTCTTTTTTACTATGACTTCCTTCAGAATTTTCTAGTTTCAGTGTGTGTATTTAAGAATGTAATCTATTTTGACTTAATTTTGATATATGTTATTGCATAAAACTCATTTTCTATCTGACATTATCCGTTAACAGTGAGTTCAGAGTGGTTGCAGGATACAAAATCGATACACAACAATCAATCTCAGTTCTGTGCGTTAACATGAAACATGTAAAGCCAAAATTAAGAACACAATATCATTTAATATTAATCCAAGGAAAATGAAGTGCTTAGATATACATTTAACAAAACATGTATAGAATATTGTACTGAAAATTCTGGTGAAATATATCAACGGAAACCTAAATATATTGCGAAACAGATGATGTGTGTGGTTTGGAAGACGCAACAGAATAAAGGTCTCAACTGAGACATCTTGTGTCTCAGAGAAGGTCTCTCATAATAATTTTTCAGCAGCCATATAACTGTTCTTTATTTGGCTATTCATAGTACAAATGTTAGGTAAAAACCAGAGAGTATAACATAGTATGTTTTCATTATGTATCCTTATTTATGGAAAAATGAATTTTCTTATTTAAAATATATCTTTGATGATTTTTAGCAACTCACTTACCTTTGTTCCTTCCAGTTTCCTCTAAAATGAAGGCTCAGAAGCTAAATAATTCATGGTGTACTTCAATATTAAAGACTTTATGGCATAATGTCTTCCCTTTCTGTCATCACCTTACATTTTTCAATGTTATCATGTCTGGAAAAAGAAAGATGATCTTATAACCCTGATTATCATAATTCTACTATGGATGCGGGCCAGATTAGAATTAGCTAATAATAGGCTTGGTATCAAAGTATTAGGTTGAGGAAGAGAAATGAATGTTGATAAGTGGTCTTCAGTCTAAAAGCCCCTGATGTTAAACTGAAGTGAGTAAAAAAGGGCAAACACAAGAGGCAACGATTTTAGTAGCCAGTTGGTTTAAAGAGTGTGTGTGCGGTGAGGCTATGGCATTAAGAATCTATCAAGGAAAGCTGGTTGGGTGGTCCAAGATTCAAGTTCATGGACCTTAAACATTCAATGAGATCATTCCTTCTATGAGCAAGTCACTGTTTTTCAAGATAGAACGATCTTTAAAAGGATTCAGTATTGTCACGATGTCAGTTTTTTCCAATTTGATCTATGTAATTCAATGCAATCCCAATAAAAATTCTAATAAATTCTGTTGTGGACATTGACAAACTTACTCTAAAACTGTTCTCAGAGAGCAAAAGACCTAGAAGAATCTGCACAATAATGAAGAACAAAGTTGGGTGACTGACAGTACACAACTTCAAGACTTACTATAAATGTATAGTAAACAAGACAGTGCGGTATTGGTGAAAGAAGAGACAGATAGGTTAATGGAACACTAGACTAGAGATGCCAGAAATGAACCTACAGAAATATAGTCAACTTACCTTTGACAAAAGAGCAAAGACAATGCAATGGATGAAACACAAAATACAGTCTCTTCAACTAATGGTGCTAACACAACTGGACATCCACTTGCAAAAACAAACAAACTCAGACACAAACCTTGCACCTTTCAGAATTATAGACCTTAATGTAAAACACAAACTATAACATTTTTAGAACATAGCAGAAACATTGGAGAAAATTTAGGTGGCCTTGGTTTTGGTGATGAGTTTTCACATACAAAGTAGATGCATCCACATGAGAAAAACTATGTAAGGAGGATTTCATTTAAATTAAAGACATCTGCTCTGCATAAAGACCTGGGTAGGAGTGAAAAGATAAGCTACAGATTGGAGAAACATATTTGTAAAACGCGTATCTGGTAAAGGATTTGTACCTAAAATACGTTCCTAAAATTTGGACCTAAAAGATAAGCTACAGACCGGAGGAAGATAGTTGTAAAACACATACCTTATAAAGGGTTTTTACCTAAAATATGTTTCAACTCTTAAAACTCAGCAATAAGAAAATAGAATTTTGACAACAAAAGGACAAAAGATCTGAACAGACGCTTCACCAAAGAGGTGTTATACAAATAGCAAATAAGCACATGGAAACATGCTCAATGTAACATGTCATTAGGGGATTGCAAATTAAAACAGCAATGAGCTACCACTACCTACCTATGAGAATGGCTCAACTCCAAACTACTGAAAATACTAAATTCTGACAAGGATAAGGAGTAACAAGAGCACACTTTCATTGCTGGTGGGGATTGTGAAATCGTGCGGCCATTTTGGAAGACAGCATGTCAGTTTTTTACAAAGCGAAACGGGACTTACCACAAGATCCAGCAGTCATGCTCCTATGTATTTATATCCCCAATCCAAATATCCGTCCATAAAAACACTTGAACGTGAAGACTTATGGAAGCTTTAGTCATAACTGCCAACGCTTGGAAGCAACCAAAATGTCCTACAATAGACGAACAGATAAACTGTAGCCCATTCATACAATGGAATAATATTCAGCAGTAAGAAATGAGCCACCAAGCGATGAAAAGACCTATAGGAATCTTAAATGACTATTGCTAAGAGAAAGAAGCCAGTCTGAAAATGATACACATTTGTGGTTCCGACTCTATGACATTCTGAAGAAGATCAAACTTGAGACAGTAAAAAGATCAATGGTTGTCAGTGGTTTGAGAATTGGGAAGGATAGATGAACAGGGAGATCATGGAAGATTTTAAGGTACTGGAACTATTCTGCTTGATTATAATGGGGGATACACGACATTATGCATTTGGAAAAACCCACGAAACTCTGTGACACAAAGAATAAACTCTAATGGGACTTAGGAACTAAAGTTAGTAATAATGTATTGATATTGCTTCATCGATTTGAACAAAGTGGCTACACCAAAGCAAGATACTAAAAATAGGGAAACCGAGAGAGGGAAAAGTAGAATATGAAAACTCTACTGTCTGCTCAATTTTTCTGCAAAATGAAAACTGTCTTAAAAAATAAACTACTCACTTTTTAAAGAGCCACACACAGGGTCAGGTAGAATTTAGGAGTGTATACATCTGTCATGAATTTAAAATGGTATGTTTTAATTAAAAATAGGGCAAACACTATATAAGCCAGACTGAGATATCGTCAAAGAAATAAAATACAGTAAATCAAATAAACTTCAAATTTCCATGTAACATAAACTGTTGACTGTTAGAAACTCTAATATTATATTCTTAAATCACCTGATTATGATTTATTAATGAATCCTAGATGAACTAGATCCCCTGTTGATAAAGTTCTGTTTAATAAAAAGATGAAAATCATTGGCAGAGAACAGGTCAAAATTCTGGGCCCTGAACGTTTAAAAACTTATATTCACCACCTGACTTTAGATCTGTGCTATGGGCTATTGAACCCTCAGTATATTTGACAAAATATAGAAAAATAGTTTCCTGGGTGATTTATTAAAACTGTAAATGCATTTTGGCAATTATTTTTTATCAAGGCACTGAAATAGGCACTGAGGTTGCACTCATCCTGCATATAAGGGTTTTGAGTCCTCAGAAAACTCTAGAAATCAGGTAATATGGGTAAGCTGGTGAAGGGTTCATCCCGTCAGGTTGTCCTATAGAATTCATTTCCTTTGAGTATTGGCCCAAATGTAACATTCTAAGAAATGTGTACCCCTGATCCCTCTGTTAAAACTGTGGCTCCCTCTAATCTCATTATGCTGACAGACCTTACTCTACTCTGCCTTCCTATCGCATCTTTGCCTACGAAAACTCTGTAGGATATATTGATCTGAGAAGAATAGATTCTGACTGTGGGAGAGAAGGGGAAAGACATAGCCTGAGGTGAGGACATGTGGTGAAGTGTCTTGAATAAGGTGGTTGTTTCTCCCAGCACTTAGTCTAGCATGGTTCTTCTGGTAACTTGCTGGTGAACCACCATAGACAGTGCATGCCACAAGCAATACTCTCTGAACAATCACAGCGACAGGACTGGCTGGCCATAACTATACTGCACTGTTCTACCATTAGAAAAAAAATAATTCTGTGAACCACCCCCCAAAAAGGTTTTTATTTTTATTAAAAAACATTTTGGGGAGCACCTGGGTGGCTCCATTGGTTGAGCGTTTGACTTCAACTCAAGTCATGATCTCACGGTTCATGAGTTCGAGCCTCACGTTGGGTTCTGTGCTGACAGCTCAGAGACTGGAGCCTGCTTCAAATTCTGTCTCCCTCTCTCTCTCTCTGCCCTTTCCCTGCTAGCGCTCTGTCTCTCTCTGTCTCGAAAACAAATCAACATTAATAACAAAAAATTTTTTTAAAAATTGATGACATTTTTTTAAAAACAAAAAAAAATTCTCTGGATTTAAGGTCATGATTCTTTCTGCTTTGATGCTGTCATATGTTTTCTCAGAACATTATCTATTATATTTGCGTCTATCAGAAAGTTAAAAGTATAAAGCAGCCAGTTGATATGCAAAAGCCTTGCCATGTGTCAATGGCAAAGAGCATCTCTGCCAAGCATTATTGAAAACTGTGAAGGGCAAAAGCTGTGGTTGTGATTACAGAGGAGTTTGGGGACTGAGTTGGCCCAGTGGTACTTGAGTGTCACAGATGGGCTGCCCACAAAACCAGCACTTGGAAAGATCACCATGGAGATGATTTTTTTAAATAAACAAAGAAATTGTGAACATTTCCATCTGGCTGTAAGTTGTTGAGCCTTGTGTAATGGTCAAGGGGGATTAACCTGTTCAATATATGAGGCCACTGAAACGGCAGACCACTGGACTGGATACCTACCTTGTGTCTTAATTCCAAGGTTTTAGATCAACTGGAGAGGTCATTGTTTTGACATAAACTAACCTATAATGATTACATATACACAGTAAAAGTGTAACAGAAAATTAACATTATCACATGTGCTTCCCACCGCTGACATAATTTTCTTCTCTAGGATGTCCCTCTTGGGGGACAGAAGCAGAAACATACAGCAGCAGAAACATACAGATTTATGCGAGGTTAAATTTTTTAAGGAGGTACTTTACAAATAATGTTATGTATCAGTTAGGTTTAAGTTCCCTTTGAAGGAAGACAATTCCTTCCTTGTCCTCCCCCCCCCCACTCTAGCTTAATAATAACTTATTGTGCAAGTAAATGTATATAATAAAGACCAGATTTTTTTATTTTTATTTATTTATTTATTTTTTTATTAAAAAAAATTTTTTTTTTAACGTTTATTTATTTTTGAGACAGAGAGAGACAGAGCATGAACGGGGGAGGGGCAGAGAGAGAGGGAGACACAGAATCGGAAGCAGGCTCCAGGCTCTGAGCCATCAGCCCAGAGCCCAATATGGGGCTCGAACTCACGGACCGTGAGATCGTGACCTGAGCCGAAGTCGGACGCTTAACCGACTGAGCCACCCAGGTGCCCTGCAGATTTTTTTATTTTTTTTTAATTTTTTGAAGTTTATTTATTTTTGAGAGAGAGAGAGAGTGAGCAAGGGAGAGCAGAGAGAGAAGGAAACACAGAATCCAAAGCAGGCTTCAGACTCTGAGCTGCTGGCACAAAGCAGGATGTGGGGTTTGAACTCGCGAACTGCAAGATCATGACCTGAGCTGAAGTCAGATGCTTAACCTACTGAGCCACCCAGGCGCCCCAACCAGATTTCTTTTTAAATGTCAAAGTAAAAAGCAAGCCTCCAAGTATCATTAATGGGAAAGAAAAAAATTCCGAAATCTTTTTCTTTTATTCTTCTAAGAAGCTCTACATTGTAGAAGGCACAGAATTCATGTGAATCACAGGACAAACTATTGTAACTAGAATTTAGGCTCTTCCATTAGTTAACTGTATGTCCTTGAGCAAGTCACATAATTTCAAAGAGAAAATTTTTCACCAGAAAAAGTGAAAGCAATGGTTAAAAAGTCCCATTGATCTACCTATGTTACAATTGTGTTGTGAAAACTGAGAAATAATGAAGTTAGAGAGTGCATTCTAAATACTCAAACACAATACAAATCAGTGACTATTATTAATATCTCTTTGCATTGTGACAGAGGAAAGAAATATTTTAGCTGCAAATCAGCCCATGGTAAAGTGAATTGTAACATATCTCAGAGAAGGCATGCCATTGATCCCAAGTGTCTCAGTAGAATCATATTTATGAAGAGCTGTGGCTTGGACCCACTAAAGTATTTGATATTAATTAACTTGCTTTTAATTTCTAAAAAATTTGCTAAAGTCATAAGTGCCTAGGTGCTGTTATGAAACATTACTTCAGGCTTATGGTCAAACACATATAATTTAGCATCATATTTAACCCCCCCTTTCTACAATTATTTTTAAAAATATAAAATGCCTAAAAATGTGTTTTCATTCTTTGATAAAATAATCTCTTTTACAAATATTTTGATGACTGTCAAGATTATCCAGCTAATTATTCTTAAATATTTTGCATTCTTCAGTAAATTTTAAATTTCAGATCTGTAGTTTCCCACTGTTGCCATTTCATTGTATATGCAAAGTAGACCAGTGGGCACAATATCCAATGGCGGTATTCCCCGAGACATAGGTAAATACATGTGCTAGTTCACAGGTCTTTGAAGTATACTTTTTTTTTATTTTATTTACTTTTGAGAGAGAGAAAGAGAGAGAGAAAGAGAGAAAGAGAGAGAGAATCCGAAGCAGGCTCCAGGCTCTGAGCTGTCAGCATGGAACCCGACGCAGGGCTAGAACCCACAGACCATGAGATCATGACTTGAGCCGAAGTCAGACGCTTCACTGACTGAGCCACACAGGCGCCCCTCTCTGGTATATTCTTAAATCTAATCTATCATATTTCCCACATATCCCAGTCTGTAATTTGAAATAAGCCATGCTATTTAGATGTGTTTACTTTTGTTCTAACGGGGATAAATGTATTTTTTTCTGAAGACTACTGTAATAGAGAATTGTCCCTCTGTATTCTGTACTAAACATTATATCTTTTTTCCTTTTGTCAGAGTAAATCTCAGTAATAAGACATTAAACTTCCTGGTTACTCATTAGCAATGGGTTTTCATTTGTGATCAGTGAAGATACACGGATCATTTTATTTTTCCATTTCTAAAGAAATTTAATCTCCTTCTCAACTGTCTATATCTAAATTTACCCCATCCCTTTCATTTTTAGAGTATCTGATGCTTGTTTACAGAGTCCTTCAGTATCTCATGATGGATTTTTCTGTGTTCTTCAAATTAAATATATATACGTAATATTATCACCTAGATTTATGAAGTTTGAAATATCATTTAAAGTATTATTTTTATTCTGTCAAGGAAATGTTAATTCACTGGCACAATGTAATTGGTGAAATGCCTTTCTTAATAAAAAATACCCAGAAGATAAAAAATAACCGTGAATTGCCATGGCAAAGCGTGAGCCTTTATCTCATCTAGCCATTAAAACTTAATCAGGTTCTCATAAAAGTCCGCTGCAGTGCCTGGGGTGATAGAATGCTTTCGAGTGCTGTAAGGTAATATTCTTCCTACCCTCGTGAACGTGCACTAAGTGAGAGCTCCTCCTCATAATTCTCTAACCCTCAGAACTGACACAATAAGCAAATAACTTGTGTATATTCCTCCTAGCTCCACTCTTGAAAGAGGCAAATTCATAGCTACAAGCATATAGGAATGCTGCTTTTCAGACTCTCCTCTGCCATATTAGAAATGCTTAAGGGCATATTTGGGACATCTCAGCACAATTAACAGTGCCTTCAGAGCAAATATGCCACAAACCTCTTTCTTTGGGTAGCACTGGCTAGTCCTGAGTGTTTCCATGGAGCAGAGGTGGGGTAGACCCTAGAGGAGTTTAAACTTGCAGAAGCGCAATGCTCGTTTCATACAGTAGCCTGCTTTCATATTCATCCAGTTAATTTATATTGGAAATCACAGGAAAGAAAAACAATGCCAACCTTTCATCTGTATTCCAAATGCTTGCTCTCCTAGAATATTTTCATATTATAGGAGTGCAGTGTCTTCTAAGGAATTGGATCTCAAATAATGTGTTTTACAAGTACACATTTGCGGCTATTCAAATAATATTGTAGTTATTTTGGACCAGACTTGATATGACTATTTGTTTGGAAAAGCCCCCAGCATACATGTGTACAGAATGTAGATGTTTCTTAAACGACCCATAATTTGTCAACTTACACATAAGAGATAATTCAATTAAACAGGAAGTTCAAGGTGAAAGCGGAGGTATGTTAAGGAAGTAGGGAAAGTGTAGGATTTAAACTTTTTGGCCAAAAATTTGCAATAAAAATAAAACTGAAAATATCTAGCATGACAATGTTAGGGTTGATGAAGAAGAAATGAAAATTAATCAAGTATCTTCATCTGAAAGGATGCAGAGAATCGTGGGCATGCATCAGGGTATCTAATCTTCTTCCCCCAGATGATTAGATGCTTTGTTTTTTTCAGAACAAGGACGTTTTGTTTTTTCATTCTGGCACTAACTTTTGTGGCCTTGGTACTTCCGTTAATTTCCCTGTCTGTCCTAATGACTAAGCCGTTTTCAAAGCTGAGTGATTAACGATATCACGTGCCGTCTTTGTAGTTTGTATCAGAGACTGGCTTAAGATTTCTTGAGCTTCCTAACACTAAACATGGTCAAAAGCAGTCCCTGCAGACTTTAGTGTCTTAAATTATTCATTTAGCTATTAGCACACAAGAGATAAATAATCGTATATCCTTGGAGGAAACCACGTAGGTACAGAGACCTCTGGTACAAAAAATAAGAGACAGGAGAAGGAGGAGAAAAAAAAATGATCTAATATACATCTATAGATGGAAGAGAAAGTATTAAATATCAATTGGCTAAAATTTTCCCAGAATCAATAACTTACATTAATTTTCATATGCAGGAAACACCATAAATCTTAAGCACGGTAAGCAAATATAAACCTACTTGTGGGTTACATCATAATGTCAAGGAGAAAAAAAGTTAAAGGCCAGAAATAAGAGGCAGATTAACCATAAAGGTAACAAGCCTGCAGTGAATTTCTTAAAAAGCAATGATAGATGTCAAAATATAAGGGAAGGTGGGATGTAAAATAGTACACATATTCTGGACAAGAGCAGCCGGTTTCTTGAAAAATTAAACATTCACTTAGCATGTAATCCAGCACCTACACTCTTGGGCATTTATTCCAGAGAAATGAAAACTCATGTACACACAAAATCCTAAACACAAATGTTCATGGCAACTTCAGCTTAATAGCCAAACACCAGAAACAAACAAAATGTCCTTCAAAAGATGACTGGTTAAGCAAACTGTAGAACGCCCAAACTGTGGAGTGCTCCTCAGTTATAAAAAGGAGCAGATCACGGAAATAACACAAAGTGGCTGGATTGCAAGGAAAATGTGCCCAGTGAAAAAACTCAGTCTCAAAAGGCGATATGTTCTGTGATTCCATTTTGTGTAACATTCATGAAATGGCAAAATTATCGAGACTCAGAACCATTAATAGAGATTGATTAGTGCTGAGGGGTGGGGACCGAAAGCTGCGGTTATAAAAGGGATTCTTATAATGAAACCATTCAGGGTGTTGACCATGTTGGTGGACATGAACTACACAGAGGTTAGAATTGCACAGAACAAATGCACACAAAACTGAGTGCATGTGAAATAGCTGATTTCTGAGTAAGGTTAATGGAGTGTATCAGTGTCAGTTTCCTACTGTGCGATTGCTCTGTAATTATGCAAAATGGCACCACCGAGGGAAGGTAGGGAGAAGGTATACGAGGATCACTCTGTGTTATTGTCTACAACAGCGTGTAAATCACAAAATCAAAAGGTTTTTTTAAAAGGTTACCTCAAAAATTAAAAATAAAGAGATAAGAGGGGAGGAGGACGATTGTCAGTCACAAATTCAAAGGGAATTAGTTGCCATATTTAATTTCAAAATGAGGTTAGTTTGTGAGAGTGTAATTATAGCTTTTTAGTGCTAAGAGAAAAGAAATATCAATGTAGAATTTCATATCCAACTCTATTTTCATTTTTGAAAAGGAAAACAAATACTTTTTCTCCCCATAGAACTAACACTGGTTGTGTTTCTAACATATCTCATTGTTTGGGTTGAATTGTTTGCCCCCCAAATGTATATATCAAAGCACTAGACCCCAGTGTGCCTGTATTTGGAGACAGAGCCTTTAGGGAGATAATTAAATTTAAATAAGGTCATAAAGGTGGGGCCCTAATATGATAGGACTGGTGTCCTATAGACACGAGAGCTTGCTCTCTCTGTGTGTCCTGTTTCTCTCTCCACAGGCACACAGACAAGAGACCAAGAGAGGACATAGCAAGAAGGCAGCCTTGGAGAAGCCAGGAAGCCAGCTTTCATCAGAAACCAACCCTGATGCACCTTGACCTTGGACTTTCCAGCTCTGTGAGGAAATACATTTCTGTTGCTGAAGCCAACCAGTCTGTGGTTTTCGGTTATGGCAGTCCTTTATCTCATCACTAAAGGAACTTGTAAAATATGCTCTTAAGGAAGAAGAAAATTGAAAATCAGGAATGGAAAAATGAGCAAAGTCACAATGAGAAAATCCAAATAGTGACCCCACAAAACAACATCAGAAATAAGAACTGATTTGAGAGACATATGAAACTGGAGTGTTATTAATGAATATATATATTTTATATATTAATAATGAACAATAGTGAATACATATTATATGTTAATAATGAATAATAACAAATATGTTTTATATGTATATATTTGAAAAGGATTTTAAAATGGAAAAGATGTATTATCTGGAAGAAAAGAAGAGATAGTTTTTTTCTTTAACTTAAGAAAAGGCCTTAGTATAAAAACTTACCTTAGATAACATGTAAACAACTCAAAAAGAAATCCAGAAAGGAAGGAAGGGTAGTTCAGTGTTAAGCATCTTTATATTGTTTGAATACAAGACCTTTGTGAGGTATATACCTTTCTGTCAGGTATCTATCTAATCTATCTCTATAGATGGCTTTTTGTGTCTTAAGAAATCTTTGACTCAACAAGCCGACAAACATACTCTGTTGTGTTTTATTCTAAAATAATTATGAAGCTTTTTAAAGGCTATTATGGTCTTCATGCCCTAAGCGGGAGAGGGAAAAGAGTCTGGGCAGGTGAAGGGGTGTCGGCTAATACCCACTCCAGGCAGTACTTGGTGGCGTGTGGGGGGAGCCGATGGCACAGCCCTCTCCTGGTCTCCCCACTCTTCGTGGGAGAGCTTGCTGGCATGTAGGGGGATTCAGACTCCTGTCCGCACACCTCCTCCTTCAGGGCTTCCTACCCATCCTAGCCTACGCTTGCCTTTAGCAATTTGTTAAACCCTCGAAACCAATATAACACTGTATGTTGACTATTCTGGAATTAAAAAAAAAAAAAAAAACAGTAAAAAAGTTGGAGGTGAAAATTTTTACCAGTTTATACAGCATTTAGTGGCACTGTCCTAGGTAAATAAATGCTTGGGTCTGGTTTTTCCCTGGAGGCCCTTTTCTCTCACCAGATTTCCAGTTAGTTGTTGGCCCTGAGGACTTAGTTCTCTGAGGGGCTCAAGAGAAGCCACTGCTTTTCAGTTGCCTTTGTAAGGATAGATGTCATATTGTTTCCAGGTCTCTAAATCTCCATAGTGAGCCTGCACCTGGTTCAAATTTATTATATTACTATTTATTAAACATTGTAATCACAGATGCTTTGTCTTTAGTCGACAGCAATTTCTGGTTCTAAAGGGCTTAGAATTACGCTGCTGATTTTTGTTTGTTGTATCTTATCTTTTATGGGTTCATATTTTATTGATATTACTCCAGGGGCCTGATTTGGAATTGATTTATCGCAAAGATGATAGTTTTGTTTATGGCATGAGCCAGGGGAGCACTTCAGACCACTTCTAGTCTTGGAGCAACATTCTGAGGTTCAGCTCTCTCCTCTTCTGCATGCCCAGTATCAGATCTCAAACCCAGACATGGAACATTTTGTCCCCAGGGAAACCCCAACTCTTCTTACTTCTGAGTTCGGGGTTTTTTTGTTGTTGTTCGTTTGTTTGCTTTTGACAGTTTTCCTTGTTTCTTGTGAATCTAGTGATGCTCTTTAAATATATTTCAGGGTAAACTTAGTTCTATTATAATGAACTATGTCAAATTGTCAGTTCCACTATTTTTGAACTCCAAAAATGAAATTTTCAATAGTTCGAACTTATATTCTCAGTAAAGGATCCCTCCAAAATAATTCTTCCACTATATTGCTAGAAAAGTGTGTTGTTCTCCTTACTTTTTTGCATACCAGTCATGGTGATAGAGTCTATTTTTTTTTTAAATGAGAAATGTAAATGATGACAAGAATTCCAGGTAATGAGACCTTCCTTGTAAGCAATGCATGCAATTCAGAATGTTCATAATATATTTAGACTCAAATAACCCGTTCATTTCTTAGGGGAATCCATAAGAAGAAAATGTATGAAAGCAAAATGAGGCCATAATTGGAAAGGTTTAATATGCCAGTTTAACACCTTTGGTTATAGGACATCAGCACATTAGTGTCACCAAAGGATTAAGAATAAGAAAGAATCCGAATGTAAAACAGCATCATAATGCAATTCATTTGACACTAGAATAGAGATAGGACCTTAAGACAGAACCTGAAGTTTAGGGAGATGCCAAGAATTTTCTTATAATATTATATACATGAAGTGAGCAGAATTCATTAACATCACAAAAAGAACAGGAAGAGTGAACAAGAATATGTTAGAAATGCCAGGATTTCACATTTGACTGGGTACAGGGAGAACCGTGGATAAAGCCAAGATGAATTGGCCTAGAGAAAGAATATATAATTTATGAATAAAAAGCAAAGACATAGAAAATCACTTAAATTATGTTGACTTTGAGGTGTCTGGCAAACACAATCCCACTTTTAAGGAAGAAAATTATCTTTTGGCATAAAACAAGTAACATATATAAACTGAATATAAATATAAACACTACAGTCATCTGAAGACTAGAATAAGTAAAATTAGAAGGAAGGTTATGGTCATTTTGGATTAGAATTTGTATAGAGGTAAAGCTAAAGATAAAATTATTGTCTTGTTTCAGTTTTAGTCAAAGAAAGCCCTGTATAGCAAAGACTTGTTTATTTGTGTTACATAAGTGTTGAAAATTGGCACGTAGATGTTGGGGCCAACAAGAAAGGTAGCAGGCTTTTAAATATTCTGATAATCCACTGAGCTTTGGAAATGAACCTCAAGAAACATACCCATACTAAGAGTTTAAGTAATGCTAATAGGATACATTATTGGTTGCTGCTTGCTACATTCAGCTGGCATTCTGCTTCATTGTTTTCATTTACTAGAGAGTTTGTGTGGTGCTTTTTGTTTGGAAATATTCATAATGCATAATTAGAAATTCAAGATGGCATATTTCAACATTCTTTCAAAGAAGAACACATTCTTTCACACAATATTTTTTCCTTAATTTTTAGAACAACTTTGAAATTCGGCAACTGGAGTGTAACACTTCTCTTAGCTAAGTGAGAATTCTTGAAAGCATTGCAGACAATGAATATTTAAAGGATGATTTATTGTGTAGTTGATTGCGATTTCAGTTTTTATGATTTCTAAGTGCTGCCAACTGAAAATATGAGAGAAATAAAATACACTACCCCATATCCAGAAGCAAGTTTTAATTAAATTATAAATGGTAAACTAAGACAGGTCTTATGGATTGGTATCATTAGAGTACAGATAAAGTTCCAATCATCCACTAAAAATAAATGAATAATTTATTTTATTACTGTGACAATACCTATCCTATTCTATTTATGTTTATTCTGTCTGTGCTTTGTATCATGGCACCATGTATATATTTCAATATATTACCTTTATTCTTTAATGACTTTCTTTGTTCAAATATGTCAGGAAAACTCACAGAGCATCAATCACAACAATCATTCCAAAATATCATTCGTGTATGTTTTGTGTTGAATTGAAGTCCTCTTACTGGGCATGAAATGAAATGAAAACTTACTTGGAAATAGGGTTTTTGCAGATGTAATTAAGATATAAGTTAAAATGAGCTTAAACTGGTGAAGAGTGGGACCTTCATCCAACATGACTGGTGTCCTTCGAATAAGGAGGAAGTGACACGGAGACTCAGAGGGACAACGCCATGTGACAACACAGGCCAGGAGGATGTGAAGCACCTGCAAGTCAAGGATTGTTGGGGACAGCGGGAGCTAGGAGGCAGGCATGACGTTGGTTCTCCTCTAGAGCCTTCAGAGAGAGAATAGCTTTGCCGACCCCTGGATTTCAGACTTCAGAACCACGATGGGATACATTTCCTTTCCTTTAAGCCATCACGTTTGAGACGTGCTTTGTACTTGTGCTTTGGCAGCCCTAGGGAGCTAATACTGTGTAGTTGGAAAATAAATTATATTAGATAGAGATTGAGAAAAACATATGCCACTCACTATTTGGGGGGGGGGGGTATTCATCTTTTTGTTTAGTTTTTTTCACATTAGATAGGAAAATGTGGTTCTAAGAGGTGAAGTAACATGCCTGAAATCATATACACAGGATGAGGCAGAGCACTGAGGAAAAATGATAGATCAGTTCTTTCAGTTTCAGATAAATGGTGTTACCAATGACAAATGGCATGAGTTGATGACCAACACAGGACCTTGACTAAGGTGACCAGAGTTTCCAGCTCTCATCCTGTTACCTATTATGTGCACTGTTAAAAAAATTGATTTTCTTAACTTCAGTACACTTTTTAAAAGGAAGAAATTGAATGAGATGTTCTCTAAGATTTATTCCAGACCTGATCAACTGTTACATGCATTGTTTTTTATTAGATATTAATATGTTTCTCTATTTCACTAATAGCTGCTCAAAAGTTACCTTCGTAAGTACCCAAAAAATAGCCATAAAGTCACTGGTTGTGCCACTAATTAGTCCATTCCAGTTATTCACACAATCAGAAATCCTTGAAATAATGAAAAATGCTTAAATTTCAAGAATTGGATTGTCTCATGAATTATTAAAAGATGCAGGTGTAAAACAAAATGCTCACTGTGAGAGAAAATATACATATTTAAATTATTTTCATTTGGGGATCATTCATCACAGGAAGAAGTTTCACTATTTTAAAAAGTTAAGTGTTACAGTAAAGTGTCTTGCAAATAGTAAACACTATATATTTTTTGAGTGTATTTATTTACTTTGAGAGAGAGAAAAAATAGGGAGAGGGGGGAGAGAGAGAGAGAGAGAGAGAGAGAGAATGAATCCCAAGCAGCCTCCACACTGCCAACACGGAGCCCAAAGGTGGGGCTTGAACTCGCGAACAATGAGATCATGACCTGAGCCAAAATCTAGAGTCAGGGGCTGAACAGACTGAGCCACCTAGGTGCCCCAAAACACTCTGTAGTTTTTAATTCCCTTCTCCTCTTCTGACCTTGGGAGAGATTAAAGATATAATTAGCTTACATTGAGCAATTTCTGTCTTCATGTATCATGTATCCAAAAACTATTCTGAAAAGGGTAATATCTGAGAGTACTAGAGTTAAGATAAAAACTGAAAGTGAAATGTTTCAGGATTCCATGCCCATGGAAATTATATGCCAGGATACTGAAAACATTAACAGATGAGATCATATGAAAGGTCAATGGAAAATGGAGAAATGAAGAGGAAGAAAGGAGGTACCAAAAACCTAAATTCAAGCACCCAAATCATCAGATGCCCACTCAGTATCTAAAACAAAGTATCGAATTTACTGTTTGCTAAGCAGGGGAAAGCTACTTAAGAGAAACTATGACTGATTGCTTAGTTTGGAAGGGTGTTCACTCAAGCGAAGAAGTTGCCGATTCAGCCAATTTCAGAAGCATAGACTGTCACTGATTTGCTGGCCTTCAGAAGTGTGGTCGCTGAGGGTAATTGATCATAAGGGATGGCTTTAAACCTTGTGCTGGCAGTAACTTATTTTTACAGCCAAATAAAATTTTCTAGGAGAATAAGAATTTTTTTCAGGGCACATCATCTTGATACTTTGTTAATTTGCTAGCCAAGCAATAAATGCACTTTTATTTGGCAACGCATTAGAAGATGTACCTGGGCCTTTAAAATATAAATTTCAATAGCATTGATATTTAATTCTGGAAAACTCAGAAAATATTATGAAAAAATGGGTGGGTATTTCATCAAGAATACTCTTGTACTATTTTGATATCATTACAAATAAATTTTAGACAGTGAAAGTCTATTATAATGGATTATAAAAAACAATACAATAAAATAATAAAACAATAATTGTTTTCTTTACCGGTAAGCTCATAAGACTAGATCAGGAATTGTCAGATAATGGAGACACCCAGCTAAGTTGAAAGATCAGAAGACTAGAGTTTGCATACCGACTCAGCTCCTCATTGATTATAAGATTTTCACAGTACAATTAATTTCTAAGCTATGTATCAAGGTCATAGGCTCAGAGAACAATTTAGAGATATGACCTCAATATTACTAACAAGGGCTTTGGTTGCAAATCTCTAATTGATCTATAATAGTAAATTAGAATGAAAAATTATGGGACTTAAGGAGTCTTGCCATCCCATTATCTTAAGGCTTAGTCTAAAGTCATGTCTCAGCAGTCTGATCCCTATGCCAGTGCCTTGGTTTTCCCTCTGATATTCATGATTTTATATCTTACTTGGTCTTTTAGAATGCAGAGCCTGAGGCAGGGATGAAAGTTATGGTATTCTATTTGGGAAGGTCAAATCTAAGGAGGTGATTGAAAGAGTGAAGTCAGGTGCTTTAAGATGACATATGCAAGAGGAGCAGGTTGCTCTGTTGGTATTTCTGCTCACCATGGTATCTGAGATTCTCTAGAAGAATTACAAGGAGAAAACACACTAAGGCACAGTCCACAAAAGGGAGAGTCATCTGCCTGATTCCACGTTTCCCGCTTCCCATCAGCTGTGTGATTCACCTCCTCACCTCTGAGTTACATATATGGTCTCTCTCAAATCTGCTCAGGAAGGCATATCTCATGCCAATACCAGTTGGAATTTCATCCAAGTCTGGAATTAGAGGGGTGACAAGCGCAGAGAGGCTCTGGGTAGAGCCTGTGAGTTATGTAGCCCCAGCATTTCAAATTCATCTAGCTGGATTCTTCAGCTGACTGAGTGAGGTCCAGCAAGGAGGTAGGGCACCTCCAAGAGCTCTAGCTTCTGCTGGGCCCCGTCCCTGCTCTAGGGCTGCAGCAGTGCTGGTGGAGGACTCGTGATAGCTTGAGAAGGAAAGAGGTAATAAAGGAGACATAAATTCCTAAGTGTCGTGTCTGACCATCCCAATGGTCAGAATATTAAGAGAAAAGAGAACTTGGTCTGAATTTCCCATTTCGTGTTATTGTTCCTTAAAAGCTACACTGGGTCCCACTTGGTCTACTAAGGACTGAAGACTCCCAAGCAGGACTCCATTTCCTGACCGGATCAAACCTTACCAACCAGATCCCCTAATAGGGGGAGTCTTCACCCTCTCCAGATCTGCCCTTCCCACAAACATCTAATGGAATTGCCTCAACTCATGTCCTTGATGATTCCATTTTGCTTTTTTAATACATCCAGTTCTCCAGAAGAGTAGAAGGAATAATGTTTTTCATCTCTTTTTAAAGTTTAGAAGTTCTGGGGCCCCTGGGTGGCTCAGTTGGTCTGGCTCACGCGCCAGGCTCTTGATTTCTGTTCAGGTCATGATCCCAGGGTGGTGGGATCGAGTCCTGCTCCAGGCTTTGTGCTGAGAATGGAGCCTGCTTAAGATTCTCTCTCTTTCTCCCTCTGCCTCTTTCCCTTGCTTGGGCTCTCTGTCTAAAATTAAAAAAATAATAATAAAGTTTAGAAGTTCTTATACACAATGCCAACCGGTCTAAATATTGAAATAACATTATATTAATTTCTCAACACCTGCCGCATTAGTCTGCTTACAGCTGCCATAAGAAAATACCGCAGACTGGGTGACTTAAATGACAGGAATTTATTTTCTCACAGTTCTAGGGGAATGGAAAGGTCAAGGTATCAGCAGGGCTGTTTCCTGCTAAGACCTCTCTTTCCAGCTTGAGGATGGCTCCCTTCTGACTGTGTCCTCTCATGAAGTTTCCTGTGTGCATGCAGAGATCTCGGATGTCTTTTCCTCTTTTTATAAGGATACCAGTTCTATTGAATTAGGATCTGACCTGTATGACCTCATTTAACCTCAGTCACCTCCCTAAAAACCTTATCTCCAAATACAACCACATTAGGAGTTAGGAATCAACATGTGAACTTTTTTGGGGGAGGGGGTGCAATTCAGTCTATTATACTTGCTTTGCAGTTTATTATTATTTGAATAAAAATAAGATAAGGGAATGAATACTTTTGGAATAACCAGGAGTTTAGTACAAAACAGTAGAAATTCTAATTACGGGTTTGTTTGTTTTTAAAAAATTACTTAAGTTATTTTAATCTTTAGATTCATGAAACCATGCATTCACACATAAGGGAATAAAACTGGAGAAGCAAGGGGCACCTGTGTGGCTCAGTCAGTTAAGCTTCCAACTTGAACTCAGGTCATGATCTTGCAGTTTGTGAGTTCGAGCCCCGTGTCGGGCTCTGTGCTGACAGCTCAGAGCCTGGAGCTTGCTTCAGATTCTGTGTCTCCCTCTCTCTCTGCCCCTCCCCTGCTCATGCTCTGTCTCTCTCTGTCTCTCAACAATAAGTAAATGTTAAAAAAAATTTAAAACAAATTGGAGAAGCCAAGTGATCAGTTAAATGTTTTTTGTTACATGTAGCAAAAAGCAATGCTAATGGGCTTAATTAATGAAATGAATTTGCCGTCTCATATAATTGAAAAAGCTCTACCATTAGAAGAACCGTAAGTCATGCCCTACCCAGACTTACTTTTCAGACCAGCTTCATCCTCAGTGGCAAGATGTCTGCTCCAGTTTCAACTCATGTGTAGACACCACACCATTCAGACAGAGTTCCCAGAAAAAAATTCCAAGATATACTATGAAAAGGGCATTTTATAAAGGGAACCTGTCAATTTCTTCATTATTTTTTTTTTAATTTTTTTTTAATGTTTATTTATTTTTGAGACAGAGAGAGACAGAGCATGAACGGGGGAGGGGCAGAGAGAGAAGGAGACACAGAATCGGAAGCAGGCTCCAGGCTCTGAGCCATCAGCCCAGAGCCCGATGCGGGGCTCGAACTCACGGACCGCGAGATCGTGACCTGAGCTGAAGTCGGATGCTTAACCGACTGAGCCACCCAGGCGCCCCCTCATTATTTTTTTTAATTTTAGTGTTTATTTATCTTTGAGAGGCAGAGCATGAGCAGGAAGGGGCAGAGAGAGAGGGAGATACAGAATGTGAAGCAGGCTCCAGGCTCTGAGCCGTCAGCACAGAGCCCGATGCTGGGCTCAAACCCATGAACCATGAGATCATGACCTGAGCCAAAGTGGGATGGTTAACCGACTGAGCCACCCAGACACCCCTTCTTCATTATTAAATATCGGCAAGGATATGGAGTGTGCTCATCGGCCTATTCTAGAACTTGCAATAAATATCAGGAGTTCTTGGCAAAGAATAAAAGAAGCATGGATGCTAGGGATATAACAGGAGAAGTCCAACTCCCCCACTTAATCTGACATGAGTGTATTCTTTAGGAAAAACATGTACAGAAACAAAAAGGACTCCATCATTCTCAAAAATGAGGTACAGGACCCAGAGAGTGTTCTTCTTCTGATTTATTACAATGCAAATGTCTACAGTATATTTTTGCTAAGTAAATCATTTTAACTTAGTTATTTGGCAATGTGTTGATGAAACTAAAGTCATTGTGATACACTAGTTTTTCTATCTTAGAGAACCTGGTGGGTGAATAGAATATGGGCTTCTGAAAGCAAGCAGGCATGTCCTTGTGATTGTCAGTAAAATCCTAACTCCTGCTAGAACTACAGCCCATTATAAACCAATCCAGCTGCAGACATCCTTAAATATGTTCCTATACATACTTAAAATAGTTTATATGTGCTTCTTGAAAAGTCTTCTTTATTATTTAGGTGACCAAATATTTCTGTGTCCCTAAAATTATAACATAATAAAGATTGTGAATTTTTTATGGCAGTCTATGCAGATTAAATGCTATAATACATTTTAAAAGTAAACAAAAAATAATAATTTTAGAACAGTTAGAACTAAACTTTAACCACTGTAGAATCTACATTTAGGACTTACATTTTATGTATTTATAAGGTAATGTGAACTTAAAAATATTTATTATATTTTAGTATATTTTACTAATTCTACTTGAAATTCACATGATTCTGGCTCTCAAGAAGGCAAAAGCAAATATGCATAATATTTTAAGAATTAAAAGCTGTGTTTATCTCATTTCTAAAGCCTTGCTTTTAAAAAGGGTTAAAACCACTTATGATTTTTGAAGATTATTAGACACCCACTAAATTAGTATGTAAAATAGCAGTGCAAGAGAAATTGATTTTGTTGTTTTTTAAATCAGGAACTTAAACTCTTCTCAAATTTCCTGGGGGAAAACACAATATTTGAAACCTCCTCGTGAAGAAAGTCCATAATCTTCACAGTGGGCAACCCTCACACACTGGCTGTGAAAAATCCAATAATCAGTGTTGTAGACAAGTTTGTTTTGAAAAGACTAAAAAGAAGAAACTATAGGAGAATAGTAAGCAAATCTAAAATAAACTTTATTGGATGGCAATTTTAAAGTTAAAATGCATCTGTCTGTGCCTTTTCATTTCAATCAGTAATTGTTTTCGGGGAGTACTGAAATCTCGTATAAATTAAAAACTTTTTCTAGGAATGGCTTATGATCAGACCCCTGAGAAAAACGCCATGTTTTTCTCATTTATTTCCTCCTCTTAGTTCACTTATCTTTCCCCACATATTCTGACCCACTAGTTAGAAAGTGGTATGACATGAATATTAGTAAATTTGTTATTGAACACACTTTATTGTAGTGAACATTCATATAAATTGATAGGCACGTTAACATGAATTGACTTCCTTAATAATACAACCTAATTCAGGGAGGTAAATATTATTCCCATGATCTCTAGAGAGGAAAAACAGCTATTGTTTGCTTGGGTGAAATGAATCAACTTGCTTTGATCTATAATTCTCAAATTTACTTAATTGGTGGAAGTATGATATATTGGGCCGTGGTCCCCTTCAGTAGTAAGAACTTGAAGATGCTAATTCTACTGTGACCTTGAGCATGTGACCTTGAGCTGTGTGACCCTGAGCATGCCATTTGCCTACACTGTGTTTTTCTTCTCTTGGAGAAGCAGGAATGCAGAGCAAAAACACCATAAATCCTGAAGCCAGTCTGCCCAGATTTGAATCCAGGTTTTATGGCCTTTTGCCCGGACGACTTTGTGAAGTTTGCTTAACCTTTCTATGCACCAATTTTCTCATCTGTGAGATGAAATAAACAGAAGTGTGAACTCATCAAGATATTTGGGGGGATTAAAATGAACAAGTGGAAAGTACTTAGAACATTGCCTGGTACTCCATGAGCACTCTATGAGCACTTGGTAATAAGCAGGCCAGATGCTTTACATAAATACATTCTTTAACTCTCAGGACAGTCGGGCAGAGACAGTAGAATTTGCTTTTTCCAAATAAGAAACCAAAGATTGGACACCTTCAAGAATCCACTAAAGCTTATTTACTTAACGAGTGGTAGAGCTGGTATGTTTAGCTCAATTCTGCAGTGTTCCAAAGTCTCTGCTCTTTCCATTATATGATCTGTAGCCTCAAGATGATCACTTTCTAATGGGAGAACAAACAGACGAGAGACAAGTAAAACATGATATAGCGTGTATCTGAATCTGCTGTCTCCATTATAGACAAAGTGCCATAGGAAAATTGAGGAAGAAGTAATAAATGAACAAATGAGGTAACATTCAAATTATTTGTGGAAAAATAAATAGTACTTACTTACTGGAGAAGTGGCAGCTAGACCTTGCCATTACAGAATTGCCTGTGAACCATTTTACATTGACTCATAATCTCAAAGGTGTGCAAAATCCCCGGGCACCTCTTCACAAGGTGTCTGGTGGTCCAGTGTGGAAGAAGTGGTTTATGGAAAAGGATGATTCTTCTGTGTTTATCTCACAGATTTGTGAGTGTTACATGGGATATTCCATACCAAAGTACTTTCCAAGCTTTAAACTGCACAAAATGACTTTTGGAATTAGAGAAAACTAGTATTCCTAGATACTCAACCAATGTCTCTCCTTTCACCAGCCTGTGCTTGAGAAGCCAACATCTGGAGCTGCATTCGTGGTAAAACATTAACCCTTAAAGACGCATTTGATTAGCATTGTCAGTTTCTTATTCCAAAAATCCTGTGGCTAAATTGTAGCATCATCCATGGAAAGTTGAGTCCTATCACAACACTTTTCCAAATCCTAAGAAATTGCATTGGACAATTGTGCATTCTATGACACCATAGCAGTTATACTGTAATATGAATAATGTGCTTTCTCTTGAGCGTTTTAAAGAAAAATTATAATAGTGTGTTGATTTAACTTCCGTTTTTCCAGTCTTCGACAGTATGAAGCTCAAGATTATATTGAAACAATTGCATCAGTTCTAGCGATTTTTTGGTGGGGTCTTTTGGGTTTTCCATGTAGAGTATCATGTCACCCGCAAGGAGTGAAAATTTGACTTCTTCCTTGATGATTTGGATGCCTTTTATTTCTTTTTGTTGTCTGATGGCTGATGCTAGGACTTCCAGTACTATGTTGAACAAGTGGTGAGAGTGGACATCTCTCTCATGTTCCTGACCTGACGGGAAAGCTCTCAGTTTTTTCCCATGGAGAATGACATTAGCTGTGGGTCTTTCATATATGACCTTTATGATGTTGAGGTATGTTCCTTCGATCCCTACTTTCTTGAAGGTTTTCATCAGGAAAGCATGTTGTATTTTGTTAAGTGCTTTCTCTGCGTCTATTCAGAGGATCACATGGTTCTTATCCTTTATTTTATTAATGTAGTACATCACATTGGAGGTTTTGATAACTGATTCAATTTCACTGCTGGTTATGGGTCTCTTCAAATTTTGTATTTCTTCCTGTTTCAGTTTTGTTAGTGCATGAGTTTCTAGGAATTTGTCCATTTCTTCCAGATTGCCCAGTTTGTTACCATGTAATTTTCCATAGTATACTCATAATTGCATTTTTGTGGTGTCGGTTATGATCACTCCTCTTTCATTCCAAATTTTATCTATTTCAGTCCTCTTTCTTTTGTTTTTGATAAGTCTGGCTAGGGGAGGTATCAGTTTTGTTTATTCTTTCAGAGGACCAGCATTTAGCTTCATTGATCTGTTCTACTGGCTTTTGTTTGTTTGTTTGTTTCTATATCATTTACTTCTGCTCTAATCTTTATTATTTCCCTTCTTCTGTTGGCTTTAGGCAGGATTTGCTGCTCCTTTCATAGCTCCTTTAGGTGTAAGCTTGGGTTGGTATAGTTGGGACCTTTCTTGCTTCTTAAGACAGGCCTGAATTGCAATGCACATTCCTTTTAGGGACTGCCTTTGCTGCATCCCAAAGGGTTTGGACTGTCATGTTTCATTTTCATTTGTTTCCATGTATTTTTTTTTTATTTCTTCTTTAGTTTCCTGGTTAACCTGTTCATTCTTTAATAAGATGTCCTTTAGTCTCCATGTATTTCAGGGCTTTCCAAAATTTTTCTTGTGGTTGATTTCAAGTTTCATAGCCTTGTGATCTGAAAATATGCATGGTTTGATCTCAATCTTTTTGTATCTTTCGAGGGCTGATTTGTAACCCAGTATGTGATCTATTCTGGAGAATGTTTCAAGTGCACTCAAGAAGAATGTATATTCTGCTGCTTAAGGATCAAATGTTCTGAATATATGTTAAGTCCATTTGGTCCAGTGTGTCATTCAAAACCTTGGTTTCCTTGTTGATTTTGTCCTTAGATGATCCGTCTATCCATTGCCGTAAGTAGGGTATTAAATTCCCCTACTATTATGATATTAATGTCAATGAACTTCTACATGTTTGTTATTAATTGATTTATATATTTGGGTGCCCTCAAATAAAAGGTCTAAATATTTACAATTGTTAAATTTTTTTGATGGATAGACCCCTTAATTATTATGTAATGCCCTTCTTAATCTCTTGTTACAGTCTTTGTTTTAAAGTTTAGTTTGTTTGATATAAGTATGGCTACTCCGGCTTTCTTTGGACATCCATTAGCATATGTACCAATAATGAAGCAGCAGAAAGAGAAATCAAGGAATCGATCCCATTTACAACTGCACCAAAAACCATAAGATAACTAGGAATAAACCTAACCAAAGAGGTTAAAAGAACTGTATGCCAAAAACTATAGGAAGCTTATAAAAGAAATTGAAGAAGACACAAGGAAATGGAGAAATATTTCATGCTCATGGACTGGAATAACAAATATGTTAAAATGTCTATACTATCCAAAATAATCTACACATTCAAAGCAATCTCTATCAAGATAATGCCAGCATTCTTCACAGAGCTAGAACAAACAATTCTAAAATTTGTATGGAACCAGAAAAGACCCCAAGGAGCCAAACCAATTCTGAGAAAGAAAACCAAAGCTGAAGGCATCACAATTCCAGACTTCAAGCTGTATTACAAAGCTGTAATCATCAAGACAGTATGGTACTGGCACAAAAACAGACACATAGGTCAATGGAACAGAATAGAGAACCCAGAAATGGACCCACAAATGTATGGAAAACTCATCTCGACAGAGCAGGAAAGAATATACCATGGAAAAAAAAGACATTCTCTTCAACAAGTGGTGCTGGGAAAACTGGACAGCGACACGCAAAAGAATGAAACTGGACCATTTTCTTATACCATACATAAAAATAAATTCAAAATAGATGAAAGACCTAAATGTAAGACTGGAAACCATCAAAATCCTACAGGAGAAAACAGGCAACAACTTCTTTGACCTCAGCTGTAGCAGCTTCTTACTAGACATGTCTCTGGAGGAAAGGGAAACAAAGGCAAAAATGAACTATTGGGACCTCATCAAGATAAAAAGATTCTGCACAACAAAGGAAACAATCAGCAAAACTACAAGGCAGCCAACAGAATGGGAGAAGATATTTGTAAATGACATATCGGAAAAAGGTTAGTATCCAAAATCTATAAAGAATTTCTCAAACTCAACGCCAAAATACATATAATCCATGGAAGCAATGGGCAGAAGACATGAATAGACATTTTTCTGAAGAAGACATCCAGATGGTTGACAGACACATGAAAAGATGCTCAACACCACTCATCCTCAGAGAAATAGCAAATCAAAACCACAGTGAGGTACCACCTCAAACCTGTCAGAATGGCTAAAATGAACAACCTGAGAAACAACAGCTGTGGGCAAGGATGTGGAGAAAGGGTAACCCTTGTGCACTGTTGGTGGGAATGCAAACTGGTGCAGCCACTCTGGAAAACAGTGTGGAGGTTCTGCAAAAAATTAAAAATCGAGCTACCCTATGACCCAGCAATTGCACTACTAGCTATTTATCCAAAGGATACAAAAACGCTGATTCAAAGGAGCACATGCACCCGAATTTTTATAACAGTACTATCAACCATAGCCAAATTATGGGAGGAACCCAAATGTCCTTTGACTGATAAATGGATAAAGATATGGTATATATACACAATGGAAAATTACTCAGAGACAAAAAGAATGACATCTTGCCATTTTCAACAAGGTGGATGAAAGTATAGAGTGTATTATGCTAAGTGAAATGTCAGTCAGAGAAAGAGGTATATTGTATGATTTCAGTCAGATGTGGAATTTAAGAAATGAAACAGATGAGCCTAAGGAAAGGAAAGGAAAAATAAGACAAAAACAGAAGTGAGGCAAACCATAAGAGACTTTTAAATACTGAGAACAGGGGAGCCTGGGTGTGGCCTAGTTGGTTAAGCATTTGACTTCAACTCAGGTCATGATCTTGCGGTCCGTGAGTTCAAGCCCCACACTGGGCTCTGTGCTGACAGCTCAGAGCCTGGAGCCTGCTTGGGATTCTGTATCTCTGTCTCTCTGTCCCTCCTCTGTTTGTTATCTGTTTCTGTCTCTCTCAAAAATAACTAAACATAAAAAAGATTTTTTAAATAATAAATAAATAGATAAATAAATACATAGATAAATAAATAAATACTGAGAACAAACTGAGTGTTGCTGGAGGGGAAGTGGGTGTAGGGATGGGCTACATGGGTGACGGGCATTAAGGAGGGCAGTTGTGATGAGCGCTGAATGTTATATGGAAGTGACAAATCACTAAATTCTATTCCTGAAACAAATACTACACTGTATGTTAACTACCTTGAATATAAATTTTTAAAAAATTAAAACTGTTTTTGTCAGCCTTTTCATGCATTTACTGATTCATCCAATATTTATTAGGTGCTTGGAACTGTTCTAGGGCTTAGGCTATACCAGAGAACAAAACTCACAAATTCGACGTAGCAAAAGAGGAGAGAAAAAGACAACAAATACAATAAATAGACAAGTGTTAGGAGGTGTTAGAGGATGGTATGAGCTGTGACAGACTAAAGGCACATAGAAGGAATTAAAAGTGCTGCTTGCAGGAGAGACATGGGCTGTTGTTCAAAGCATAGTGGTCACAATAAGGTAAGTTGAGAAAGTGAATTGGAACCAAACCTTGAGGGGATGTGAGTCACATGAATATTTGGTGGAAGACTCCAGGAAGAGGCCAAAAACCAGCTAAAAGCTTAATACAGCTGAAGGAACACGAGTAATGGCCTGTAAGAGAAGAGGCTGAAGTGGAAGAAACACAGAGAGATTGGATTATGGAAAGACTTACTGGCATTTTCAGACTTTGACTTGTACACTGAGATGAGAAGCCATTTTCAGGGGTTCACCAGGAAAGTGATATGCTCTGATATTCATTTTATGTTTTTAATGTTTATATATTTACTTTGAGAGAGAGCACGTGCTAGTGGGGGAGGGCAGAGAGAAAGGGAAAGAGATAATCCCAAGCAGGATCCACACCAACAGCGCACAGCCCCACGCGGGGCTTGAACTCGTGAACAGTGAGATCGTGACCTGAGCCAAAACCAAGAATTGGACGCTTAACCAACTGAGCCATCCAAGCACCCCAAATATTCATCTAATAATGCTGATTCTGGCTGTTGTGCTGTGGATGGCCTACAGAGATCGAGAGCAGAAGCAGCTCTAAGGAAGTCCTATTCTTTTTTTTTTTTTTTTTTAATTTTTTTTTAACGTTTATTTACTTTTGAGACAGAGAGAGACAGAGGATGAATGCGGGACGGTCAGAGAGAGAGAGGGAGACACAGAATCTGAAACAGGCTCCAGGCTCTGAGCTGTCAGCACAGAGCCCCACGGGGGGGCTGGAACTCACCAGCCGTGAGATCATGACCTGAGCGGAAGTCGGACGCTTAACCGACTGAACCACCCAGGCGCCCCTAAGGAAGTCCTATTCTGAAGAGAAATAAGTGACTTTCAGTTTCCCCAAGTTCTTTCCTTGACTCTTTTTCTGGTTATCGATATGACCTTGATCAAATCGCTATGTCTCTCTGGGCACACATTTTTTAATTTATAAAAAGAAAATTGATTTGAAGAAATTGTAGCTCTCCTTCCAGCTCCAAAAATGTGTGAACCATGAATCTGCACATTTTTATAAAAAGCAGTTTCCCCCAGTATTCAATAAAGTGTTGATTATTTAAAAATCATTGCTTCATTTGCTTGTTTGGGGCAGGCAATTGTTGATATTCAAATTACTGAGAACCTAGTTTTAATTTGACAAACATTTGCTGAGTTGAAATAATGCATCTGCTAAAAATGAATGTCGTGTTTGGGGCTATTTCGTCAAATGATGAAAGACTCCAATTTGATGGTCGTGGAGATTCTTGAAAGAGCAGAGGAAAAGTTATAAAATGAACCAAAAGTTAAAGTGGTAAATTTGTTCATATACGTAAAAAAAAAAAAAAAAAAGGCACAGATTCAAGAAAAAGAGAATGTTGGAGATCTATATTTTAAAAAATTCAGCCCCCCCCAAAAAAAAATTCAGGGCCAATATAAATATTCAAATATTAGAAATAATTTTCAGATTATGAGAAGTTATTGACTCTCTATATTACGCAAATTTTTGCCTCACAAATTCATGAAAGCTGTTACATATTTTCTTTATAGTTTCTTTTTTTTTTTTAATGCTTATTTATTTATTTTTGAGGGAGATCGAGTGGGGGAGGGACAGAGAGAGAGGGAGAGAGAGACTCCCAGGCAGGCTATGCACTGTCAGCACAGAGCCTGTCGCAGAGCTCTATCCCATAAACTGCGAGATCATAATCTGAGCTGGAATTAAGAGTCGGATGCTTAATGGACTGAGCCATCCAGATGCTCCTGTTCTATAGTTTCCTAATTAATATTAACATATTCAGTAAATCATTGAATGTGATTTTTTCAATATGGCCTATAAAACATGCGAATGTGTCGTCTGTCTTTTAATTAGGAAAAAAATTCGTATTTTGCAAATTAAGTGAAATTTCAAGCATACCTATTGTTGATAGTTTTGGATATTCTCTCTGAACTCAAATAGTTATTTGAGTTCCAAATGTAAATTTGGAACAAATAGCCTAGGTGTCAGCTCACGATCTAGCCAAACAGATTTTAGCTTAAATTATAATTCTGAAACTTACTCATTCTGCGACCTTGAGAAAATTTCTTGCATTTCTTGGAGTCTCAAGGTCTCTAAAATGTATCTAATAGGATTGAAAGCTATATTGTGTTAAAGAGCTTAACGAAGTGGCCAAAAGATTCTTGAAAATGCTTCCTTTTATACTTATTAATTCATTCAGATCCTTTCTTAACTATCATTGTTATCATTATTTTCATGGAAACTAGGTCCTGGAAGTGATTCAAAAAAAAAGACATTTAAACTTTTCTTCCTTATGTGGTCTGAACTATTATTTATTTTTAAGGATAGTTGCAAAATGCAAAGAGAAATGAGAGCTATTTTTTAAGTCTGATGTTATGTTTCACGTATTTATTTTCACAGCTACCAGTAACATACAGGGAGAAACAGAGTAGCTGAACATCACAGGGAAAGTAGCAGTTTAGCCTTGACTCTGTGAGTCTAGTCCATTGACATGGTTTCACTTTTCAAGATATTAAATATGATCAGGTTCATTTTCTTTTCATCTACTTTCCTTTTCTGTATGTTGATTTCTCCACAACTCTCTCCTTTTCAGCCACTAAAAAGATTGTTATCTCAAATTCAAACTAATTCTTCAACTATTTTTTAAACAAATCCAAAGATCACTTTAAATGTATGGCAATTTGTTGGTAGAAAATATAATATATCATGACATTCAACAAAAGTTCATGGAAATATGCAACAAAAGTTTGAATAATATAAAATATACAGTATTATATAAACATATATATACATATATAAATGTATATGTATTTTACACATATATAATAACTGGAAGAGGATAATGTTAGAGAAATAAGAATTACAAAGAGCCATATAAAGTAAACTAAAGATATTCAAAATTCAAAACAGAGGTAATTTATTTATTAATTCAACAAGTGTTTACTAAGTACCTAATATGTGCTGGGCCAGTTGCTAAACACCAGGGATACAGTAATAAATAAAACAGACAAAAATGAAAATTCCTTCCTTATGGACCTTATAGTCTAAGGGGAATGAAAGACAATAAATATTAATTTATTCTTATTTATGCCATTTCGTTATGTTTACTTAGGAACTAGCATAAAATATATGTTGGACAATCAATAATGCCAAGAATTGGGAGATAAAAAAGCTAAAGGAGAGATTGAGAGAGAATAAAAAAAGATCATCACAGGATGGGGTGGCCAGGAAATGTCTCCCAGGGAAGGAGATTGCTGAGAAAGGACCAGATGTGGAGACAGCCTGATAGCCATGGGGGGAAGCGTGTCTAAGCGGAAAGCACCGTGAGCTTGATGTGCCAGAGGTACCTAACATGCCCAAGGAACAGGGTGGCTTTAGTGGGACCTTATGGAGAGAGCAGACAGGAGGAGGTGGTGCCTCACGTGGGCATCACAGCCATGTCGTGCGGGGACTTTCAGTCCAAGTAAGACTTCTCTCTCTCTCTCTCTCTCTCTCTCTCTCTCTGTCTCCCTCTCCCTCTCTCTCTCTTTCACCCCTGTCTCTCTCTCTCTCTCTCCCTCCATACATCCTTTTTTCCTTCCTTCCTTCTTTCCTTCCTTTTTTTTTTTTTTTTTTCCTGAATAATATAGAAATCCATTGCTGTGGCTCAAGTAGAGTGACATGATGTAATCTAAGATATACACAGATCACACTGGCTGTTTTGTTAAGAACGGACAATGGAAGAGCAAGAAAATATGTTCCCATTAGGAAGTTATAATACCTCAAAACCATAGATGGGCTTTCTGTTCACTTATAGATGTTCCTGGCTCCCTTTATGGCTATCAGTGTAACACTGAGAAAAATCGTGAAATCCTCTGGCCCAATTTCCTTATTTATTAAATAAGCAAATTAGATCAGAGACCTTGACTTTCTCCAGCTCTGCTGATTTATGATTCATGAATGTGAACAAAATTTTGAAATTATTTTTTTCTACTACATATTTAGGCTGAAGCAATTTCCAGAAGCAATACCAATGGTACCACTAGAAACCCTCCATTGTGATGATAGCAATGCCTTCCTAACACTAGTGTCATATACTATTCAAGACTTTTTGTTTTTTTTGTGTGTGCTTATGTGCACAGAAGTCATTTCTTTGGTAAAATGTCCAGACTGAAACTATTTGTAGAAAGTACAATTGCCAGAAATTTCCCACAGATTGACACTTATGAAATAAAATGGTCACTGTGGGGTGGCTGGGTGGCTCAGTCAGTTAAGCATCTGACTTCAGCTCAGGTCATGATCTTGAGGTCCGTGAGTTCGAGCCCCGCGTCGGGCTCTGTGCTGACGGCTCAGAGCCTGGAGCCTGCTTTGGATTCTGTCTCCTTCGCTCTCTGCCCCTCCCCCGCTCACACTCTGTCTCTATCTGCTTCTCAAAAATAAATAAATGTAAAAAAAAAATCAAATGGTCATTGCAACGGGATTTTTTATTCCTTGGAGACATTAAAAATATATATATTTCATAGCATTCTGAAAAAAATGCTTTCTTAGACATTTAAGATTGTTACATTCTGCATAAACCTTTCATGGTCCTAGCATTGAGAGAGGTTAAAAAGAACCTAACAGCCCACCTGGATGACTCAGTCAGTTAAGCGGCTGACTCTTGATTTCAGTTCAGGTTATGATCTCATGGTTCGTGAGTTCGAGTCCTACTGTTGAGATCTGTGCTGACAGAGCGAAGCCTGCTTAGGAATCTCTCTCTCCCACTTTCTCTCTGTCCCCCCCCCCTTAAAATAAATAAATAAACTTAAAAAAAAATAAAAATACCTGACATTCATTCTACATGGACTATTTAGCGGGTGCTTGTACAGATACAATGCCATTACATCACAGCAGGAACCCTATGTGCTCATTTTTACTTTACACTTTATAGAACAAAAGAGTTATTTAAAACATACAGAAGTTATCCAATAAGTACTGAGCAGGGATTTGAGCTCAGGTGTGTCATATTCTATGTGATTTTCACTTCGCCTTTGCTACTCTGAGTGTGATTTGTGGACCAGCAGCTTTGACATCACCTGAAAGCGTGGGAGAAATGTACAATCTCAGACACTATATGGGATCTACTGAATCAGAATTTACATTTTAACAAGTTCTCCAGGTGATTCGTGTGCATATGAAATTTTAAAAAGCATCACGCTATGCTTCATGGCTTTTTATCACTATAGATACTGTTTGTATATTTCAAGTTCCTAAACTGGGCGTGCTGAGATCTCCTGAAATTCACAGTAAACTCCAAAATCATGCTGATAAAATTCACGAGACAACTTGATTACGGTGTTTGCCACATACATATATAGTCATATACATATGTATGAACATACCCACCTGCACAGGCATACACATGCCTTGCCAAGAGAAAGAGACACAGAAACAGAAAGAGAGATCGTACCAGAAAATGTAACAAAAGATACTGATCTAGGAAGTGGGCTTAATAATTTTTACAAAATTAAGATAATGGTAATTCATTGTGACCAACAGAGCAACCTGCAAGCCTCTTCCTAACACTCTTTTATGTGAGAAATGTAAGCTTCACATGTCAGGCGAAAAGAAAACACAGTACACTGTGAGTGTAGATGCCTGACTTATCCCCAGATTACTGGTTGCCAGACTCTTCGTTATTAAAACTTCAAAAACATTGAAAGGCCTCCAGACATCATTTACTCTGCATCTAGAAAGAGCCTCCAGTGTCAAAGTATTAAATATATTTATCACTTCAAAATCATTGCCCTGTGATGTTTGCATGTTCTTAATAAAGCAATAAGCATTGTAGAAATGATGAAAAGTTTCTGTGCAGGACACAGGAAGCACTAAGCTACATCCTAGGAACTCATACCTAAAGAGAGTGTTTGGATCATAGAAACAATTGGAGACGCGCTCTGCAGTATATTTTCTGCTACAGATTTCCTGTTCTTTGAGTTCCCTTTTATTTCCTATTTATTTCTAAAATATTGTATTTTATTTTACTACTTTGAAATTTTCTAAACATATTTTGATGTATCATTCTTGGTAAATATGCAAAAGTGTGAGTCCCTAATTCTGACACACTGTATATTCTAGTGTATAGGTATGCGAGGCGCTGAACATGAAGCCATTCTCAACACAGTTCGCTTAAGCTCACGGTCAAGTCCTGGAGGGTGATTGGTTGAGGCTAAGCTGACACTGAGGTGTTGTAATTGAACTTGACTAGGTTACTGGGTGTTGGAAGTTGGGGAGGACCTCTTGATAAAAAGTTGGGCTTTATTTTGTCTACAGTCTGATATAGCATGATATATATATATATATATATATATATATATATATATATATATATATATATACACCTATCTAGTAATGTTGTTACGAGCATAAAAAGAAATAATGATGCTTTTAAAAGTGCTTGGCAAGCACTCAATAAGGTCAGCTGTAATGGTTCTGTTCTTTTAACGGAACATCTTATTGATAGTATTTCTCCATGTACATGATTAAACATTCTTTGCAAGTGTGGTTTTTAATAATTGCATAAAGTTTCACGATGTGTTTATGCCATAGTTTGTGTACCTAGCCTTTGAGTTTGTTAGACATCTGAGTAGTATCTAGTTTTTCATTATTTTAAATTAACTGTAGCTTGCATTCTTCCGTATAAATCTGTGTTCAAATGTCTGATTACTTACTTGGAAAAAAATTCTTATTAGTTGAAGAAGATAGATGTTAAAATCACTATAATAAAAAATGTAGCAGTAAAAACGTTCTGCCAGCTACATAGAAGTGCCAGTGAAAGACGTGTCTCTGAAGTTTATTTGGACTTTAAAATCTATGAATCAGTGATCAGGAGTCTACGATCGCCTTATATCACTAAGGGGTATGCCACAAACTGGATATAGCAGATATCAGCTTCTACAGTACATATCTAAATGGGATTAATTTAGAACATAAAAGATACCTTTTTGCTAAATTAGGGGTAAACTCAACAAACTTTCTCCATTCATCTTTTCCTGGGTGCTTTTTATTACATCCCATGCCATCTATGTGGAAGTTGTTTTGTTTTAGGAAATTATATAAAACAGAAATACAGGAATGGAAGCCATCCAGAGATAACTACTTTCACATTAACTTGATATCATCATTTATTTGAATTTGTGAAATTTTGGAGTCAAAATGTGTCTTTTTTAACATGTATTTTTAGATTACTAATGCCCTAGAAATTTTTTAATGTTTATTACCCACTTGCATTAGTTTTTTGTGGCTGCTATAACAAATTATGACAAGCTTGGTGACATAAAACAATAGAAATTTGTTTTCTTGCAGTTCTGGAGACCACAAGTCTGAAATCAGTTTCACTGAGCCAAAATCAAGGTATTGGTAGGGCCACACTCCCTCCAGAGGCTCAAGAGGAGAATCCATTCCTTGCTTTTCCAGCTTCTGATGGCCACCAGCATTCACTGGCTGTGACTGTGTCACTGTGATGTCTTAAACAGGCACTGTGGTGGCACTAAGTACCCATCGGGCTAATCCAGGATAATTTCATTTTAAAATCCTCATTTTAATCACATCTGCAGAACTTTATGACTTAAACTAACATTCATAGTTTCCAGGGATTAAGACTGAATATGGGGCCACCATTCAGCCCATTTATAATTTTACTTTTGAAAATGAACTATTGATATACTTTGTCCTTTTTTCTAACAGCTTTTAACTTTTCTTATAGCATTAGGTATAGTATCCCCTTGTCTATATTTACTGATAAAGGTTTCAAAATTTCCTCCCACTTTCACTTTTTAAAATGTTGCTGATTTTATTTTTTAAAGTTTATTTATTTTTGAGAGAGAGACAGAGACAGAGACAGAGCGTGAGTGGGGGCAGGGGGGCAGAGAGAGCGAGACACAGAATCTGAAGCAAACGCCAGGCTCTGAGCTGTCAGTGCAGAGCCTGACATGGGACCCAAACCCACGTACCGTGAGATCATGACCTGAGCTGATGTCAGACGCCTAACCGACTGAACCCCCCAGGCGCCCCTATTTGCTCATTTTTTTGTTTATTTATTTTTTAATATGGAATTTATTGCCAAACTGGGTCCATACAACACCCAGTGCTCATCCCAACAGGTGCCCTCCTCAATACCCATCACCCACTTTCCCCTCCCTCCCACCCCCCATCAACCCTCAGTTTATTCTGTTTTTAAGAATCTCTTATGGTTTGGCTCCCTCCCTCTCTTTTTTTTTCCCCGTTCCCCTTCCCCATGGTCTTTTGTTAAGTTTCTCAGGATCCACATAATGAGAAAGAATGAAATATGGCCTTTTGTAGCAACGTGGATGGAACTGGAGAGTGTTATGCTAAGTGAAATAAGTCACACAGAGAAAGACAGATACCATCTGTTCTCACTCTTTTGCTCATTTTTAAAACGTTGGATTGTTTACTTTCTTATCCTTCACTTTCCAGAGTTCTTTAGATACTCTGTATACAAGTCCTTTATCAGACATGTAATTTGCAACATTTTCTCCAGCCTGTAACTGGCATTTTTATTCTCTTAATAGTATCTTTTCAAAAATAAAAAGACATTTTTTATTTTGACAAAGCCCACATTAATTTTGTCTCCTATGGATCTTGTTCTTGGTGTCATTTCTTAGAAACATTTGCATAACCTAAGGGTAAAAGATTTCTGTCAGGTTTTTTGTGGAAATTTTAATTGATCTGAGAATTCTTAACACAGTCATTTAATGCCAGAGATGTTTCAAAGTTTTATTTCAGCATCATAGCACAAAGCTTGATAAATTGTGTTTTCAGTTTTACTCAATTAAAAATATTTCGTGACTTCCCTTTTGAGTTATTTTTATATATGAGTTTTCTAGACACTTGGCGTTTAGTTTCTAAATATTTAAGGATTTTCCAGGGACCCTTCTGTCATTCATTTCCAGTTTACTTCTGAAGTGATTATAAAGCATACTTTATATGACTTGAATACCTTTACAATTATTGATATTTATTTTACGGCTCAAGACTATGGTTTTGTCCTGGTAAAGTTTCATGCGCTCTTGGTAAGAATGTGACATTGCTGTGTGAGGTGCTCTGTAAATGTCACTTACATCCAGTTTTTGATAGTGTTGTTGAATTTTTTTCTTACTGATATTTTGCCTATTGCTTCTATAAATTCAAAAGGAAGTATTAAAATCTCTGATTATAATTATGATTTTACTCTTGCACTTTTTTTGTTTTGTTCTTTATTTTTTTGCCTTTTGTATTTTGAAGTTCTGTATTTAGGCACATAAACATTTAGGAATGTTATTTCCTTATGATGAGTTGGCCCTCTTTGTCATTATAAAATTACCTTTTTTTATCCCTAGAAGTATTTTTCGCTGTGAAATCTAATTGGCTTTATAATTTAGCTATTTGTTTTCTTTTGCTTAGTGTTAACGTGGTGTGAACTTTTGCATCCTTTTACTTCTAATTTATTTGGTCTTCATATTTAAAGTATGATTCTTATAGGCAGAATGTAACTTGTTCTTGCTCTTAAAATATGCATATATTCTAAAATCACTGATTTTTAACTGAGGTGTTTAGACAAATTATATTTAATGTGATTATTCATGTGGTTAGTGTTAAATTTATAATCATTCTATTTGTTTTCTATTTTCCTGATCTATTCTACTTTCTTTTTCTGCCTTCTGGATTAGATTTTTTAAATTATTCTATTTATCTCATTTGTTGTTTTATCAGTTAAAACTGTTTTATTTTCAGGGTTCCTGGGTGGCTCAGTCAGTGAAGTATCTGACTTTGGCTCAGGTCATGATCTCCTGGTTTGCGAGTTTGAGCCCCGCGTTGGAATCTGTGCTAACAGCTCAGAGCCTGGAGCATGCTTGGGATTCTGTGTCTCTCTGTCTCTCTTTCCCCCTCCCCCACTTGCACTCCGTATCTCTCTCTCTCTCAAAAATAAATAAACATTTAAAAAAAGCTGTTTTATTATTTTAGGTAATATTGCTTTAGGGTTTATAATTTTTACTTTAGAATCACTGTTCACTTTTGGGTGATATTATGTTACTTCATTTATATTATAAGGAGTTTTCACTAACATACTTCCTCCTTTCCCCTCCAACCTTTACATCATTTTGTCCTACATTTTACTTTTAAATATATTATAAATACCATGCTATATTGTTATTATTTTTATTTAAATAATTTTAAAATCGTATATATTTACTTACATTGTTATCACTTCCACTGCTATTCATTCCTTTTTATAGATCCACACCTCCGTGTGTTATCGTTTAACTTCAGCCTAAAGGTCTGCTAGTGATTACTTCTTTTCAACTCTGTGTATTGAAAGAGTCTTTATTTTGCCTCCATTTTTGACAGATATTTTAAGAGGCATAGAATTCTATGTTGATAGCTATATTCTTTCAATACTTTAAATGTATTGTCTAACATCCTTCTCATTTGCATTGTTTCCATATAGAAAAATGCCATATTTCTTATCTTCATTCCCCTGTACATAGCATGTCATTTTTTTTTTTCTGGCTACTTTTAAGATTTTATTTTTATTATTATTTATTTCAAGCTATTTGTTTTGGGCTCTGCGCTAGCTATATCCATGGCATTTATAGTTTATTCATCATCTTGGGTCCATAGCTTTATTGTTCTCATTAAATTTGAGAAACTTCACCCATTATCTCTCTAAATTTTTTTTGCCAACTCCTCCTTCACTTTCCCTCTTCCTTTTTGAACTCCAATTACACACATATTAGGCCGTTTGAATTGTCAAGAGCTCACTGATATTATTTTCTCTTATTTTTATTTAAATCTTCTCTCTGTAATTCATTTTAGATAATTTAAATAAGTGCTATGTCTTCAGATCCGCTAATCATTTCTTGTGGATGTCAAACATGCTACTATCATCCAGGGTGGGCTTTTTGTTTGTTTGTTTTTGTTTTTTGTTTTTCATTATAGGAAACTCTACACTCAATGGGAGGCTCAAACTTATGACCCAGAGATCAAGAATCACATGCTCTGCCTATTGAACCAGCTAGGTGCCCCTCAACCAGAGTATTTTTTTCTCACAGATATTGTAGTTTGCATTTCTAGTATTAAATTTAACATGGATTAAATTGAGTTCCATGGCTCAACTTAATAGTCTGAATATATGGACTACAACTACAATTACTCTGTTAATATCTTTGTCTGCTAATTTAACATATTCATCAGTTCTGAGCCAGTATCAGTTGATTGGCTTTCCTCCTTATTATGGGTTATATTTCCCCACTTTTTCCCATACTTTTTGATTAGGTGCTAGATAGACATTTTGGATTTTATCTTGTTGGGTGATGTAGATATTCGTGTTCCTATAAATATTCTTGAGCTTTGTTTTGGGATGCACTGAGGTAGACAGGAACTGTATAAAACATTCTGATCTTACTTTCAGATTTATTAGATGGGACCAGATATACATTTAAACTAGGGCTAATTAGTTCCCACCACTGAGGTAAGACCCTTTTGAGTACTCTTTCCAGTGACAAAAAGGGGGCATGTTTTCCATAGACCAAATGTGGTCCTTCAGAAGGGATATGGATCTAATTTTGCTTGAAAGGGGATCTATTTATGAGGAATCACTGAAAGAAAATGGTGAACTCAACAGATGGGTAGGATGGACTGCCAGAAGTCAAAGGCTTAGAAAACGACTTTGTAAGGAGTATGGCTTATATCATGGTGCTATGATTGGTGGTCCTTCAAGGAAGTTGCAAAAGCTGTTCTCATGAGGAGTCAGTCAGCATTTGAATATTTGATATTTGATACACCAAGAGTCTTGATGCCGATTTACAGACTCAAAAGCCACTTGAGATTCTTATCTTTTCTTCAAACTCTCCCCATATATTCCATAACCCAACTCAATAGTTTCCCAAGAATAGTAAGAGGAAGTGCAAGAGGCAGTGAAGACTGAAAAAAAAAAAAAGAAAGAAACTTGTAGTTACCACCACTCCTCACCCTTTTTTGGAGTGATTCTTTGCCTGAGTCAGGTCTGAGCTATGGCAGGAGATAAACCTTACACTGAATCTTTTATATTAGTTTATGCCAGAATTTTTCATACTTTAGAATTACTAGAAAATATACAAAATCTACCTGAGACCTCCGTCAAGGGTAGAAAAGAATGGGCAGGGTAACAAATTTTAAGTGATTTTCAGCTTGTACCATGCCAGATACAGCTCATTCAATAAGCTGGTTGAACTTTCAGCGGGCCACTAAATGAACACATTTGTTTTAAAAGTAAAGACCATATGTATCAAGAAAAAAATAAAACCCAAGACCAAATTGCAATAAAAATAATAGGAAATATTTATAACATCTGTAACAGCAAAAATCAGTACCAAGAATATATGTCAGTCATTTGCAAAGTAATTTTAAAAACACAAACAATCAAATAAAAAATGGACAAAGACTTCACATAAGCACTTCGCATACAAAAAAAGAAAACTAAAAGGTAAATAAATATCTACAAATACTCAACTTCCTTAGTAACCAGTGAAATGCAAATTAAAATATCAGTGATATATAATCACGGCAATCAGATTGGCAAAATGAAATGCTTGACACGCCAGGTTGCAACAAACTCTCACACGTTTTCCTGGAAGGTGTATAACTACTTTCGAGAACAATTTGATAAATAAATTTTTCATCAGTTTGAAGCCCCTCAATGTCACTCCTTATTAAATTGGAGATAAATCTCACAGTGTGCAGAAGTATACTTGTTAATTACACCATCATTAATCAATAGAAGATTCTTTTAATCCTAATATTTTCATGCATCTAAATATTATACAAATGTGTCAGTCTGGGTCCAATCAGGAGACAGAATCACACAGTGGATTAAACAAGACAAGTTTAATATAAACAATTGTTAAACTGTGGTAATGATGGGGTGCCTGGGGGGTTCAGTCAGTTAAGCATCTGACTTCGGCTCAGGTCATGACCTCACAGTTTGTGAGTTTGAGCCCCACATTGGGTTCTCTCCTGTCAAGACAGAGCCCGCTTCAGATCTTCTGTCTCTTTCTCTATGTCCCTTCCCCAATCATGTTCTCTCTGGTTCAAAAATAAATAAACATTAAAAAATAATAATCATAATGGTAATATATAAGGAAACTCTAAATGGTACCCTGTGGGTGAAGGAGAGTGCTCAAGGAAGGAAAAACTTGGAAAGTGTTTCAGACTTTGGTGAAGTATAACTCATCCCATAATAAGAAAGATAATAGAGATAATAGATAACAGAGAAGCTCACTGGATTTCTCAAGCTGGAGCTGGTCTGCAGTCACTGGACAAGCAAGCAGCAACTTTCCAGAGTGCAGGCAGGGGCAGGCAATCAGCCCATGTGGCAGAGGCGGGTGGGGGGGCTACAGATGAGCTCTGTAGGGAACTGAAATGGCAGAGCAAGCAGGAGACTTTCTGGTACCTCCACAGCCAGGAATCTTTCAGAGTATCAGTTTCCGTGTCAAGAGGGCCATAAGAAGGTTGTCACGAGGTTAAAGCTACCAAATCACTGGGACCACACATTCTTGGATAGGGGGGCAGCTCCATCAGATGTCCTTCCATGCACATCACTGACCCACCATACAGCAGCCCAAACTGCAGGGGAGCCTACAATGTCTTTCTAGTGCCCTCTACTAAGAAAGCTTAATATCATGCTCACTTTAAAGGAGAAATGGTAAAGGGATTCCTTCTATCATGACAAACGTATGTTGAATGGAACATTTGGAGCAGAAAGGCAATCAATTGGTAACTGCAACAACAAAGTACTGAAATGAATCAGCTTGAATAATTCCTAGGAGGCTGAATTTTGATACACATTAGACATGCCAGTTTGGTCCATGATCTTTAGGAACTCACAGTCTGGGGTAAGAAGACAAGAACAAACATAAACAAAACTCATAGTTGAAATTGTGATGTGGGATAGATTAAAGTAATTTTTTTTTCTTATGGAAGAGTAGCAGGGTTCCTACTTCAGATGGGTTAAGAAATGAGCCTTTCTCTGAAATAGTGACATTCAAAGTGCAGTCATGAAAATAAAAAGTAGTCTCTTCCGGGAAGTAGAAAATGATCAGTGGTATCTAATCTACTGAAAAGGTTGGTGAAATGAGCAATGTTTGGTGTTCTTTTGTTTTGGCAACATAGAGGCCATTAGTATTCTTGGCAAGAGAAGTTTCAGGAGGAAAAAGCTAGATTGGAAAGCCTTTCTCTCTGCTACCATTGTCATGTCACAAACATCCACAAGCCAGATCTGATGGCTTCATCTTTCCCCAGGTTTTTACCATCCTGCCCCGTTGTACTTCTCACCAAATAGACCAGTTACAGAGAGGTTTACTTTAACTTCAGTGTAATGGATTTTTCTATTTTCTGTTTAGGCTAAAGGAAATGTAATGTTTGCTCAAATCTAGAAGACCTAACTCCATCTCCAATTTTATGCAATAAAATTAATATTGATTTCAGAGTATGACTTTAAAACGTCCCAAACATATTTCACACACAATATCAATCAGACTTGTTTGGCTGCCAAAGTGAACAAAACATTTCACCAACCCTAAATTGAATTAAAGCTTTCAAAACTAAAGATTGTGTGGAATATTTTCAGTTTCTTTGAAAAAGTAACATTTTTATTTTTGCTGTCATGCTTAACCTCTTAACAGAGAAGAAAGAAGCCATGGTTTTATAGCGGTGATAAAATTATTTTAGTAGACTTCCGAATCCAGGTATTACTGTTTTCAGCTCTTGATTTATAATATTAGATGTATCTCTTAGGACTACATAAAGGGCAAAGTTTCATCATAATATGGGTCGAGACAGTGAAATGGCAGAAAGATATTTACTGAATATAGCCATATATTCTACTTACCTGGCACTTAATTACTTTCAGTTTTAACTATGCTGAGGTAAGGAAGCAATATTTGCATTTTTGTTGGCTTTAAAGCCTCAGCATTCTCCCAAATTGTATTAATTGCTTGGATACCTGGTACCTTATTTACTGCGTCTCAACATAGAACTGTGGTCTGATAAACAGACGAAGCATATCCTGGTTGTCATGGATGCCAATGCAAAGATATGAATAAAGAAAGCTAAGGACATTTGTGCAAAACAGTTATTTGAAATCAACATTGGTATGATAAATATAACGTCTCCCTCACTGAGCACTCTTAAGAATCTATTTTAAAAGTGAAGATTTTGTTTTAAGTTTATCTATTTATTTTGAGACAGAGAGAGAGAGAGAGAGAGAGAGAGAGCGCACACACACAAATGGGGGAGGGGCAGAGAGAGAGGAAGAGAGAGAATCCCAAGCAAGCTCCACACCGTCAGAGTGGAGCCCAACCTCACAAACGGTGAGATCATGACCTGAGCTGAAATAAGAGTCAGATACTTAGCCAACTAACCCACCCAGGCGCCCCTAAAAGTGAAGATTTAAAATACTCCTACCAAGTACTCTTCTCTAAGAGTGCCTAAAGTAGTAACAACTATATTTTATGTGGAAATATTCCCCTCAAGCTCTGGTTCAAATCATAAATGAATCCACATTCTAATTTTTCTGCTCACTTAAAAAAGTAGAATGTATTATGTAAATGGTATGAGTATATACAACGTATAAGTCGAGTTTATAAGATAAAAATAAATGTGTGTATGCTCACCACAGGGCTTTAGACATAATAGAGCTTATAGTATAGAATCTCCCTTCTGGTAGAACCAATACAATATACCCATCTTGCTCACAGAGGAAAGTACTACCTCAAATATTGTTAATCAGTCTCTACTTTGCTTACAGTTTTACCGTCCATGGGTGCATTGGTCAATTTTTATTATGCTTTTTATTATGTATTTATTATGTTTTTTATTATGTATTTTATTATGTTTTTTCATCTTTTAGCTTTATGCTTTGCATTATGTTTTTGAGAATTATCTTTATTCGTGATATGGCTATAGCGATTTGTTTTCACGGTGAGATAGTGTTCTATTGTTTAAACAATCATAACTTACTTAACCATTCTTTTGTTAATGAACATGCCATTTTTAGTTTTCTGCTCTTGAAAACAAAATTCCTATGAACATTTTTATATATGAGCCCTGATGTAATATACACGTACAGGAAGTTTGTAGTCATATGGACCTGAGAGTTCTAAGATATTTATCCAGGATTGGAATTGCTGGTACATGAAGATGACCAAGGTAAATTGTTAGATTTCACCACTTTTCCCAAGTGGGTATACCAATATACACTATGATCAATAGTGAAAGGGAAGTACCATTGCCTCATATCAAATTTGCAATGGACACTTAATTTTGACAGTCAGATGGGTCTGATGGTATATTTCATTATGAGAATAATAATATGCATTTCCCTGATAAATAATGACATTGTATATATTTTCACTTATTTGTGACCCATTTGTGTTTCCTCTTCTGGATCATCTCTTTGGCCCATTTTTTCATTGGGTTGTTGCCTTTATCATACAGAGTGGTGGGATATATTTTACAGATTGAAGATGCTAATCTTTTTGTTGTAGAAATGTTTCAAGAATCTTCTGCAAATCTGTGCTTTGTTTTTACACTATCTGAAGTTATCTTGTGATCAAAAGAAGTTCTTACATTTAATCCAATGGAAATGATGAATTATTTAATTTGTTTTAAAGATGTTTGGGTCTTGTTTAAATATCTTTTCCACTCCAGAGTTTATGAAGATATTCTCCTAACTTGGCTTCAGAAAACTTTTACAGATCTGTCTTTCATATTTATAGATTTTCATCTCACTGTTCCTTTTGAGTAGTGTCTCAAAAAGAAATCCACTTTCATTTTTTTTCTAACATTGATAACCGACTATCCTAGTCCCATCATTTTGCCAATTACCTGCAGAATCTGCTCTTACATTTCTTTCATGCTTTTGCTTCTCATTTTTATTGTTTTCCAGTGTTCTATTTGTCTGTCTTGTGTCTGTCTAAGATGTATGCTTTATAATAAGTATTGATAGTCACAAGTGTAAATTCTTATATCTGCTTCTTCTATTTCAAGAATATTTCGCTGATTTTTGACAATTTACCCTTCTATCCATACTCTTTTTTAAATAATATGTTTATTTTTTTTAACTTACATCCAAGTTAGTTAGCATATAATGCAATAATGATTTCAGGAGTAGAATCCACTGATTCATTCCCTACATATAATACTCAGTGCTCATTCTAACAAGTGTCTTCCTTAATGCCCCTTCCTCATTTAGCCCTACAACCCCTACAGCACCCACAACCCCTACAGCAACCCTCATTTTGTTCTCTATATCTAAGAGTCTCCATGTTTTGTACCCCTTCCTTATTTTTCTATTGCTTTTGCTTCCCTTCCCTATTTTCATCTTTCTTGTATCTTAAATTCCACATTTGAGTGAAATCATATGATATTTGTCTTTCTCTGACTAATTTCACTTAGCACAATACAATCTAATTCCATCCACATTGTTGCAATGGCAAGATTTCATTCTTTTTGATTGCTGAGTAATGCTCCATTGTATATATACATGCCACATCTTCTCTATCCACTCATCTGTTGATGGACATTTGGGCTCTTTCCATACTTTGGCTATTGTCGATAGTGCTGCTATAAACATCGGGGTGCATGTGCCCCTTTGAAAAAGCACATGTATCCTTTGAATAAATACCTAGTAGTGCAATTACTGAGTTGTAGGATAGTTCTATTTTTAACTTTTTGAGGAACCTCCATACTGTTTTCCAGAGTGGCTACACCAGTTTGCATTCGCACCAGCAATGAAAAAGGGTTCCTCTTTCTCCACATCCTTGCCAGCATCTGTCATTGCCTGAGTTGTTGATTTTAGCCATTCTGATAGGTGTGAGGTGATATCTCATTGTGGCTTTGATTTGTATTTCCCTGATGATGAGTGATGTTGATCATCTTTTCATGTATCTGTTAGCCATCTGGATGTCTTCTTTAGAAAACACATTTTCTAAAGAATCCCATTTCTTCACTGGATTATTTGTTTTTTGGGTGTTAAGTTTAATAAGTTCCTTATAGATTTTGGATACTAGACCTTTATCTGATATGCCATTTGCAAATATCTTCTCCCTTTCCTTTGGTTGTCTTTTAGTTTTGCTGATTGTTTCCTTCACTGTGCAGAAGCTTTTTATCTTGATGACGTCCCAATAGTTCATTTTCACTTTTGTTTCCCTTGCTTCCGGAGACATGTTGAATAAGAAGTTGCTGTGGGCAAGATCAAAGAGGTTTTTGCCTGCTTTTTCCTCTGGGATCTTGATGTCTTATTGTTATACATTTAGGTCTTTCATCTGTTTTGAGTTAACTTTTGTATGGTGTAAGAAAGTGGTCCAGGTTCATTCTTCTGCATGTCGCTGTCCAGTTTTCCCAGCACCACTTGCTGAAGAGACTGGCTTTATTCCATTGGATATTGTTTCCTGCTTTGCCAAAGATTAGTTGGCCATACGTTTATGGGTCTATTTCTGGGTTCTCTGTTCTTTTCCATTGATCTGAGTGTCTTTGTCCTAGTACCACATTGTCTTGATGATTACAGCTTTGTAGTACATCTTGAATTCCAGAATTGTGATGCCTCAGCTTTGTTTTTCTTTTTCAGGATTGCTTTGGCTATTCAGGGTCTTTTCTGATTCCATAAAAATTTTAGGATTATTTGTTTTAGCTCTGTGAAGTATGCTGGCATTATTTTGATAAAGACTGCATTGAATATGTAGATAGATTGCTTTGGGTAGTATCTACATTTTAACAATACTTGTTCTTCCAATCCATGAGCATGGAATATTTTTCCTTTTTTGTGTGTGTCTTCCTTAATTTCTTTCACAAGATTTCTATAGTTTACAGTATATAGTTTTTTCACCTCTTTGGTTAGGTTTACTCCTAGGTATTTTAGGGTTTTTTGGTGCAATTGTATATGGGATTGATCCTTGATTTCTCTTTCTACTGCTTCATTATTGGTGTATAGAAATGCAACCAATTTCTGTGCATTGATTTTATACCCTGTCACTTTGCTGAATTCATGTATCAATTCTAGCAGTTTTTTGGTGGAGTCTTTTGGGTTTTCCATATAGAGTATCATGTCATCTGCGAAAAGTGAATGTTTGACTTCCTTCTTGCTGATTTGGATGCCTTTTATTTCTTTGTGTTGTCTGAATACTGAGACTAGGACTTCCAATACTATGTTGAGTAAAGTGGTGAGAATAGACACCCATGTCATGTCACTGATCTTAGGGCTAAAGCTCTCAGTTTTTCCCCATTGAGGATGATATTAGTGGTGGGTCTTTCGTATATGGCTTTTATGATCTTGAGGTATGATCCTTCAATCCCTACTTTCTCTGCGTCTATTGGATGCTTTCTCTGCGTCTATTGAGAGAATCATTTGGCTCTTGTCCTTTCTTTTACGAATGTGATGTATCACATTGATTGATTTGTGGATGTTGAACCAGCCCTCCATCCCAGGGATAAATCTCACTTGATCATGGTAAATGATTCTTTCAATGCATTTTTGGTACAGTTGGCTAGTATCTTGAGAATTTTTGCATCCATGTTCATCAGGGAAATTGGTCTATAGGTCTCTTTTTTAGTGGGGTCTTTGTCTGATTTTGGAATCAAGGTAATGCTGGCCTTGGAGAATGAGTCTGGAAGTTTTCATTCCATTTCTATTTTTTGGAACAGCTTCAAAAGAATAGGAGTTAACTGTTCTTTAAATGTTCGGTAGAATTCCCCCTGGAAAGTCATCCAGCGCCAGGCTCTTGATTTTTGGGAGGTGTTTGATTATTAATTCAATTTCTTATGGATCTGTTTAAATTCTCTATTTCTTCCTGTTTCAGTTTTGGTAGTTCATATGTTTCTAGGAAGTTGTCCATTTCTTCCAGATTGCCCAATTTATTGGCATGCAATTGCTCATAGTATTCTCTTATTATTGTTTGTGTTTCTGCACTGTTGTTGTGATCCTCTTTCATTTTTTATTTTATTTGTTTGGGTCCTTTCCTTTTCTTTTTGATCAAACTGGTAGTGGTTTCAATTTTGTTAATTCTTTGAAAGAACCAGCTACTGGTTTCATTGATGTGTTCTATTTTTTTTAATTTCTTTATTCTTTCCCATCTTATGCTGGTTTTGGTTTTATTTTCTGTTCTTTTTCCAGCTCCTTAAGGTGTAAGGTTAGGTTGTGTATCTGAGACCTTTCTTCCTTCTTAAGGAAGGCCTGTATTGCTATATTCTTCCCTCTTATAACCACCTATGTGGTATCCCAGAGGTTTTGGCCTATCATGTTACCATTTTCATTGCTTTCCATATACTTATTAATTTCCTCTTTAATTTCTTGGTTAACTCACTCATTCTTTAGTAGGATGCTCTTTAATCTCCAAGTATTTACTGTCTTTCCAAATTTTTTCTTGTGGTTGATTACAAGTTTCATAGTGTTGTGGTCTAAAATACACATGGTATGATCTCAATCTTTTTGAACTTATTGAGGGCTGATTTGTAACCCAGTATGTGATCTAATCTGAAGAATGTTCCATGTGTACTTGAGAAGAATGTGTATTCTGCTGCTTTAGGATGAAATGTTCTGAATATATCTGTTAAGTTCATCCAGTCCAGTGTGTCATTCAAAGCCAGTGTTTCCTTGTTGATTTTCTGTTTAGATGATCTGTCCCTTGCTATAAATGAGTGTTGAAGTCTCCTACTATTATGGTATTATTATCAATTAGTTTCTTTATATTTGTGATTTATTATATCATATATATAATGATATATATAATATATAATATTATATATAATATATATAGTATATTATATATACTATATATAATAATATATAATAATATATATTAATAATATAATAATAATATATAATATATATAATGATAATATATATGATATATATATATAATGTAATGAGGGATAAAAATTTATAATTGTTATATCTTCTTTGTTGACAAACCTCTTCATTATGATATAATGCCCTTCTTCATCTCTTGTTACAGTCTTTATTTTAAAATCTAGATTGTCTGATGTAAGTATGGCTACTCTGGCTTTCTTTTGGTGACCATTAGCATGATAAATGATTCTCCACCGAGGACTTTCAATATGAAGGTATCTTTAGATCTAAAATGCACCTCTCGCAAACAACATATAGACAGACCTTGTTTTTTTATCCATTCTGTTAGCCTGTGTCTTTTGATTGGAGTTTTTAGAGCATTGACATTTAGAGTCAGTACTGAAAAATATGCATTTATCGCCATTGTGTTGGCTATAGAGTTGGAGTTTCTGGTGGTGTTCTCTGGTCTTTTCTAGTTTTTGTTGCTTTTGGTCTTTTATGTTTTGTTTTGTCTTTTCTCCTTTCAGAGAGTCCCCCTTAAAATTTCTTGCAGGGTTGGTTTAGTGGTCTCAAACTCCTTTATTTTTTGTTTGTCTGGGAAACTCTTTATGTCTCCTTCTATTTTGCATGACAGCCTTGCTGGATAAAGAATTCTTGGGCTGCATATTTTTCCGATTCAGCACATTGAATATATCCTGCCACTTTTTTCTGGCCTGCCAAATTTCTGTGGATAGGCCTGCTGCGAACCTGATCTGTCTTCCCTTATAGTTTAAGGACGTTTTTTCCCTTGCTGCTTTCACAACTCTTTCCCTGTCTATTTTTGTGACTTTGACTATTATGTGCCTTTTGATGGTCGATTTTTGTTGAATGTAATGGGAATTCTCTGTGTTTCTTGGATTTTGATGTCTATGTCTTTCTCCAGGTTAGGAAAGTTTTCCACTATGATTCACTTGTCTAAATCTTCTACCCTTTTTTCTCTCTCTTCATCTCCTGGGACTCTTATGATTCAGATGTTATTCCTTTTTAGTGAGTCACTGAGTTCTCTAATTCTTATGTCATGCTCTTTTGTCTTAGTTTCCCTCTTTTTTTTCTGCTTCATTATTTTCCATAATTTTGTCTTCTCTATTGCTGTTCACTGCTCTGATTCATCCATCCTTGCCTCCGTGGCATCAATAGGAGATGGCATCTTAGTTATAGCATTTTAATTTCGCCCTGACCATATTTTTTTCTTTTCTCACCACAGAAAGGAACTCTATGCTTTTTTCAACCCCAGCTAGTATTTTTATTATTGTGATTCTAAATCCTAGTTCAGACATCTGGCTTATATTTATGTTGATTAAGTCCCTGGCTGTCATTTGTTTCTGTTCTTTCTTTTGGGATGAATTCCTTCGTTTTGTAATTTGGAGGGAAAAAAAGAATTAACAAAATAAAATATGAAAATTAAAAAGATTAAAAACAACACAAAAATATCAAATAAAGGAAGCTAGAACCTAGGTATAATTTGGTCTGGTTATTGAAAGAAGCTTGATTGAATAGAGAAAAAAAGGAAAGAAAAGATAAGAAAAAAGAAAAAAAGTAAAAAACCATTTAAAAATTAAGAAAATGTATACGATAAAATAGAATGAAATGAATTGGAGAAGGTAAAATAGAATAAAACATAAATTTCCAAAAAAATATAAAATATAAAAATATAAAAAATTTTTAAACTTTATATAAAAATGGGAAATAAAAATAATCTTTTCCCTTTCTGTATCCAAGAACAAGAAAAGAAAAAGGAAAAAGAAAAAGAAAACACTAAACAAACAATAGAAACATACAGATAGACCAGCAAACAGAATGAAATCTGAATAAAGTTACATCAAGTTACCCCTAGAAGTCAAACTATGAAGCACTTTATAGTTCGTACGCTAAGCAGGCAGAGAGACTTGTGGTGGTCCTGTAGGGCTTAGTTGGTGCAGTCGGACCAGGCTTGGTGTAACGTCTCCATTCTTCACCACTTAGCTTACCGGGGTGGATTGGTATGGCACATGTACACATGTATGCACATGTGCAGGAGAGATGAAAATGGCATCACCCAGCTTCCCAGTATCTAGCACCAGAACACTGTGCTCTCACCGATGGACAATCAAGCACCCTTCCTTTGTCTCCGGCTACTGTCCAGTCCCCACTTCTACACTGTCTGCATCCAAGCTGTCAGCCTGCCAAGTGGCCCCTCCCTCCCAAATTTGATCTCAGATGGGGCTGTATTTCCAACCCCCTCACTTCTGAGGGCCCTGCAGCTTGGACCCACTCCAACCCCCTGGGGGAGGGTCTCACCAAGCAATGGCCAGATGCTGGCTCGCCCCCCAAATTGTCCTATGATCAGGCTACTGTAGAGGCACGGAGGTTGTGGCTGAATGCTGGCTTGCCCCGGAATAAGTCTGTGTGACCTAGTAGCAGCAGCATTTCAGGGATTATGGTAAATCACTGCACACCCCCTGTGTCAGGTTTCACCACACCCTGGTGTTTTTGTTCCAATACCAGCAATCCTGTTCCCTGGAGTCTGCTGGGACCTTTGCCTGTGCAGAGGCCGTATGGCCTCTACCAAATGCCCTCCTAGCAGGGTGGCAGGGGAACTGCTTGTCCCCATGGGGCCCATAGACTCCTCAGACCTTGCTGCCAGCTCCCGGGGATTCGCCCTTCCCACCAGAGCACCACCAGGTATTGGGCTGCAAAATTTCTGATGCTGTTCTGCCCTGTTTATACAGTCCTAATGATATTGAAATCCTCCCCTTTCTCTTTCCTCCCTTTCTTGCTCAGGCCCTTGTGGGGGCTTCCACTCTTTCTCTTTCTCTCCAGCTACTTTTGGGGGGAGTGCTTTCCCTGTTCTCTACCCCCCCCTTTCGCTGTCTTCTCTCTACAAATGTCACTCCCTATGCTCCGTGGCTTCTCTCTCCCCCAGTTCACACCTCCGCCCTGCCTACCTGCTGAGTTCTGTGGCTCCAGTTATGCGGATTGTTGTATTAATACTCAGATCAGTTTTCTAGGTGTGCAAAATGGTTTCATGCTGGTCTAGCTGCGTTTCAGGGATGAGAGAAACAGAGAACTTCCATCCTGCTCTGCCATCTGGCCCTGCCCCCACTTATATCCATATTCTTAAATCAACTTTGTCAGGTTCCATTAAGAGATCCTATTGAAACTTTACTGGAGTTTCACTGACTAGAGAGAGTAGTTTATGATTAACTGGCATTTAAAAACTTTTTTAATGTTTATTTTCGAGAGACAGAACATGAGCCGGGGAGGGGCAGAGAGAGCCAGAGACACAGAATTGGAAGCAGGGTCCAGGCTCTGAGCTGTCAGCACAGAGCCCAACTCAGGGCTCAAACCCATGAACCATGAGTTCATGACCTGAGCCAAAGTTGGACACTTAACCAGTTAAGCCACCCAGGCACCGTGTGATTAATTGGTATTTTTATACTAGACTTCCTTTCCAAAAACAAAACAAAACAACAAAAAAAAAACCCCAGTATGTTTCTCCATTTTTATAGGACATCTTAGTGTCTTTTTAAAAATTTCTTTCATGTTTATTTATTTTTGAGAGAGAGACAGAGACAGAGACAGAAAAACAGAGCATGAGTGGGAGAGGGGCAAAGAGAGAGGGAGACACAGAATCTGAAGTAGGCTCTGGGCTCTGAGCTGTCAGCACAGAGCCCCATGAGGGGCTCAAACTCACATACCATGAGATCATGACCTGAGCCGAAGTTGGATGCTTAACCGACTGAGCTCCAGATATCTTAATGTCTTTAAATAATATTTATCATTCTAACTATATTTTTGCACATTCCTGATTAGGTAATTGTTAGGTAGGTACTCTATTTGTTACTTCTATAATTGTCGTATTTATTTATACTGCATTATCTTTCTGATTGTTTCTGTTGTCTTATTTCATATGCTTTCATCTAGCAAACTAGAAAAATAATTGTGTTAATTCGAACAGTGATTTTCATAGATTTGGAGATGTTTATATATTATAATTACACTATTATAACAGTTTTGTGTCTTGCTTTCAGGACCTTTTTAAAAAATAGTAGCTTTATTGTTATACAATTCGAATATCATAAAATGCACCTTTCCAAAATACAAATTCAGTGTTTTCGGTATCCTTACACAACAGTGCAACCATTGCCATTACTTAATTTTAGAATGTGCCCATTAGCAGCCACTCTTATTCCTTCCCCCTTAAGTCTCAACTAAGCAACCACCTCGCTATTTTTTATCATATGGATTTTCCTATTCTGGATATTTCATTTAAGTGGAATCATGTGTGTATATATGTATATGTATGTGTGCATATGTATGTGTGTGTGCACACACGTTCACGCTCCTGGCTTCTTTTACTTACCATAATAGTTTCAAGATTAATTCATGCTTAAAAATTATATCATAACTTCATTCTTTTTAGTGCCAAATGATATTCTATGACAAGGATATACCACATTTTGTTTATTATTTTTTTTTAAGTAGGCGCCACACTGAACGTGGAGCCCAATGTGGTGCTTGAACTCATTCCCCTGAGATCAAGACCTCAGATCAAGCTGAGATCAAGAGTCAGATACTTAACTGAACCACCCAGTTGCACCTATTCATTTAGCAGTTCATAGATATTTGGGTTGCTTCCACGTTTTCTTTCTTGTGAATAATGCTTCCCTGAACATTCATGTATAAATGTCTGTATTAACATTTATTATTGTTTCTTTGGGGTATATCCCAAGGAATGGAATTTCTTGGTCATATGGTAACTCTATGTTCAGTGTTTTGAGGAACTGTCAGAACGTTTTCAAAATCGTCTGCGCCATTTTAGAAAGTTCTTGGCAATTGTAACTTCAAATATGTATTCTACTTCATCCTCTCTTCTCTTTCTGGTGTTCCAATTACACATATACTACATCTTTTAAAATTATCTCCCAGTCCTTTGTTTTTTTTTTTTTTATTTTTAAAAAAAATTTTTTTTTTTTAACGTTTTATTTATTTTTGAGACAGAGAGAGACAGAGCATGAACGGGGGAGGGGCAGAGAGAGAGTGAGACACAGAATCGGAAGCAGGCTCCAGGCTCTGAGCCATCAGCCCAGAGCCCGACGCGGGGCTCGAACTCACGGACCGCGAGATCGTGACCTGAGCTGAAGTCGGCCGCTTAACCGACTGAGCCACCCAGGCGCCCCATCTCCCAGTCCTTTGATGTTCTGTTTATTTGTCATTCTATTTGTTCTTTGCATTTCAACATGGAAAGATTGCACTGACAACTTTTCAAGCTCACTGATTGTTTTCTTGGTTATGTCTAGCCTACTGATAAATCCAACAAAGACATTTTTCATTTCTATGATAGTGTTTTTGATTGATGTTACACACTTCCTTTTTATTCTTTCTTAACGTTTCTATCTTTCTGCTTCTTTTACCCATCTCTTCTTGCATAACCCCTACTTTCTTCATTAAAACCCTTAACATATAGATCGTATTTATTTTAAATTCCTTGTCTGAAGATTCTAAAATCTGTGTTATATCTGAGTCTGGTTCTGATGCTTGTTTTGGGTCTTCATACTTTTGCTTTCTTCTGGCCTTCTATCATGGCTGGTAATTTTTGAGAGCCAGACATGTTGTATCTGCTAATAGGAAGTAAGTAAATAAATGTTGTGTAAGGCTAACGTTAATCTGGCGAGGAGTTGGGCTCTATTTAATGTTCTTTGTAGCTATATGCACCATAGGCTTGAAATTCCTCTAGTGTCCTTGCTTATGTCTTCCCTCTTTGTTTTGAGATTCCCTAAGTACTCCTCTTCAGAGAGTCTGTGTCTTTTAACTCCTTCAGCCAAAATTCACTAGATTTGTTAATGTGATGATAAAGTGTATATATCTAGAGAGAGTATTCTAAAATCTTTCAATTAAATCATTAGTACCTGGGACCACTAGGTAGCTCAGTCAGTTAAGCATCAACTCTTGGTTTTGGCTCAGGTCATGATCTTTCGGCTCATGAGTTTGAGCCCCGTGTCAGGCTCCACACTGACAGTGCTGAGTTTGATTGGGATTCTCTCTCTCACTTTCTCTCTGCTCTTCTCCTACTTGCTTGCACTCTGTCTCAAAATAAATAAATAAACTTAAACAAAATATCACTAAATTCTTAATTGGCCTGTGTCTCTGATTGTGACATTCGCAAGTATGTCCCCAGGGGATAGCTTCCCCCCCCCCCCCACCTTATTCTCTTCCCTGACTACAACATTCCAACCTATTTCCTTGCAACCTTGACCCCTGTTGACTTTTTTTTTTTCTCTGCTTGAGGTGAGGGAGAAAGGGTACAGGGAGTTAGAGTGGGAGGAATTCTCTTCCCTGAGTTGGGCTAAGGCTCCTGATTCTGGAGAGTAGGACTTTGTTGTGGAGAAGGCTCTGGGCATATTCCACAAAGATCACTCTTCACTTCCTTCTGATTGAACCATTGGGGAATCTGTATCTGGTCATCACCATGAGAACCTGGTGAGCTTTCTGAAGGTAATACACACCACAGTCTGGAGGGTTCCCTGAGACTTCAGCCCCTAGAAGTTCTCAGTCCCCTGCTTTTTACATTCAGTCTCTAACAATTCATAAAAATTACCATTGATCAACATCAAAAAACTAAACATCTAATTAGAGCATGGGCAAAGGACCTCAATAGACATTTCTTCAAAGATCTACGGATGGCCAGTAACCAATGAAAAGGTGTTCTCAACATTACTGTCATCAGAGAAATGCAAATTAAACCACAATGTGAAACCACTTCACACCCATTGGTGTGTTTTATAAATTGGTGTGTTATAAAACAGACAAATCCAAAAGAGAAGGAGTAAGCATTGTTTTGGATATGGAGAAATTAGAAACTTCGTGCGTTGCTAGTGAAAACAAAATGGTACAGCCACTGTGAAAACCATTATGGTGGTTCCTCAAGAAATCAAACATAGCAGTCCTGTAATTCTGCATATATACTTAAAAGAATTGAAACCAAGGACTCAAACAGCCATTTTTACACAATGCTCCCAGCCACCGCATTCACAATAGCCAAAAGATGGAAGGAATCCAAATGTCCATCAATGAACGAATGGGTAAACAAATGTGGTATATACACACAATAGAATTTGTTCAGCCTTAAAAAAGGGAGGAAATTCTGACATATGGTCCAATATAGATGAACCTTGAAGACATACTAAGTGAAATAAATCAGAAACAGAAAGACAAATATTATATAATTCCACTAACAGGAGATAACTAAAGTTGTTAAAAACCATAAAGACAAAAAATCAAATGGTGTTGCCAGGGCCTGGGGTGAGGGGTAAATGGAGATTTATTGTTTAATGGGTACAGAGTTTCAGTTTCAGGAGATGAAATATTCTGGAAATGGATAGTGTGATGGATGTATAACAATGTGAATGTACTTAATACCAATAACTGTATACTTAAAAAGGTTAAAAATGGTAACTTTTATGTTATTTATATTTTACCACATTTTAGAAAATATCCATTCAAGTGTACCTACCACTTTATTGCTACAGTGGCCTCATTCTAGGTAAGCAGATATCAGCCATTTCTCTCTGAATTCCTCTCTCCAGATTTCAGGCTGGTAGGTTGCCCTGGGACCTCAGTTCTCTGATAAGTCAAGAAAAGAAAAAGTTGTTGATTTTCAATTTGTCCATATTTCTTCTATACACACAGGAATGGTGACTTCTAAGTAGTTTATATGTCAGAGCTAAGATTTTACTTTTGCCCCAGCAATGTAAAAGAAAAATTCAATTTTTCCATATGCATGCCTTTTCAGAATCTTAAAGCTTTTCCCTTTCATCTTACTGTGATAGCAAAGAACTTCATTGTAATATAAAATAAATCGTGTAGTAGAATTGACTGATTAATTAAGACACATTAAAGATAATATGTTCAACATTTCACCATTATTTATAATATTTCTTGTAGATACTTTTGGGAAAGTGTCACACTTAATACAATAGTTTTAGAAAGGTAAACTTCATGGAAAGCTTTAGCTCTGTCATGCTTAAGTGTCTTATCTAAACATTAGTCATTTTATAGTTAGAAATGAGAATTCAAATTTAATACTAAAATGTTATGAAATTGGAAAAAGTTTTAATAGTTGAATTGCCCCATTTTCCCAAGAAAAAATAGAATAAATAGCTTTAAGATATTTTCTGCTCTAATACTTTTTAAATAATCCTTTCTAACAATATAGAAATTTTAGGAATATGACATGAAAATCTTTCCTTATTTAACTAATTACTTAATGCTCACTGAAGAATGTATAAAAAAAGTTTTATAACCTTGTTTATTTCAAAAATTCCAGTACAGGAAAAAATGTAAAAGTTCCTTCAGTGATTATTTTAGAAAGAAATCCATTCCAAAAACAGAAGGGCAAACACAGAAAGATTAAAATAATGGCAATAAAATAAAATAAGATAAAATAAAATAAAATAATGGCAAAAACATAACTATGTCTGAATTTATTGTAGCCTTTATAACGATGGTCATTACCAATGTAGTTTTAATAACAATTTTAGCAGCCTAAATTTTAATTTGTAAAAACGTAGTCTTTCATGACTAAGAGTATTATACTCTTTTAAAAAAAAAAAAACAAAACAAAACAATGATTTTAAACTACCCAACTAAGCTAGAAGCAATATAAACCAAATTGTTTTTATTAAATTGTCTTTCTAGGTCATAATAATATGGCAAATTACTAGTTTATTAGATCATTTTGTTGTAGTGCACAATTCACCACTGTAATTTACCAGTTCTACTTCCTGTACTCTGCAGCATTTTTATCTTTTCAGCTTAATGGATTTAGCTTTAAGGTAAATCGAACTAATCAAATCTCCTTTTTAAAACTGTTTTCTCTTTAACTGACTTCATTTTGCATCTTTTCACACTCTTTATTGACAATTTACATGTTATAATTGTAGGCAGAATATGATTAACAACATCAATAATTGTATTGATACATTATTTCCTTTTTCTATAAATGGTTAAATAGTAAATAGTCATAATTCACACGGTGCCCATTTAATTAACAGTAGCTAAGTGGAGAGAGAAAAGAATCCCCGTACCTGCTGACATTGCTTTTTTTAGTCAATACATGTATATTGGGTACGTATTGTGTTCCAGAATATATTGGCTCCAAAATTCAATAGTAGGTAAGATGGCACAGGCTACCACTTTAATAAACCAATTTATATGCTACGTCATATGAATTTAGATTTGTCCTAGATTCAATTTTAATGAAGTATCTCAAAGCGAAAGAAATTTTATATGTTACTGAGAGAAAAATGCACATTTTTTTGTAGAGAATGGTAATACCTAAAAGGGAAAAATAAAACAAAACATACTTGAGCCAAAGAGTTTTATTGCATTTCAATTTTCCCTAAGTTTTTTGGTTTTCTTTTTATTTTCTGACCTAGAGTGTTTGGCAATAAGGAGGAATAATAGGGAAAAAATAAGTGAGAATAGTTGAGGATAAACGGCTACAAGGAAATATTATATCTTCAGTGTGTCAAATATATATTATATACTTAATACATTATATTAAATCAATATTAAAATATTATAATATTATCCCTCTCTACTTAAAAAATATGATAACATTAGGGGTATCTAGGTAGCTCAGTCAGTTAAGCATCTGACTCTTGATTTCAGCTCACATCATGATCTCACTGTCGTGAGATTGAGCCCTGAGTTGGGCTCTGCATTGAGTGTAGAGCCTGCTTAAGACTCTCTTTCTTTCTTTCTTTCTCTCTCTCTCTCTCTCTCTCCCTCTGCCCCTCTCCTTCTGACTCATCCTCTCTCTCTAATAGATATAGATAGATATACATATACATATACATATACTTATTATATAGATATTAGATATATGTGTATATATATATCCCAATAAGATGTTGGAATAACCATAAAGCCAATTACAAAAAACTAAATTTGAACCATTTCTCATGCATTACACAAGAGTAAATTCCAAATGGATTACAGATCTAAATGTAAAAAAGGGAATACAAGTGCTATTGGAAAGTGTGGGTGAAAGACTCTATACCACGGCTCTTGGAAAAGACTTTCTAGGGCTGAACATCTGGACAGAGTAAAATATAAGGTAAATTATAAGTTATAGGTTAATTATAAGGTTAATTAATTATAATTATAAGGTTAAAAATTTAATTACAATTAAAATATAAGGTTAATTATAATTATAAAATATAAGGTTAACTATAAGTATAATAGTACTCTCGTTGTAACAACAAACTTGGCATGGAATAAGAGAAAGAGGGTCATGGGGTGCCTGGGTGGCTCAGTTAAGTGTAGGAAGTGTCCTGATTTCAGGTAAGTCATAGTTCCTGGGATGGAGTTTCACATCAGGCTCTGCACTGACAGCACAAAGCCTGCTTGGGATTTTCTCTCTTTCTCTCTCTCTGCCCCTCCCCTGCTCATGCTCTCACTACCCCCCCCCCCCGCCCGCCTCAAAATAAATAAACTTGAAAGAAAGAAAGAAAGAAAGAAAGAAGAAAGAAAGAGAGAGAGGGAAGGGAGGGAGGAAGGGGGGAGGGAGGGAGGGAGGGAGGGAGGAAGGAAGGAAGAAAATGAGCTCCATGAGAAAATTCAAAAGGCAAATGCTGAACTGGGAGAAAAAAAAATGTGACATATTACAGAGAAAGGGCTCTCAGTGCTCAGATCTGTTTCTAAATGCCATACACCACAAAAAGGAACCAGTGATCATTGAAAAAACGGCTTTGAACAGAGCTGAAGCAAAATAAGATGTACACCATAAACCTTCAACATCTTGTTGTGCCAGAGTTAGTAAGTACCCCCTGGAAGAACCAGTCAAAACAACACAACAGGCTGCTTATTAAAGAGTCTCCAACAGCCAAATCAGGGAGAATTGAGCATGAGTAATGAATATAGACATTATTAACTATCACCCAATAAAGTAAGAATTCATAAATCCATACTTAGATCAAATACATATGAATGCACACACATGAGAAATAATGAAATAACGGATTTACTATAAGAACTAAACTTTCCACAGTTGTCGAAGCTGGTGAAGAAGCCATGAAAGGCTCTTGCCTTTATGTCTGGTCAATGACCTGAAGTCTCTGAGCAAACCGAACTAACAGCTGGGAGGAAGCAGGGGTAATGGAGAAGAGTGGGCATACAACGGAATCCATCAATTTACAGGGGATCCCACAAGGACAAAGTATAACCCACAAAGGCCCGTCGTGGCCTTCAACCTTAACAGTGTAGATGACCTGTAGAAAAACCTGGAACCCTTCTTCATAGAGCTGCGCTCACACAGTGCAGGATTGGAGACATTGAAGAAAGAGTTCCATAGTTGCTGGAAGAAACGTGGACTGGCCTGCTGCCAAATGAGCAACAAACGAGCAACAATGTACATGAGTTCCAACAGCGCCTTCCCAGCAGCCACCACGGCTTCACTGCTACCTCCAAACCTCACGCAGAGCTTCTGGGCGGCCAACTTAACTCTGAACAGTGTTTTCCTCAGGGAAATGTATAGGATAAAGGTAGCAAAAAGGTAGAACATTTAGCCCATTTGACCTCAAAAGCACTACTTCATTAAATTTAGTTGCCCATTAATAAGAAATTACATGGTGTGCGCAAATAAATAATGGCTATATGTATTTCATTTTATTCGCCTTCTCTACAACGGTGGTGAGTTTGCTGCTTCTTCCGAAGCACACACAGACAAGGATAGTTTTTTAGAACCTTTCCTGGTATCTGAAATTAAATAACAATTCCATTCCGTAAAGAATGTGTTTTTTAACGCATTTGTCTTGGGATGAAACTCAGCTTATCTATTAGCTGTATGATCTTGGACAAGTTTTTTAATCTGCCTATGTCCAGCTTTCTCGTCTATAAAATAGGGATAATACACTCACCTTTTCCAGAATTGTTGTAAGGATTAAATGTATGTGTGTGTCTGAATATTTACATATGCTTATGTATGTATATTTTTATATATGAACATACGTATTCATATATATGAATGTTTGTATATTCGTGCACAGTAAAACCTTGGTTTGTGAGCATAATTTGTTCCAGAAACATGCTTATAATCGAAAGCACTTGTATATCAAAGTGAATTTCTAGAACCGCTGGCTCAGTCATGATCATGTGATGTTTGGCATCATGTACTACTCGTATTGCAAGACATCGCTTGTTTATCAAGTTACAATTCAGTAGAAATGTTTGCTCTTCTTTAGAAACACTTGCAGAACAAGTTACTCACAATCCAAAGGTTTTGTGTATATATTAAATTAAGTGCTATATAAGTGGTAAATTATAAATAAAAGCATTATCGTTTTTTATGCATCTCTCTTAATATTCCCCAAATAGAATAACACAGTGAGGTTTCTTATGGCCGTGTTTTATAATAAAATGAAGTTTGTGTGTATGCTTCAGATGGAAAACATTCCAATTGTTTACAAACATGCATGAAATCATCATTCTGCTCAGTGCCTTCGCATTTTTTGACAATACATGTCAGGTGGTCTTGGCAATGTTGAGACTACCAATTCAGTATAACACTAAAATGCGCAAATACTTTTCTTATAAAATCATCCAAAGCTACGAAGATCTATGATATTGCATATTGGGTGATAAAGTAGTTAATACTGTATGCTAAGCCTTCTATTTACATATAAAGTGTTTTATATGTGAAAACTTCAATCTCAACATCAGAGTTATTTTTTATATCTAAATTCAGAAAAAATTATAAAGTATGATTTTAGCATTTAATACTATATTTTTGTTAAAAATACTATATTTTCTTATACTCCATATACTCGAAAAATATTAGAAAATAGTCTTTTTCAGAAATCAAGTATATCATTTCAGAGTTTTACATGTTCAATCACAATTTTGTAATTTTGTTTGCTAAAGTAATATCACATATTACCATATTCAGCTAGAATGTATACATTTATATACTATCTTACATGTTTCTGAGGGTTTTTTTTGTCTATGTTAAGAGCATTTCAAAATGATAAATAAAGAAAGGGGATGCTTTTTGGCTAATCTAAATGATATAAAAATTATATATTTGGATACCTTTTTATGAGAATTGGAAACCTCTTCTTTTGAAATTGTGGCACCTGGGGGTATACAATAAATTAATGTAGCATTCAATCAGGAGGATAAGGTAGAAAGTAGGCTAGGGGTTGATGTGGGGTTTCCAATTTCACATAAAAATAAATTTGTGTATGTTGTGTATTATTTAACAACATGGGGAAGCATGTGAGGAAGGGCTGTTATAAGAAAAGCAAAAATTTTCATTGAGGTTTTTTAAAACAATCTGTATGAAGCATTGAATACTTTTCTGTATATGCTTCAAAAGAGTCAACAAACTTAACCCATACTGTAGAAAAAGTGATTAAAAATGAAATAGATGGCAGCTATTGTTTATATGTGTACGCCACGTAATTTTACATACTGATTGGCAACTAAACTCAAATAAATGAATTTCTTTATGTTTTGCTTTGATTTCCTAATGGTGACAATAATTCCACTGGGAAAGCCTGTAGATCCCTTGGAAGTTCCCCTTGAGTCTCTGGACACAAACTCACAAGTGTCATTTAAAGCAACAACAACAACAGCAACAACAACAACAACAAAGTGACTCTGAAATTGAATCACCCTCTTCTGTGCAAAATAAACCAGAATTAAGCTTCTATCTTGGCCTCATCAGCATAATAATCTACCATCGGTACCTCTTAGTACCTTGTATGTGCTCTTTTGTCCCCTCTCTGCCCTTCCCTTTGTCTTGTCCATTAATTGTCAAAAATAAGTTGCTTCCGAGGTCACTCTTACCTTTATTTCCCTTGTATTTGTTAGACTTTCAAGAATCAGAGTATTCTGCTCAAAAGCCTTTCTACTGGCATCAATCTGTTCTTTGTTTCATTGATGCCTTATCATTTTCCCTTATTATTCATGTATAGATCTTTTCTGTACGCAGCTTTCTTTTGCAACAGCTTTCTTTCACTTTTGCTTTAAACTCCTTGTAAACATAAGACCATTTTGCAGAGCTTGCTCTTATATACTCTTCTTGCTTCAGAATATAGTATATACTTGTTGTGTCACAGGACCTTTGCCTTCTTTCTGTTACAGCAATGTACCTTCTTCTCTCTGTCTAGCCATTTACTCCCGAAATTATTACCTTGCTGATTGTCAGTATTTCATTCTCTATAGTTCTCATGTGACCTTCAATCACCTAACTTGGCCTATAACTACCTTAAAAATCTATATAATCTTTGTTTATCCACTTTTTTCTAGCAAGTTCTTTGAAATTGAATTACACACTTGCCACTCTTCTTCTTACGTTCCAAATTGTTATTTATAGTAGGATTCAAAAAATTTAATAATGGATGGATAATAAGAACTTTCTTACTTACAAACTCACACATCCTGTTGCCAGTTTAACATCTCAAATTGTCTTCCATCTTACATTTAATATCCACAAACAGAAATATTGATTTCTGTTCTCAAATCTGCTCAGATTGCAAATCTATGAATCTGGTAAATGGCACTATCAAGCCTGAAATTGCTCAAAAAGAAAAAACAGTTGACTTTCCCTAATCCCTTACATCCTGTTCCTAACTAATTCAATTCTGTTGATTGTATCTAGACTTGCCCATTACCACTTTGCTTTCTGGTTGTCAACTCAACTACCGTCTAGCAGGATCATTCAAATGTTCAGAAGTATTTACTACCCAAATTCCACAAAACTGTAAACTTGAGATGCTCAATCCACCAATTAATTCTCCTACATTCCTATGCCTCTCAATTTGCAAACCCTTAACATTTTTTTTAACTGATAAAATACCAGCTGGAATTTGGTAGAGGATAAAACAGTTTGAAGAGAGCTCATATAAGGTAATAGCAGAACTGAAGGGCTGTCTTTGAGAACGAAGTGTATTCATTGAGCTAATGAGCAGTATATGACCCTGTGTCTCCAGCCACTAGAATACATCACATATGAGTGAAGAAATGACAGTGGTAGGAGTCCTTTCATTCCCATTCAGTTATTCACTTGCAGAGGACCATTGCCCATTCCTGTAATCGGTTGTGGCATCTGCTGGGTTCTTGTGATCTGTGGCAGTTCCCAAGGGAAACTTCCTTCCAGGGGACAAAATAATAGTAATGTTGAGCTGGAGGTTGTGACTAGCAGTTGACTCTTGGGGTTCTCCTTTCCAAATCAGCACCATCTGGTATCACAGGAAGTGACACTCATTAAAATGCTTTTGAATCAAATCCACAAGCTTAGAGCCTTGGTAGAGTCTAGAAGGAGGCGGTTTCTCATCTTAATTGCTTCTGTGGCATTTAACTAAATGAGTATGAATTTGCCTGAAGTTAACAGGCTTTTGTGATTTGTTATTTTGATGTTGACCTCCTGAGGCACTTGGATGTCTGAGTCCAGGCAGAAGGCTGGATATGAAAGAAAAGATTACTGCAGGGTTGGCCTGCTTTGGCCAAAAAACTAAGATTATATAGCTGTAGGAAATCTCCCCAATCCTTTAGTGCTATGTCTACTGAATTTTGTGAAATCCTGCTGAGTCCTCAAAGTATCTACCTTTCATAAGACTACAACTAGGAGAAAGACCCTGTTCTAGAATGTCTTCAAAGAGTGTGTTATTTCACTACTGAACTGACCGGCAGCCATGGTGTTTCTTGGAGAGAATGTGGACCTGGGGATTTGAATGCAGGGTCAAGCGCAGAATATGATAACCTGAAATTATTTCTTCTACTGGTTTGTAAATGAGTCCTTTCCAGAAGAAAAAATAAGAATAGTTACTTTGGACAAGGACGATGGACTCTTATAAGATGTGCCAATAATTACCACACTGATAGAAGAAATACTTGGTCCCAGCAAAGGGAAGAAGAGGAGAAAATTGGAAAAGGAAGGAAGTGTTCAGGAAAGATGGGGAGGATGCCAAGAATTGCAAAGGTTTGGAAAGATGAAAAGGCTACTTATAGTGCAAATATACCACCCAGAGTCTCAAGGGGCTGAAATATCTTCCGGCAAATAGAAAAGCAATTGGCAGGTCTTTAACTAAGAAGGGCTTGGTGAAGGAATTCTCTGATCACAATGATCTACTTGGGGTTTTTCAAGGCAAGAAAGAGATCCTGACTAGTGTAATGCACCTGCCCTCACTTGGATCCCACCATGGGGGTACATCTGCACAAGAACTGCCTTGGAAATTAGAGTGGAAAAACATTTGCCAGGCAGATAGTATGCCCGAGGTAGAGAAAGGGACTGCTTGGGTCAGCCAGAAAATAGCTACAATTACCTAAACTTAGTGGGAACTGCAAATAAATAAAGCAAAGAGATAAACAAAGCAAAACATCAGGGAGTATGAGGGGAGCCAGCCTGCTAGAAGCTCCTGGTAGCAACTGGACTTTACCCTTTTGTCACAGGGCTACGGGTCTGAAGGTATTAAGCTGGGCATGCCCTACAAGGTTCAGACAATATAATTTACTAGTTTGCAGCTCTATTAGAGTCTCTAAATCAATAGCCTCACCCCAGGGTTCATAGCTGGCAGCCCTTAATCAAAAGATTGAAGAGAAAGAAGAAAGGAAAAAAACGCTGGAGGCAGCAATCCCTCCGAAATCCAGAAGAGCTATGAAAAAGGAAATGCCATGTGACTAAGAGCCTTAGCATTATTAATAACAGGGCAGGTTGAAGTCATAATTCATAATAGCACTCCTAACATAACATTTGTTTTTTGCTCTCTCTCTCTCTCTCTCTCTCTCTCTCTCTCTCTCTCTCGGCAGGAAACAAAAATAAACAACCTGCTTCCAATGAGCCCTGTCAATTCAGAATTGAAAGGTGTGTCACATTAGGTTCCTGGTGTGAAAAAGGTTAAGATTCAGTATATAGAGATTTGGAATCTCACAGAATAGTAAATAAATAAGTCACTTTTCTTTTGTATATCCCTCTCAATTGAATGTAGGCTTTCGAAGACAAGAGGCCATATCTGGCTTCTTCAGAGTGATACAGCGAGAGATCATAAAACCAGCCTGGGGAAGTTGATATCATAGAATGACCTCATTACCATCCAGTGGGGATCAGAGCCCTGGCTCCCTGTAGGGCCTTCTCTAACATCACTCCAGCCAGATGTCAAGGGCCTCTTCATAGCCTGTCCTGGATGTAAGCCCAGGCTCTCCTCTAGGCCTTTGCTGGTGGGGTAGCAACAGGACCACAGTTTTGTCTAGTGTTTGGCTGGAGTAGAACCATTATTTTTACCAAATACTTGTCTTTCTAGGCTGCTTTTTCCTAATCCTTTCATTAGAGAGAGGACACTTTTGCAGGGACTCCTTTTTTTTTTAAATTTTTTTAATGTTTTTTAATTTATTTTTGAGACAGAGAGAGACAGACCATGAGCAGGGGAGGGGCAGAGAGAGGGAGACACAGAAGCCGAAGCAGGCTCCAGGCTCCGAGCTGTCAGCACAGAGCCCGATGCGGGGCTCGAACTCAGACTGTGAGATCATGACCTGAGCCAAAGTCAGATGCCAAACTGACTGAGCCACCCAGGCGCCCCGCAGGGACTCCTTTTGTGTCCTTTGGTGTCACTGGATTGCTGACTTCTTCACCTCAAGTCTAGGATCCTTGTGGATCTCACCACCATGTCACTCCTTGGATCTCAAGTTTCCTAATGGGTCTACCTTTTTCTCTCCACCCTTTGGAGACATTTTATGTCTAGTTTATGTATAATATCCAAGTTTGTACTTGTACTTAGCAAGAGGTATAGGGAAAAGTCATCTACCTTATCTTCCTCTAAGTAGAAGTTTCTCCAGACACCTGCATTTTTCATTGTTAGAGGCAATGCTTGACTGATAGTGGAAGGCAGTCTGCAAGTTCTTATATTTTTGCTTTGTTTTATTCTTTTTCTTATGACTCAGAAGTGTGATTAAGGGAAAACAGCCCTGCTTTGAAATGCTAACAAAAGTCCTTACAACACTGAACCATTTTTTCTACAACAGAAAAAAAAGTCATCTAGTTTAAAAAGAAATGATGATTTTGTAAGGTACACCTAATAAGTATGTTCCAGAAATTGATGGAAGTTTATTCTTTATAATCTAAGACCATTTTTTCATTGCTTCTGCAACATTAGAATTCTAGAATACATTTTAAAGGCTAAGAAAGCAATTCGTAGTTTCTTGAAAACATTTGTTTACCCTGCAAAGTTAAGAGACCTCATAGGAGAGAGGAATAAATTCTTTCAATGCCATTTTTTAGAAATACATATTTGTCCTAATTTTACGTAGATTACAAGATGTTTTCCATAATGTGCCTCAGCAGGAAAGATAATTTGTGGACTTCTGTTCCTGGATGATATTGTTATTACCTTATTTATTAGAAAGTTCCACTATGATATCCTAGAAAGTCTTAGAATTTAAAAATATAAAATTGGCTTTTTAATTTGGATAGCCTTAAATATTCAAATATTTCCATTTAGTGTCAGGGAAATGATCTCAGGCTGTTCATAAAATATAATTGGAGAAAAAAAGTCCTAAGGTGAATAGGTAAATATTCTAAAGCAGATTCTCAAACATGGGCAATGGAATAAGTATTTTAATGAAAAAAGGATTTTTCTGCCTTTAGTGAAAGCAAAGGTTGTTATCAGAATGATTTTTAAGTATGTACTTACATAAAGCTATATATAAGTTCTTAAATGTAAAGCACATAAAATGACTCCAAAACCAAAATATATTTATGAATTGCATTAAAAATTCCAAAAGCAGTATTAAAATTGACATTGATGCCAGATGATGTTTTATGCCATATTATTTTTTAAAACCAATTTACCTATTTGGGGTTAATATAGTGTCATTTTTACTTTACTAATGCTTTTTGATTTCAAGCAGATGGACTATAATTTGAATCACAGATGCTATCACTGTTCTTGTTTTCTTTTTAATGGTATACTCGTTTTAATCTGACAATTCATTCTTTTGATGAGCCCCTTATTTTAATCAATACTAAAAAAGAACATCCCTTCAATAAAATACTCTTCCATTCTAAAGTAGAAGAATTTCATCTGCTTAACTATCGGCCTTTGGGATATATGAAATCAGTACATACGCACTCACAACAACAGGAATATATTCTCGACACCTACTGCATTTGTGTTGTTTCCCCTAGTGTGTGTATTTGAAATGCCTCACTAGACTCCACAGAGTATAGTCACATAAGGCTTTTATTTAAAGGCAAAGAATGTGGTGAAGCAAGAAGACGGAATGCAGACAAGGCATTGGGAGTAAGAGACATCCCGCAGCTCAGGCCCCCCATGGGCCCGATGGCGCTTTTGTGCTGAAACTGGCTTGGGAGAGCCTGGACAGAAGTTTGTTTCTGAGAGCTCAGAGGAGCTGTCAGTGGGACTTCTCTTGGTCATCTAATCAAACCAGACTTGTCGAAGCAGTTACGTCAGATACATGCCTTATGGAAAGAATCTAACCCGGGCAGTGACCAGGGTAATTGGGACTTTAATCCGCACATTGTAAATTCCAATGCCCTCATCTTGGCCAAAAATCAAAAGCCAGACCATACAAACTTTCCTGAACCAGGCAAGAACTCCTGTGTCTCCAGAACCTGTAGAACTCCTCTGTCTCCACAGAACTTTTGAATTAACTGTGACTGTACCACTTCTTGTAATGTGGTTAGGTATTATTTCCTTTGACGGTGTCAATGTCAGTGTGGAAACAGATACATTGCCTACTTTTAAACACTCACATTTAAAAGGAAAACATCACTCATCTTAAAACATTTTTTTTAAATGAAAAGCAGACATGTTTGGCTGAACTAAAACCAAGAAACACAATCCAAACTGCTCCACAAACCAAAAAGCTCCACAGAGAATCCAATTACCCATTTTTCCACTTAGAAATCTGTCTACCAAGTGTAATGTGTGTGGCTACTCAGGATGGGGCCCAGCGCAGAGGGAAACCCAGCCTCCTGAGTCTCTTAGATCCCATCCTGTGGGAAGAGGAGTCAAGGACGCCGGGTGAGTCAACATGGGTGAGTCAACCCCTGGCTGTGTGGCAGGAGGTCCGACGGTGACTTCCCCATCCTCCAGAACTCCACAGAACCACGTGGTGCCCGCAGAGCTGAGTGAACAGAGCGAGGTCCACAGAGCACAGAGATAGGTCAACTATTTTTAAAACTTTCTATTTTCTACAGAGGAACAAAAATAAAAATTTCATCAGGCTTACCTTCAGAAACCATGCAAACAAAAAGATTGGCGTGAAATATTTAACGTGCTAAAAGAAAAAAAAATCACCAACTATAATTCTGGATCCTGGATATTACTCTTCAAGAGAAAAGGAGAAACAAAACAAAACAGAACAGAACAATTCCCAGAAAAACAAAAATTGAGGGGATGTGTCACCGGTGGGCTTGCTTCACAAGAAATGTTAAGGGGTGCCTGGGTGGCCCAGTTGGATAAGCGTCGGACTTCGGCTCAGGTCATGATCTCGCGGTTTGTGGGTTTGAGCCCCCCATCAGGCTCTGTGCTGACAACTCAGAGCCTGGAGCCTGCTTCGGATTCTGTGTGTGTCTCTCTCTCTGCTCCTCCCCCTGTTTGTGCTCTGTCTCTTTCTCTCAAAAATAAATAAACAATAAAAAAAAATTTAAAAAAAAAGAAATGTTGAAAGATACTGTTCGGAGAGAAAGAAACGATGTAGGTCAGAAACTCAGACCTACTTACAGAAAGGAAGACCACTCAAAGAGGAAGATATTAAGGTAAAATAAAGTAACTTTTCCTATTCTTAACTGAGCTAGCATTTATTTAAAATAACAATAGCAACGATGTATTTAGTAACCGTAGCTTATGGATGAATCAAATGAATGGCAGCCCTGTGTCAAGGGATAGGAGAGTCGGACTGGGAACGCTGTCATACCTACTAGCAGTAGCTGTGAATTGGTGTAGTGGTTTTTGAAATCGACTGGTATTAGCTGCTGCAGACTTGGGCAACTACTAAAAAAAAATACAGAGAAGTATGATTGATATGCCAAGATGGATAAGAAGAGAGACAGGTGCCGAGGTGGCTCAGTCAGTTAAGCGTTCAGCTCTTGATTTCTGCTCAGGTCACGAACCCCCAGTTTGAAGGACCGAGCCTCGCGTCAGGCTCTGCACTCATTCCGCGGAGCCTGCTTGGGACTCTCTCTCCCTCTCTCTCTCTCTCTCTGCCCCTTCCTCCCTGCCTTCAAAATAAATAAATACACATTAAAAAAAAAGAAGAAGATGGAATTATATTAAAAACGTAAAGAGAGGAAAGGCAGAAAAAGAGTAGAAGATTAAAAAAGGAAGAAGCGTATGTGGTGAATCTTGAAAGAATTCATGTTTATTTCTCTGCTGTTCATCTGTTCTCAAAACACCTACAGAGAGAATCTTCTCATAGGGAAAAGAAAACAGGAACAGAGTTTACTTCCTAATACATTTATTCAAGGGCTGTAAAGGAAATGGTGGCCATTGTATTATAAAGGAAATTGTTCACGATTGTCAGCATTCTTTAGTATTTGCTGTCTTTTCAGGTGGACGTCTCATTCATTACTTCTTGTCATTACTGTTCCTAACTGAACAACGTCTATCCATTAGAAATAGTGTTTGTGCACAGTAAGTGTAGCTGGAGAGTCTTCTCCACTCACAGTTAGAAATGGCTTTTGTCTAACGTAACTGAAAATTTGACCAAAAAAATTTTAAAAAGTGAATTTCCCAAATAGAGTGTGAAAAAAAAAAAAAGAAGCGTATGCTTTTCCAAGCACGTAATCATTTCATGATTTGTTACATCCTATAGGCAATCGAAAGAAAGAGCTATCTAATTTCTTTGGCTCACCTGGGAAATAAACGAGCCTCATAATTTTCAGCTGTTTAACTGTTTATTGTTTTCTTCAGGGGGATTTAATTCAAATTCATTCCCTTTCAATAATTGCTCCTTTCTTAGCCATGTAAAGAAAGAAAGTGTCTCACAATCACTTTTAAAATCAAGTTTAAATAAAGGCATCAACATTTATCATAGTTGACATTAATAGTTTCGCATTATTAAAACTGCCTCATATTAAGAGATTTATAACATGATCACTCATTTCCTCTGAGGAAAAAAAAATTAAATAAATATCTGATTGTTCCTCCTACTTCCTAGGCATGCCTTGCTTACAATTTATTTTTGTTAATTGGAGATTTCGCAAATCAGTAATATTGTCACCCATAGGTCACTAAAAGCAAACAGATTAAACGTATCAAACAGACTTATTAAATTCATTGACACTCCAAGAACTGAGCAGAATTGCTTGATTCTATTGTGATGAAGCTAAAAATAGTCTGGTGAAATAATTATTCAGGAGAAAGTCTAAAGGTATCAATGTGCATGAAACACAAGGGAAAAGAGGGGTGACAATTGGGGCATTCTCCAAGGGCATCTCTAGCCCAGTTATCCACTGGAGGGCTTACTTGGCTGTTAGTCACTTTTACCAATTTCATGAGAAAGTTCTATCTTTAAGTTATGGGAGAGGAAGGGACAAATGATAAGTACTAATTCACAGAAGGTGTTAAAATCCTAGTCATAATGAATGTAATTGTGCTTACTATGACAAAGGAGTAAGAAAAATGACAATACAAAAGAATAATGTGGAAGCTGAACTCTGAACATTATTTAATTGGAGAAGTTATCACAGTTTCATTATCCACAAATAGATGTAAAATGATAGCTCTGCATTGCTTTAATTTGCATCTCTGATTTCAAAGGAGTTTGAGCACGTCTTTATAGGTTTATACCCTTTGATGTTTTCTCTTCCTTAAGTTGCCCCCCGCCCCCCGCTCTACTGATATTGCTGTTTCTTGGTGATTCACTGGAGTCTGTTCTCTATCTAGATAATAATTCTTCATGGGTTCTAGACATTGTCATCCTCTTCTTCCAGTCTGTCTTCTCTCCATTAACATTATCCATAGCATTCTTCATTCACTGAAACTCTTTAATGTTGTGTCCTCAAATTCATCAGTCTTTGACCTTCTCTTTTGTGACTTCTCTGTTTGTTTAAGAAGTCCTGTGCCATGCCTAAGAGCTAAAGACAGTCTCTTAAGTTTTTCTTATGCTTAACATTTAATTTTTTTTTTCACATTTAATCTTTTCATCTATGCTGAGTCCATCTTTCTCTTGAGGTCATTTGACTTTTTTACATAAAGTTGAACCAGTTTCCCAATTATACAACCTGAACTTTCCAATTAATCTGTGATACAATCTTATATATTGTAGGATTGGGTGTTTGTACATACTTACGTGTTCATATTGGTCTAGTTTTCTTCTATGTGGGTGTAGTGTGATACTATATTTCCCCTTACATTACTCTGACTTTCTAGAATGTTGCAATATTTACTAAGGTAAGCCATCCCTATCTCCATTTGTTAAATGTTACTTGGCTAATTGTGGACCGTGATTCTTCCAATTTGCATTTTATTATAGGTTTATGGAATCCCTCAAAAAACCAACTGGGATTTGATTTACAGATTATGGAATTGCAGATTAAAGATTAGTTTGAGAATAATTGGTACCTTTATAAGCAGTACGTCTTGTTCAAAAAATGGAATTTCGGAATGCCTGGCTGGCTCAGTCGGCGGAGCATGTGACTCTTGATCTAGGGATTGTGAGTTTGAGCCCCACGATGGGTGTAGGCATTACTTAAAAAAATGGAATTTCATATCATCAGGTTATTTTCTAAAATCTTTATTAAAAGTTTTATTGAGATAGTATTACTGGGGTGCCTGGGTGGCCCGATTTCAGCTCAGGTCCTGATCTCATGGGTTTGTGAGTTCAAGCTCCCTGTCAGGCTCTGCTTGGGTTTCTCTCTCCTACTCTCTCTGCCCTTCCCCTGCTCGCGCTGTCTTTTGCTCTCTCAAAATAAATAAATAAACTTTAAAAAAAAAGATAGTATTACTATTTTCCTGGTTAAATTAATTATCATAGAACTTACAGTATTTATTATTGGAACAGCACATGGCTTTTTATTTTATGGTTAGCTATGGTTGCCAAAACATTCTTTTGATTTTTCCGTAGGTTGGTTTTCTATCAGACGACACTCTGGAGCTCTTGTTTATTTAAATAGAATTCCAGTTACTTTGTTGGTTTTGCTCCACAATGCTAGCAGCCTTTCTAATAAATCCTTTCTTAGCTCTCTGACTAGCATAGTGGTGCCGCGTTCTCCCAGGTCAGCCTTAAAGCAACACCTAAGGAGAAGCGGGTATTTCGTGCGCAAATGGGACTGGTCTTCTTGTTTTGCCCATGGATCCCTTGTCTATCCTCTTAGCTGGTGGTGCCACATGGAAGACAGAAGTAAGGGTAACTGATAAAGAGATTATATTCCATCAATAGAAAAAACAAACAAACAAATAAAACCCAGAAAATTCAAGGCAAGATAGGATTAGAAGATGTTTCGTTCTAGGTTTATGCTGTAAAATTCTGAGTGGCAAATTTGCCACGACCAGACAATGAATTTTCACTTACATTTTTCTCCATACCAGTTAAGACTTGCATTTTGAACCATCAACATCGGAGTATCAGCCTTTGAGAGAGTCATTGGAAGCTAGCATTCACGAGCTTCGTGTATAGGAGGCAGTGTCTCGAGTAATAATGTAGCTAGCATTAAATAGATGGTTTTAGGGGAACTGCAGAGACAACAGCATCTATGCTGTTTCAATATCAACAGGTTCCAAAGAGCCATGACACTGCCATTTATAACAGCATTATTACCTTGTACTCATGGTGAAAGACATAAAACTAGCCAATGGTGCTTTTGAAATAAGGGAGGCAAAGTTTTAAGAAATTGTGAATATGCAGTCGTTGTGTTAGTACTTACAGAGACTACTTCAAAATTATGGAAGAGATTGTACTTTTTTGGTATACTGCTGATATATGAATGATGCAATTAATTATTTACAAAGTACTGATCAAGTAGAAACACAGACCTATAGCAATTATAAGACTAATTTTCAAGTTCAAATAAAATTAATAATTAATATTATGTATTTTCATTTATTATTTAAGTTTAGAAAACATGTTTACCTATTAGTCTTTTGATAAATACTGCCCTTGATGTTTTATTTAAGATAGCTCTAGAGGTTCTATAATGTCAAAATAAATAAAAATGGTTTTTTCTTAGACTTTTTTATTTTTCAATGTGGAATAGCAATGAAAGAGCAATTGGCTTTCAGATAGAAGATGAATTAATCACAGAATTCAAGTTGCTAAAAATTCCTTTTAGCTATTTTGAGAAAGAAATTAAAATGGGACTCATTTTGCTCTTTTAGATATAAATTTGAACTAGTGGATTACAAGAAGATTTCCTCTTTGATGAATTTTTGTTATTTTTTTTCTTTCTAAATATTTCTAAATCTAATCTAAAGCAGTTTCGGGGTGCCTGGGTGGCTCAGTCAGTTAAGCGTCTGACTTCAGCTCAGGTCACGATCTCACAGTTTGTGAGTTCGAGCCCCACATCGGGCTCTGGGCTGACAGCTCGGAGCCTGGAGCCTGCCTGGGATTTTGTGTCTCCCTCTCTCTCTGCTCCTCCCCCACTCACACACTGTCTCTCTCTCTCAAAAAATAAATAAACATTAAAAAAAAAATTTTTAAGCAGTTTCTATAGCTAATCCCAGGCAAATACATTCCAGAATTTATCCAAGAATTTTCAAATCCACCATCGCTTTTATCTCAAAAGTACAGTTATTTTGTAGGGTTTTCTTACAATTTTATATCCTCTGCCAAAAAAAAAAAAAATTTAAAAAAAGGGGGGGTGGAATAAAGAAAAGAAAAGCTTCGAAAAGATCAAGAGAGCCCAATAGAACCTTTCTCTTTTGTACTTGCTGGCATATTCAGGAAACCAATTCAGGTCTGTGTAATGAACCATTCAAGGCATACATAAATGCAGATGAAATGCAGACAGACCCAGAGAAAAGATTGATAATTTTATCTCCACTGAAGGGCAGAACAAGCAAACAGATAATGGCTTGACAGAGGGTCATAAATAATAAGAATTCAAATCATAGAATGTCAAATCCTTACTTTCACAAGTTTCAGAATCAGAACGTACACTCAGAAAATAGTTATGTTAAAATCTTGTTATGAATATATAAATAATGACTTCTCAGATCCTGAAAAAATGTAAAGCCCAGTAATAAGTGTGGGGCACCTATCATAATTTATACTAAAAATGGTTATCATATCCAATGTTATAAAATAGTAACTCATAATTATTCTTTATCTAAAAATATTAAAACATATCTTTATGTGGAAAGTAGGTCATATATGCATTTAATTATACACACATTTATGTTTATAGATAATTGTTATAGTCTGTATTTTGCAGTATTTGCTAGATGACAAGCTATATTATATTGGAATTCACAGGATGTTTTGGCAAGCAATCAAATAAACTCACTTTTGAAATCAATATTTCCAATTTTTCTAATTGTATTTGTTGCATTTGACTTGTTTAAATTCTTCTTTCTAATTCTCAGCTCTTCTTGATAAAATATCTACATAGATATTTTCATATTCCTTCATAATTTAGTCTTTTTTTTTCAACATGCAGATGGTTTCTGTGTTTCCTGCAACATTAAGCCTGGCCTTTCACATCTACTGGATTCCAGTGCATTTAATTATTGATTTAATCCTCGATATGCTGATTTTCTTTTTGCATTAACTATGTGCCACGCAAGCTTTTGGGTGCTTTATGTATTAATTCATTTGATAGTCACAATCAGTCCATGAGATTCACATACTTCTCATACCCATTTACAGTTTAGAAAATCTAAGCCCAAAGAAACGAATTGCGTTATCCAAGATTTCATAGCTCATAGCTGAGATAGCAGGATTCAGACCCAGACCGTCTGTTTCCAGGATTCGTGTCTTTATCTTTGGCACACTGGTCCGAAGAAGTGTCAGATCTTCTGCTGGCCAGCAGAGGGTTTTTGGTGTTAGCTGAGGGTTTTCACCCGAAATATAGTCTTTGATATTAAGTCCCGTTACACAAGGTACAGATGGAATCTTCCCAGGGGCAGTAGAGGTATTCCCTTTGTGACAATAAATGTGAGCCTTACATCTCTCTTCTCTATAAGTAACCACAGTGCACGCAAGCTTAATGCAATCTGCTGTTTTTGTGTGGATGTTACATCACAGCTAGACGCAGTGGTCCTAGAACAGTCATGTCAAATGCTTATTTTCCCATGCTGCATTAAGGCCTGGAGCGGACTTCAGTGATGGATGGGTCTTCCTACTCATGTGAGAACCTGTAAGGTTGAATGCTATGCTGATAATGCACTGACTTTAGAAACTCCTTCAGTCCCACCTCAATACTGAATGCCTTTCAAATACACCAAGGACAATGAGGTAACCATCGGTGCTACTTGGAATAAAGCTGCCTGGGTCTCCCACTTCACATAGTGAGGACAAAAAGAAAATGGTTTTTAACAAGCAATACTTTTTACAAAAGCAGGATAGGGAGAAATACATCTAAGGAAAACTGCTTCTTTTCTATCTTGATAGAAAACTTTTTTTAATAAGTAGTTTAAGGGATTCTCATGCAAGTGGTCTGAGGTCACACATTTGGAAGCAGTGTTCTAAAATGTTGTTTTCACCAATCTCACTTCATTTGGTTTTCTTAATAATTCTTGGGAAGGGCCAAGGAGTGGTCTATATTACATACGAATAAACTGACTTTCAGAAAGCTTACTGTAATCCTACAGTGGAGGATGAGAATTGGGATGAGAATTAGAAGCCAGCGCTAATATGTTGCCTTATTATTTTGTGATCACAGACAGGCATCCCAGAAGTTTTGTTTTTTAAGTTTATTTATTTTGAGAGAGAGCAAGCAAGCAAGCACAGGGAAGGTCAGAGATTGAGGGAGAGAAAGAATCCCAAGCAGGCACCTCACTGTCGGCGTAGATCCAGACTCAGGGCTCGACCCTACGAACCGTGAGATCATGACCTGAGCCGAGACCAAGAGTTGGATGCTTAACCAACTGAGCCACCCAAGTGCCCCATCAGTTGTGGAAGTTTTTATAAATGAGCAATGAAAAAATATATATTAAACTAAACAGAAAAGGTATGTTAGTAACACACTTCTTGAGATAGATACAGCAGGGAAATTCACTTGGGCTTAAATATTCCAAATATTTGGAAATTGGAAATTTTTGAAATATGACGATTCAGGTTGCTAAATTTTATATTCAGTATTGACACAAAGAAATTCTTGGCCTTCGCTAATTTTGGTTTAGTCACTTCATTGTAAACATGTGTAGTTCCAAAAGTGCAAGTTTTCCACAAAGTAAGTCATGGTTTTATGCTACCTAAACAGTACATAATAATACAGATTAATGGTTTTTACCTGATATTGTCTAAATGCTAACACCAATTAAAATACATGTAGGAGGAGAATAGCTCCATTTTGTAGCTTCTAACTTCTTTTTTTTAGAGAGAGAGAGAGCATGAGTGAGTGGGGGAGAGGGACACAGGAAGAGAGAGAGAGAGAGAGAGAGAGAGACTCCTAAGCAGGCTCCACGTTCAGCTCAGAGCCCGATATAGGGCTTCATCTCACAACTCTGGGATGGTGAGCTACCAAAATCAAGAGTCAGAAGGTCAACCAACTGTGCCACCCAGGCACCCCTACAGCCTCTAAATTTTTGAGGAGCATATTCTAAACTTGCCCTTTTTTTAATTTAAAGTTTTTTGTTTGTGTTGCCTTTACTTCTTGTGCATTGGGTTCAACTACAAGAGAAAAATAGAAGGGTTGGGAAGAAACACACTTCCTAAGTACAGTTAAAGTTTTGTGGAGAAAGAAAAATAAGAAAAGAGAAAATTGAGTTTTCTGAGCCAAATGCATTTACCATTTACTGGAACAAACATCAGGCTTTTCCTTACTAAGTAATGATTTCAAACCATGAAAATATTGTTTCTCTGAAAACAAAATACATCATAAAATCCACACCGCTCTGTAGAGAACAAGGCAAGTAGGGAGCGTTGACAGTGTGCTTTAGATAAGGAAGTGGAAAATTCATCCCAGTTTTGTAATATTCTAGTCAACAGGAGACCAAGAAATTTGAACTCTCAGGCAGTGACAACTCAGACCGATCAGACACAAAGTTCTGACCTGCTTTCTCAGAAGAACTTTCAGGCATTATATAGTCTTTTCGATGTTAAACAAGCCAAAGTTTGTTTCAGTCAGATTGGAGTCCATCCATTTCCTATCACAGAATAGGGGCAGGGAGAAGAGGGTAGAGAGCTCCACTCGAATCTAATGTGTGTACACATATATTCATAAGCTGTTAGAATCCATGTCTATGGAGCGCCTGGGTGGCTCAGTCGGTTAAACAACCAACTCCGGCTCAGGTCATGATCTCGTAGCTTGTGAGTTTGAGCCCCGCTCGGGGCTGTGTGCTGATAGCTCAGAGCCTGGAGCCTACTTCAGATTCTGTGTCTCCCCCTCTCTCTACTCCTCCCCTGCTCATGCTCTGTGTCTCTCTGTCTCTCAATAATAAATAAATGTTAAAAAAAAATCAGAATCGATGTCTGAATACTGGGGCCGAGGCCCATTCTCAGCCTGGATTTTAGGGTCAAGATCATGTCATTCTCAGAGGAAAAGCAGAATGGTAGTTTGGTGGAAAGAAGTATTAGTAACTCAATTCAGCACAGGCTACATCATTCCTGAGCAGTAAGAGTGGCAAATTATAAGATATGAATAAAATCAAGTCTAGTCTTTTGCTCTAGGTAGATTTTCAACTGAGTTACTAAGTTTCTGAGCTTTAGTCTTTTTTTTTTTTAACGTTTTATTTATTTTTGAGACAGAGAGACACAGAGCATGAACGGCGGAGGGTCAGAGAGAGAGGGAGACACAGAATCTGAAACAGGCTCCAGGCTCTGAGCGGTCAGCACAGAGCCCGACGTGGGGCTCGAACTCACGGACCGCGAGATCATGACCTGAGCTGAAGTCAGACGCTTAACCGACTGAGCCACCCAGGCGCCCCTGAGCTTTAGTCTTTTTAATAAAATGGGCTGAATATCAATAATGTGAGATTTCTGTAACCTGTATAAAGAGCCGTACAGGACACTTACATTTTTAGAAAGCAACGTTATTCTTTCTTCTATTTTAGTATGTATATTTATAGGCAGGTATTTTCTTCTAAGTATAATTTTTTTGCTCCATATCACTTGCTTTTATATATGATGATTTGATTTACTTCAGGTCTATTTTTTACATAATTATAACAATTTGTTTTCTAACCGTCAGTCGAAGATGTGATTTCTGGTTTCTAAGTATATGGGAAATTTGAGGGTAACTTTGATTGTATTATTCCCCAGTTTTATTGCATATAAATAAAATTTTATTTTATTTATAGTAGTCAGAAAGCATGGCTACTATACTCTGAGTTTGTTGGAATTCCCTGAGACTTTTTGTGGCCAAGGACATGGCGAGATGTGTATGTGTATGTGTGTGTATGTGGGTGTGTGTGTTTAAATGAACATTCAGTCTTCATGTTAATCTCAAGAGGTAGCTGTTTTCTTTCTCAAGTTGCCCTGTACCTCACACCTGAATATGGAATCTGGAGCTGAGGTCAATGTCCTTTTTGCTACTCATTGCCTCTACTGTCCATTTTTCCTTTCGCTTCTATGAACACAATAAACTTTGTGTCATCAGACTGCACCGTCTACCACCTCACTACTCCCCGAAGATGTTTAACTCTTGGATCACTGTCACTCTTTCCAGAATAACCATTGTCACAGTTCTTAAAATGACTCCAATATCTACTTTTCTGATTCCTTCCAATACTCTTAACCTTCAGTCCTCTGTCTTCTCCAGTGATCATGACCTCCATTTCACCTTAGTCATTCACTCCTGTGGTCGTCCCTTGACCTTGTCATTATAACTATGTGTGACCTATTTATAGGACTGCAACAAGCTCACCATTATCTTCAATACATTTTCACTACCCCTCACACGTCTAATATTTGCTCTTCTTTCTTAGCTTATATGCCATAGCCAATGATTATAATCACTCCCTTTCATGCATCCTCAACCCGCTTTACTCACTTTTTGCTCTTAATTGGTAAAAATGCATCTTTCACTGAAGCCCTCTCTTTATATGCCCTGCACAGCTGAACGTCTGTGACCGGCTCCACATAGTGGAATATGGTGGAAGAAAACACCCCGCTACACTGCCTGGTTTCACTTTGAATTCATTATTACTAACCTCCAGTGAGACTTTATGCTGTCCTCCTTGAGCCCTCTTTATTTCTTGGGCCATTCATTCTTCCAGCCTAAGAGAGAACTTTTCCATACTTCCTTTTCTCCCATCAAACTCAACACCTCTTCCACCATCCTCATACACAGACAGTGATCTTTCTTCCTATTGCACTGAGAAATGTGAAGTAACAGGAGGAACATTTCCACAATCTAGTATCAACGGCTTTACCCAAACAACATCATGGACATTTTTCCATTTTATTTTTTTGACCATCCTGTATCAATTTTTCTCTCTTTACTAGATCAGCATAAGATACAGATATGCCCTTATTTCTCTCATCAGGAAAACACACACACACACACACACACACACACACACACACACACTTTCCTTACGCCATTTTCCATTGTAGCTAAAGTCCACATTCTTTCACTTCTTAGTGTAAAACACTATAAGAAAGTTTCATATATTTATGTCTCATATCTCTTTTTAAATTTTATTTTAAAATAAGCAAACAATATTTTTTTTTCTAATCACTCAATCAAAATTGCTCGTCAAGGTTATCCATGACTCTACATTGTCAGATGCAATGATCAATTGTAATTTAAACCAACATTTGAGACAACTGGTCACACTCTTTTTGTGGCATTCCTTCTCATTGGCCTTACAGTTATAGTTTGGTATTTTTCTCATGTATTATGTCATGCTCTGCTTCCAGTGTTATGGTTGATAAATTTGTTATACATTTAATTGCCCTTCCCTTGTAAGTAATCAGTCTTTTTCTCTGCAGCAGCTGTTAATATCAATCAGGGAGAAACATAGAAAAATGCTAAGTGGGCATCAGTTTAAGTTATGGAAAAATTTTACTTGATTGTCTAAATAATCACTTTACAATTTTATTTACTTGTAAGCTTTCAGTGGTTAGCTTCAAACATTTGAATTACAATATAACTTTACAGGAGCATAATATATTGCAAAAGATGAACAAAAACCTGTGATAAAATTGCCATTTTTTTTTGAAAATAATAAAACTTAGATGATGAAATAGAGACAGTTTTTAGGACAAAAAATCTTTTAATGTTAAAAGTAAATTGAAAGAATGAAATGAACAATTTGCAGAGGTAAGTAAATATCTGATACGGTCTGAAGTCAAATTTAAAATAGGTTTTTATTTTGTACAGAGGCATAGCCCCCAAAATAATTCTAATAAGAACAAATAATAAAAATAATAAATACTAACATTAATTAAATGATAAAAAATAGCATTCAAAGTGAATGATATCTCTGAGATTGTGCATCAGGATATCCCTGCTGACTATAAAACACTATGCCAACCGCAGCCTGTATATTATTTAAGTGAATAATTAAAAACACTATGAAGTAAGTACTTTTATTATCCTCATTTTACAGACGAGCAACATGAAAGATAGAGAGTTTAAGCAACTTACCTACTTTTCCAAAATTAGTAAGTGAAAGTATCAGATTCCACTCAATCAATAATGATTCACACTCAGTTAACTGGTATAATACACTGCTTTCATGAGCCCAAGGCAATAATTTCCTTTATGAAACTATTAACTCTATGTAGAAAATAGAAATAAATATGAAACTCTTTTTACAAAAGAGAAAACTGAGCCAAATCTTAAAAACAAATTGAACACCAAAGCAATTAGAATAGAAATTATAAAACTAAATCCTTTAAAATTTTGTCTTTCAAATATTGTTATCTAGGTAGTGAATAGGCGGATATGGATATATTTGTATCCCAACTTTGAAAACATAACCCAAAGTTGACTTCAGAATATACAATATTTTTGGAAACATGCTTTCTAAAAAGAAACACACTTTCAGAATCTTTTATTGACCTTGATGAACCAACAGAGATAGATTTACCTTAATACCTTAGACACCTGGAAAAACGGACATAACTTATGGAATAACTATTTTCAAACACTGGACAAGAGACAGCAAAGGACTATGATATCTAAAAGAGGAGAAACAAATGAGATGAATCTTAAAATTTCCCATTTTTGGTCTGAAATCCCACTCAAGACTACAGAGCAGGGAAGAGGATGACAGCCGGGATATGGTGGACTCACTGAGTTGAGGAGAGATACATTGGCATTCAGGAAGCCCACAGCTGCTGGAAATTGAAAGATGGAGGTCCAGAGAGGAAGAGCGATACAGAATAAAATTTATATAAAGGTCTCTTGCATGTTTAATGTCTACTAAGATGTGCATGAATTGGGTGAAACTCCAGGAGGTCAGGCGACTTCCAGAAATGTGAGCTGAATGGTTTCCAAATCTTAAGTAGGGTGGGGAATTATTTTTCAGCCCTAGCAGCTAGAAGAAAAGTCTTCAACATTCACTTTTGGCATGCAGTAGAGACACAGAAGGGCTACATCTCAGTAGTGGGTAGAACCACCTATAGAATAAAGGCTATTCTAGATCCACACTAGTAAATATTTTTAAAACAATCTCAAAATGGAAAAAGTAGAAGTAATTTAACTGACTAGTGGAATAAAAACTAATACTCTTTAGAGAAAACAATAAAATCCTTTCTAAAATAGTGTAGACATAGAAACTGTAATGTGTAGCATCCATTCAAAATTCACTAGACTGACCAAGAAGCAAGGAAATGTAACAATGTTCAGGAAACCAAGAAATTTAGAATAATCCAGAAATGATAGAGAGTATGGGATTCATAAACAAAAATGTTAAAACAGGTATTATGAATATGTTCAAATATTTAAAAGAAAACATACATGGTAAATAAGCCAATGGAAAATAAAATGCTAATTAAACAGAAGATAAAAATGAAATGTAATGAGAAATTCAATGGCTGAGAAAAATAGATTCGAAATGGTTTTTAAAAAATGTAGTGAACTTGAAGATATGGCAATAGAAATAAAGCTCAATTTTGGAAAGATGATAAGGGGGAAAAGAAACTTAGTCTTTCTCTCCTGTGATTCAACATCAAATGGTTTAACACACATATGTTTGGAGTTTTAGAAATGAAGGAGAAAGGGAGAACAGAAAGTATGTCTGAAGAAATAATGGCTGCAATTCCTCCAAAATGTGTATAAACAGTGAATCTATCGATGGAGGTTTACAAGCAGCAAGCGGGACACAAAGACAGAAAACCCGAACAAGGCACTAATATAATGTAATTTCTGAAAACCAGTGAAAAAGTGAAGATCTTAAAAGTAACACAAAGAGAAACTTCCATAGGAAAGAATAAAAATGAAAAATGATAGTAATCATTCCATCAGAAATTCTGCATGTAAGAAAAAAACTGAAATAAAATTTGTGAAGATCTGAATAAAAGTGTCACCCTAAATTCTCTCATCAGCAAGATAATCACTCAGAAATGAAGGCAAAATAAATTTTCTCAGACACAAAAATGGCTGTGAATTTGTCACCAGTAAACTTCACAACAATATGAAATCAAGTTTTTAAAAAGAATAACATCCCATAAAAACAAGCACTGAAGAATGCAGTGATGAGGTCAGGGGTAAACATGAAACAGTTTCTTAATCTTTAATTTCTTTTGAGAATAACAATGACAATGTATTGATTGAATGTACATATATAGGGGTAGAATCTACAACAAAAATAGTAAAGAGGATAGGAGCATGGAGACCAAAGCATAGTGGTCCCAAAAATGCAATTTAAAAAAGAATGGAATACCAAACTTTTGAATACGTGATTAACAATAATCCAATAAAAATATTCAACCCAATTATTAATCAAAAGAATGCAAATTTAAACCAAAGGTTACTATTTCAATTTTATTTCATTTTCAAATATAAAAACCTAAAACTCCACTTTATATTCTGTCATTGTACTATTATGTCTCTATTACATTTGCTTTTACTATTTATACATAAATTCAGTAAATTTGCAGGATCCAAAACCAACATTCAAAACTCAGGTATGTAACCTATACACTAAAAAAAAAAAAGAAAAAATTTCACTTAACAATTGCATCAAAAAAAAAATACTTAGGAATAAATTTAACCAAACAAATGAAAGATTTATACATTGGAAACTATAAGGCGTCAATGAAAAAAAATGAAGGCAAACAAAAAAGGAAAGATATCTGTGTTCCTGTATCAGAAGAATTAATATTATTTAAAAAGCTATACTACTCAAAGCCATCTATAGATTCAATGCACTCTTTTTCAAAATTCCAATGACATTTTTCACAGAAATAGCAAGCAGTCTTAAAATTTGTATAGAACCACAAGATTGCGTTGGCTATCTTGAGAAATAACAACAAAGCTGGAGGCATCACACTTCCTTGTCTCAAACTATATTACTAAGCTATAGTAATCAGAACACTTATGGTATGGTGTGAAAGCAGGTACACAGACCAGTGGAACAGAATCAAGAATCCAGAAATAAATCCCCACACATACGGTCAACCAATATTTGATACGGGAGCTAAGGATACTCAGTGAGAAAGGGATAGTTTCTTCAGTAAAAAGTGTTGGGAAAAGTGAATAATTTCCTGCAAAAAAATGAAACTGCACCCCCATCTTATACCACTCATAAAAATGAACGAAGAATGGATTAAAGACTTAATGTAAGACCTAAAACCATAAAACTCTGGGTAGAAAACATAGGAAAAAAGCCACTTGACCCTGGTCTTGGCAACAGTGTTTGGATATGAAACCAAAGCACAAGGGACAAAAGCAAAAATAAATAAGTGGAACTACATCAAACTAAAAACTTCTTCCCAGCAAAAAAAAAAACACACACTCAACAAAAATGCAAAAGCAGCCTATGGAATGGGAGAAAATATTTACAAATCATATACTGTTGTAGGGGTAACATCCAAAATACATAAATAGTTTATTCAACTCAATAGCAAAAAACAAACAAAAAACCCCCAAGTAATTGGATTTAAAAATAAGTATAGGAACTGAATAGACATGTTTCCACAGAGGGCTTATAAGTGACCAACAGGTACATGAAAAGATGCTCAACACCACTATCAGGGAAATGCAAATCAAAACCACAAATGGATATCATCTCACACCTGTTAAGATGGCTATTATCAAAAAGAGAAGTGATATGATGTGTTGGTGAGGTTTAGAGAAAAGGGAACAAATGAGCACTGTTGGTGGGCGCATACAGTAATTATGGAAAACAGTATGGAGGCTCCTCAAAAAGTTAGAACCACCACATAAACTTCCACTTAAATATGGAGGAAGTTAAATTACTCCATCAAAGAATATCTGGAATCTCATAATCACTGCAGCATTATTCACATTGCCAAGACATGAAAACAACAGAGGACTAGATAAAGAAAATGTGAGATATATATATATATATATATATATATATATATATATATATACACACACACATATTATATATGATATTATACATATATAATATATATTACATATGAATATTATTCAGCCGTTAAAAAAGGAAATCCTGCCATTTGCCACAACATGGATGGCCTTTGAGGGCATTATATTAAGTGGAATAAATCAGACAGAGAAAGACAAATACCGTATTATCTCACTGTAAGTGGAACCTGAAAAGCCCAACTCATAAAACCAGACAATAGAATGCTGGTTTCCAGGGGCTGTGGGTGGGGGAAGTGGGAGATGCTGGTAAAATGGTCCAAACTTCCACTTATAAGATGAACACGTTCTAGGGATCTTATGCGCAGCATGGTGGCTGTAAAATTTTAAAAAGAGGGAAAAAAAACAGAAAAGAAGAAACCTACTTCATATCCTGTCATTCTGCTATTATGATTCCATTATATTAGCTGTGAATATTTTTGGTCTCCAAGAGACCCTTACTGAAATGTAAATATGTCTGTGAATTGTATGTTTTATTAGTAGATCATTAATTAATTAACATTTTAGTCAGATTCTTATTCTGAATTAATTTCAGTACATATAAAAAATAATAGATTAGCACTTAGTTCTAATATTTTTTCAGACTTTAAAAAATAGAAGTTTATAGTTATAGTTAAAATTCCATGTTTATTCCAGGTCTGCAATTTATTGGATGTCAGGAAATAAATTGCACAAGTATATCTGTAACCCGTTATGTAAAATCTGATGAGTTATGTAGGGTAGTTGTTTTTAGCCAGTAAGTTTTATGATGGTTTGTTACACAGCAATAGAAATATGAAACTGTATGTACTATTTATTTGCTTACTTTTAAGCTTTATATCGATGGCTTTGTTGTGCTTCTATAATATGCTTATTTTTTCCTTAACAAAATATTCATGAGATTTATCTACTCATTTTATCTGCGTTTTATAGTATTGCACTATATGAGTGTGACTGTATTTTAGGTTGTTGATTATTTTCTTATTGATGGAAATTTAGGGTATTGCTTTTGTTTTTATAATACAGCTAACTCTTTGTGTAAGCATATGCAGGATATTCTGTGTGTGTATAGAATTATCATATTCTGTATAATAAATTAGTATTTAATATTTACTAGGTATCATAATATTATCTAATTATCAAATATCTAATGATCTGATTATCCCTTCGTTTTTTACAGGGCTAGGAATGGGAAAGTGGGCAGAGGGGCAAGGGGTGATGTGTGTTATCTCTGGTTTTATTTGCAGACATGATTTCTTTTCTGGATTTAATGTCATATGAAGCTATGTACAAATGGGTAAGATTGGGGATCATAATACTTAATATTTATAATTTATATTTAATATAATTTTATAACATACTATTTTACTTTTGTTTGTCAAATGGCTGTTCATGATTTTTATTGAATAAGGAGGGGGGGTGATGTGTTTGCTTTCATGTGGTTCCAAAGAGGTTTTCTTTGAATTAACCTCCCTAGGAATGTTTTCATGTGGAGCTGAATACACATTTTGAAGATTTTAGACTATAGCAGTTAACATTTATAGCTTAATAGATGACAAAATATTAATTTCTTAGAAGATATATTCACTTGAATGATATAGTGAGCATAAAACAATGTGTTAATGTCGTTTTTTGCAAGGATGGCATTCTGAATTCTATTTAATGTAGACGATTTATGGATTCAGAAGCAAATGCTTATCCTCCACTGTAAAATGGTACCATGGGACATTAAAACTAAGAGTTAATTAACATACGTTGGCTAGAAACATAACAAGCTCATTATATTAGGTAAGTCTTCAAATTCATGTTCTTTAGGCAATAGAACAGAAAAAAAAAAATGTAAGACCACAAAATTAAATGTACCTGTAAAGATTGAAATATGTCTTCACTTATTTATTTTTTTATTAGTTGCCCAACCCCCACCTTTCATACGCTCAGATATATTTTCTTCCCCTGTGAGAAAAATGACAGCTTTTACTAAATATATTTTTGAAAAGCCTTATTTCTTTGGGGATGCATTTGAAGCAAATCCATTGTTTTCCTCTCTCAAGCGTTTTACATATGGGCTATCCACTGAATGAACACAATGTGGCTATCATTGCTAAGACAAGTATACAACCAAAAATATAATGCTTTCCAAGCTGCTTAAAATTAAAAATAAATCTCTGTTGCTGGCCTGTTAATAATCTGAGTGGTCATTATGCATTTAAAAAAAAAAGTCTTTGGGCCTAGAGATCATTCAAATATTACTCATTTTGGTTTAGAGCTTTGAGATGGGAAATGAATATGAGAGGTGAAAAGTGAGCAATAACTCAGCTGAGACACATGAAAGCCAATATTAAAGGATATTTTGCAATGATTGTATAAGGAAATAAAGTTTCTAAAACTAAGTGTATATCCTATGTAGCTTCCTATTGGCTCATCCCTTCCAGCCCCTGGCAACCCCATTCTACTTTGTTTCTTTGAGTAAAACTCTAGATACCTCATACCAGTGGACTAGTGTTTGTTTTTCTGTGATTGGCTTCTTTCACATTCTGCTTATTTCACATTTTATTTACTCATTCATCCATCCATAGACATTCAGAGTTCTTCCACCTTTTGGATAATGTGAATAATGATTCTATGAACATGGCTGTGCCCTTTGAGACTGTATCTTTGAGACCCAGCTTTCGATTATTTTGGATACATACCCAGAAATGGAATCTGTAGCATATGATAATTCTATTTTCAATTTTTTAAGGAACTGTTATACAATTTGCCTTAATGTCTGTGCCATTCTACATTCCAACCAACAGTGCACAATGGTTTCAAGTTCTCCACATCATCACTGACTCTTGTTTTCTCATGTTGGTGTCTTGTTTTGTTTTGTTTGTTTGTTTGTTTGTTTGTTTGTTTAATTATAGCTGCCCTAATGACTGTGATGAGTTACCTTTAAACAGGATTATTCTGGCTGCTCTGGGGGAAAAGGAGGTAAGGAAAGAAGAAATGTGTTTGTATCATAATCCATTTACACACACACACACACACACACACACACACACACACACACACACACATGGCTGAGAGAACATAACACAGCCTTTCTACATGAAGTTTGCTCAGACTTATCCCACTTTTTCTAGTTTATTTTATTTTAAAAACATAGAAACGATTTTTTGAGCCACAAATGGATCTCCACCTGCTACTGTAAAATTACCATTTAGCCTTTGAGAGCAGTTCAGTATGGCATGTAATTACATCAACTCTGGAGGCAGACTGCCAGTATTGACTTTGGACTTCTCCACTTACAAGATATGTGTCCTTCATCAAGTTATTTAAATTTGCTCTGCCTTAGTATACTCACCTTGTCTCATATAGGTTTCTTAGGGTTAAGTTAATTAACAGAGGAAATCACTTAGAACATTGTTTGGCATATAATAAAGACATATTTACATTGTTTGACATAATAAAGACATATTTAGTGGTTGCTTTATCAATACATTGTTTATTATTATTATTATTATTATTATTAATGAACACTGTGCTTTGTCTTTGGAGAAGCACTCAGAAATTCAAATGCCAGTAGAGGAAATATAATGACTATAAATAGGAGAACTATACTGGATATATGACAATAAATATTAAAGTACTGGTATTTGTATGTGACCTTCATAACTTACTGCTAAAACAGAAGTCTAGGCCTAACAATATAGAAAATAAAATATGTCTGAGAGGTATTATTGCCAATAGACAGCAGTTGATTACTCTTGGTGTAGATACAACCATTAATTTAGGATATAATAATTTATTTAGCAAATAAAGCACCCTAACAAATGTAGCTCTGACACTTAGATGCCAGTTTTAATTCTAATAAATATACATAACACATCCACATTGACATTAATTTTATGATTTGAAATTTCATTGAGATTTAAGACAAATACCAATGAAGTATATGTGTTTCTGTGTATACATATATATACCTATACACATGTATATATATATTTTTAAAAATTTTAATGTTTATTTATTTTTGAGAGAAAGAGTGTGAGCAGGGGAAGGGCAGAGACAGAGGGAGACACAGAATCCTAAAGCAGGTTCCAGGCTCTCTGTGAGCTGTCAGCACACAGCCCAATGTGGGGCTCAAACCCACAAACTAGGAGATCATGACCTGAGCCAAAGTCGGATGCTTAACCAGATGCTTAACCGACTGACCCACTCAGGCGCCCCTATACATGTATATATTAAACAATCTTTGCACATGTGTGTATACACACACACACACACACACACACACACACACACACACACACACACACATATATTTTAAATAATCTTTGTAGTTGTAGTAATTCACACATGGACATACACCAGTGTTTCTTTCTTTGAAAGATTGATGAAAATCTATTTCTTCCTAAATTTTTGAAAAATAAGTACTTAATAGAAATTCCCAATATCTAATTAACTGGTATACTTTAGGTATAAAGTGTTTTCTCTTGTCACACAGTTTTCTACTTAAGAGTTTCTACATTGGAAGCTTTCCAGAAGAATGTTAATTGCATAGGCAATTCCAGTGAAATTCTTAGTCCTACACTTTGACACAAACACCTCCAAGTAATTTGACACTTGATTTAGTAACAAAATAATTTTAGCTTGCTTTTACTATAATAATAGTTATTAAATTTCTATGTGTTTATTATAATGCATATTATAATGACTATTTTTATTTCTTATTTACAAAAGCCATAGCAATTTTTAACAATAATAAACAGCTTAATCTTTTTTAAAGTTTATTCTTTGTTTATTTATTTTGAGAGAGAGAGAGAGAGAGTGAGGGAAGAGCACAGAGACAGAGAGAGAGAATTCCAAGCAGGCTCTGTGCTGTCAGTTTAGAGCTCAAGCGATGGCTTGATCCCAGGAACGGGAGCTGAAATCAAGAGTTGGAACTTAACCAGCCAAGCCACCCAGGCACTCCTGAAGCCTCCTTTTCTTTACTTCTGCACTTTCTCTAGATATTCATATTCTGCCAAAAATTATTTACCTCGATGGAAAATGTTGAGATATTCATTTGGTTTACGTCTTTCCCATTATTCTCTTTATGTCATTTAAAACAAATGTTAACCTTGCATTGACTTCATGTGTCTGAATTCTTCTAGTTCAGAAACATATCTTCCTCTTCCATTGGTTCATTAAAACAACTATTTTCTTTACTCAACAGGAATCTTATAAACAATAATTGCCCATAGGAGAAAAAAAATATCTGGATGAGAGTGCTAATAAGATTTGTCTTACACACTAACAAATTAGTTGCCTGATTTGCTAGTGCTGCCCAAATATTAGCAATTAGATAATACTAAAGAGAATATAGTGTGGTCTCACCTTTATACAAAGATGATTGCAAACAATTAATTGACGTGATCTGTTTTAAGCTGAAAACACAGTGAAATATTTCACACAGTTAATATGTAAGTTCATAGAAACTGATGATTCAGAATCAGCAACATGATAATGTAAGTTTAATTTTCAAACATTAAATTTCATTAAATATTTAAATTTTATGTCGAAAAGAATGTATGTATGCATTTAAAATTAAAGATTCATGAAAATTTTCACAGCTGATAATATTAAATATAATAATTAAATATTAAATGCAGATTACATTTAAAATACAATTTATTATCAGAAATCTCCTTTATATATTAGTGTGCACTATCTAGAGAAGCATAAGATGTCTGTGATCACCATGTCTTTCTATTCATTGCCTTAAAATTTTGCTTATTCAGGAATCTATCTTGGTTGTGAATGATTTTAGTCAATATTAAAATAGTTGGAATTAATAAATTAGACTTAACCGTCTAACAATTTAAAAAGCTTTTATTTGACTTTACTAAACTCTATCACTGAAATCATAGTTGTCAAGGTTACCAATGACCTTTCTGTTGTTAAATAAAAAATAAATCGGCACCTAATGTTATTTAACCTTCCTGTAGCATTTGACCTTGTTGATGGTTTTTTCTCACTTTTTTTTAATTGCAAATTATTACATTAAAATTGAAAGGCATTCGAATAATGTAGAAGTGTCTGAACAATCAACTAAGAGGCATTACCTCTTCCCTCCCCCACCACAGAGATAGCTACAATGAGCAATGAGAGGCAGGAACACACTTTTCAAATACATGGTCCTGCTTATCCAAATGCATCAATAGAAATGCTAAAAATATTTAAAATAAGTTAATGGACACATTGCCATTATGAAAATTCATAACAAACAGGAAATTAACTTGGCAGACAAGGTAATTTGGGGATGATCCCTACAAGAAGACTCAATGCTAACTCTCCATTTTTCACTTGCTGTTGCTTTAATCATCAGGTACAACACCCAGCAGCTCAGCTGTTTTCCAACTTAGCTGAGCTCCTGATAAATGGTAACTTAAAATCAAGGCAGAATCTGCTTATACCATGAAAGGAAGCCACCAAAGTCCTGTAGCATTGTGCTAATCTGGGCCTGCAGATTATGGCAAATAAATTCTGCCATGAAAGAATCAACAAATATTTCAAGAGAGTAGCAGCATAAAAAAAAATGCATGGAAGAATTTACAAGAAAAAATTATTAAAATAGAAACTGACAATAAAGTACATGTAATTAGGGGCTCCTGGGTGGGTCAGTCAGTTAAGCATCAGACTTCGGCTCAGGTCATGATCTCACCGTTGGTGAGTTCAAGCCCCGAGTGGGGCTCTGTGATGACAGCTCAGAGCCTGGAACCTGCTTCAGATTCTGTGTCTCCCTCTCTCTCTACCCCTCCCCTGCTCACACTCTGTCTCTCTCTGTCTCTCAATAATAAATAAACGTTAAAAAAATTAAAATACATGTAATTGATGTTCTCAGAAATATCCATGAAGAGGGATACGAGAAAATCATGTGGGCAAATATATCATACAAGGCAAATAAAAGGAAAATATGGCAGAGAAAATAAGAGGTAAAGACAGACATATACAAATTGTCCAGATATTTTTGTGAAGGATTCCTGCTGGAGAAAACAGAAGAAACAGACACAAAATATTGAAGGAAATAATAATAGAATGAAGCGCAAAGTCAATAGTTCCTTTATGGCCCGTGGTTTTCATGTCCTGTCTGAAAAGTTTGGGCCTGATCGAATATTACAAAGATTTTCCTCTATGATTCTTTCTAGAAGTTTTGTGGTTTTAGATTTATATTTGTCTTTGATCCACTTTAATTGTTGTATATGGTGTAAGATCAGGGATTATGTATTCTTTTTTGCCTACAGATGCACAATTATTCCTGCACCATTTGTTGAAAACCCTATCCTTTTTCCACTGAGTTAACTTAGCATGTATGTCAAAATTAGCTGGCCATGTAAGTGTGGGTCTATGTCTGGACTTTCTCCTCTTTCATTCTTCAATGTCTGTTTTTAGACCAATACCAGATTGTCTCAATTAGGATAGGAAACCATTTTTATTTTGTGTTTCTGATTATTTGTCCACATTTTTCCATATGCTCATTGGCTCTTTGTATTTTGTTTCAATTTTTTTTTTTTAATTTTATCCATTTTGGATTTTTAGTGTTTTTCTTCTTAATGTATATTCTTTTTTAAAAAGATTTTTTTAACATTTATTTATTTTTGAGAGAGAAAGAAGCAGAGTCCAAGCAAGGCAGGGGCAGAGAGAGAGGGAGACACAGAATCTGAAGCAGGCTCCAGGCTCTGAGCTGTCGGCACAGAGCCCAACGTGGGGCTCAAACCCATGAACTATGAGATCACGATCCGAGAGAAGTCAGATGCTTAACTGACTGAGCCACCCTGGTGCCCCTTAATGTGCATTCTTTATTATTTTTTATGTATTTCCAAAATTTACATTTACATTTGTTTTTGGTCTTCTGTTTTTAATTTTGAAGGATAAAAAAACACTATCTACATTTCCCTTTATGATTTCTCCCCATTGCTGCTACGCTTAGAATTCTTCCCAGCCACTAGCCTGTTTACTATGCATCTACATTTTTCTAGTGTTTTATGTTTTGATTTTTCTGCTTTAGGTTTTATTTTTAAAAGTTTTTTATTCAGTGTTGTTTACAGATGGCCTTAGTCATGTCCATCAAAGTTCTTTCTGAGATTTTTCCAAAATTAACTACAAAGGAATGTATTTTTCCCTTTTGATCCCAGTGCTATAGGGTTGTGATCCTACAGTTGGCAATTTTTTCCCCACACATGGCAGAACTACACTAGAGAAGGATGCCTATACCCAGAGAGGAAATAGCCCTCATAGGCAGAGTCCTGGGGCCCTACGTGCAAATTATAACTTGTAATTATACACATATGTGTCTAGAAGTATCTTTATAAAAATTTATTTATCTTCCTCCCAACACTGCAATGTCTACAAAGTAAGGGAACACATCTATTTTATTCTCTGAACAGGCCTGGAATAGAAAAGGTACACACGAATATCGGTTGAATGAAAAACAAGAAATATCTGCAGTTTGGGTACATGAACCATTATCTTCCTTCTCTTTGTTTAATCTTGTGTAATTTGCACTTTTGTCACTTTCAACTAAAACATGCTTGTGGAATGCTCTTCCTTTCTTTCTTCATAATGAAAACTCTGTACCCTGATCTTACAGTTATTTGGTACACATACAATTGTTGTTTTGTTTTGTGTTAGTTTTCCATTCCTTGAGGGAAGAGAGTTTTATCTAAAGATAGAATGTTTCAGGAGCCAGAGTGTCTGTATTGTCTTACTCTGTACTCTTTGAACTTCAGAGAGATGTGATTCTTTCTAGCATCTAGTAAGTCTATCCATTGTGATTTTGCTGGAATAAAATAAATGCACTTCTATCCTTAATGCATGAATCTCTGTCTGAACCATGGGAGTTCATGAAAAACAGCAATCTCCACGTGTATTCTTATCAAGGTTCTTTGCTACCCCACTTAAGCAAGTATTTTTTTTATTTAAGGACAACATTTTCTAGAACACAAAGGCATATGCTATTGCTCCTATCTTCATTGTTTTGTGTCCTGCCTTTTTGTTTGTGTTCTGATAATTTAATCTGTACATTGATGTTAAAGGAGATTCCATGAGAGGATGAAGATTCATTAAAAGAGTATCCATTGGGTAGAAGGATAGTCAGAGCCAAGGCATCAAGGCATGATGAACAGATTAAGCTGATGTCAAGCAATTCTGGTTACTGAATTTCAGACAGGACACATGATCTCTTATTGCTTGAAAGCATCCTGCCAACTACCCATAAGATAGAATATTCTAGACATGCCAGTGAGGACTGGAGGAATCAACTCCATGTGGACTATTTTCAGACACTCTGTGTCTAATGACTAGGACATTATGGGAGAGGTGAGAGACGTGAGTCAAGAAGGAAAAACAGGAACAATTTTCCCAAAGGAAAAAACAGACACAGTGGAAAATAGACAGAAAAACTCCATTGCAGGGTAATGCCATCTGTGGGAGATCTGTGCTTGCTGATCTCTGAGGAATGCACACATGTTTTTCTTTTTTCTTTTGTTGGTAACTGAACTAACAATTCCTTCCAAATTTTCTAGAACTTAAGCTTTCAATGTATTATTCTCTATTCCATCCTTGTTTTTAACTTAGAAATGTTAATGTGAGGGTTTTGAAGGAAATGTGGCTTATAAATCTTATAAATTCATGTAATTCACACTCCAGGTTACTACCTGACATTGCTTTGAGATGATTAAATACTTCCCATTATTAAATGCTCCAAAGAGCAAGCTCCATAGAAAGGAAGCTCTTGTATTAAACAATGTATTAAACAACACAATAAATAGTTAAGCCCCCTGTGTTCAAAACAGTAAGTTGTTAGTAGGTACATTAAATAAAATTATCACACACTGTTCTTGATATAAGATTTATAGTTCTATTATTGTTTTGTCCTTTGAATTTCCATAATCAGAACTATGGAATTTATTGGTTCTTGAGAAGTAGCAGTTTATATAACAGAATCATTTTTATTCTAACAGGCACATTTCAAAGGCGATAAAAAACTGGTTTTATATCAGTTCTTAGTATTGTTATTATATTTAAAAGCTTTATTTAGAAGTTCTCCATTTCTGATGGGTAGACAAAATCTAATGCAGCATGTCTTTCTTCCTAGAAAATGCCTTTTTATTTTTTTTAAATATTGATTTTTAAGAATTAAATGCAATTATCCTGTCCCTTCCTCATGGTTGGCTCTGACTCCCATCTCTGTCTTTCACAGAAACACAGGGAAAGTAGAGTTTATACTCTTTACTTCTACTCTTATTCAGCTTTCAGAAAACAAATGTTCCTTGAATGACTACACTGTAGGGATACAGGGTTGCATTAGATTAGTTACCTTGTTATCTTGTCTAATGTGTAAACAAGTGATAATACTACTTACCATAGAGGTTGTTAGAGTGGTAATTGTTATCACTCACCCCTCAACTCCTTGATTATCTTTCATTCCACTCCATTGCAGAACACGCTCATGTAATGACCTCAAATATTTTACAATTATTGGGATCCAGTGGTATCTTCTTAATCTTCCTCGTTGCTGTGTTTTCTATGGCATTTGACAAGTATTAACACTGATGTCCAGCATGGATGAGTAGCAAGGATGGAAAGTTTCATTTATCTCTCTCTGAAAAGATTTAGATGGGCTTTCTCGCTCTCTGTGTCTTCTGGTTCCTGTGTCCCACGTCCTCTTTTTTCCCCTGCATGTTTTCCTTGTGGCTCTTGCTCATGACTTTCACTCTGATGTGTGAATTCCTAGGTCCTTCCTATTTGGTCTATTTCAGTGTCTATTGCTGTATCAAGTCTTTGCTGCTAACACAACTGTTTCCCCCTCCTTCTGGCCGATCTCATGGGAGGAGTTCAAGGGTCACCTTGCATTGACTCTCAGGCTTAGACTTCTGCCCTAAGTTCTCCTTTATGCAGTCTAAATATGTTTTCCAACTGTCTGCAATTTGTTTCACGCTGAAAGGGCTTGCAGCCATTTCCATATTAAGTGAAAAGTGGAGGTATTGTTTCCACATGTATGAATTGATAATGCATTCCACTTTGTGGCTTTGAGCAAGGTAATTAAACTTTTCCCTTAGTTTCCTCATTAAAAATTAAATGTTTCATTTGAGGAAACAAATATCTTCACAGTTCAGTCACTTTTAAAGGTCTACTCACATTCTTCTCCCTTAGACTCACCTGTCCCCTATCTTCCACTTTTTATTCCAGGTCAGTTTCCTGGGGCATGGAACTGGGTAGAAAAGACTTAACAACAGATATAGAGGAGAATCTGATGATATCTACATTTTTCTGTTGGCCAAGACTTCCAATTATTATTTTTTTTAATTGTACTTGTTTTTAAATAGGACTATATAACTCAACCAGAGAAAATTCTGATTTGAGTTTCAAGGCTTCATCTTAACTGGAGCTCTCCTAAAAGAGCTTCATGTATAATATGCTCTATTTTATTAAACACACATTTTTTTTCCAGCTTATACATGATAAGAACTAGGGAAGTAGGATAAGTAACAAAGGGGAATATTGATAGCCTGTTCTGAAAGAATTTGCAGGAATGGGTGCAGGGAAAAGACTTACCACAGTTTTCTTGTGAGAAATGAGTGTTAAAGAGTCAAAGAAATGTTAAGAAATAAAATGGCTCTTTCTTTCATAAGTCAAATTGGAAACTCACTAACGTTTGTATTGATTCATTTATTTTCAAACATTTGTTAAATAACTACTATGTTTCAGGAAGCTAGAGCATCTGTAACTAACAGACAGTGCAAGTTTTAGGGAGAAAAGTATTAAATGCGCTATTAGTAGGCTAAAATGAAAAGCTGCTGTTCAGAATGCTTGGTTTCTCCCCAACATGCTCTTTATTTGGGGACATAAAGGAACATCGTGGGCCAGAAAGAACAGAGTGGAAACCAGGAGTTTCCTCCTTGGGGTAACAAATACACACAAATAATTGAATATGACATGGGTACCTGGGTGGCTCAGTCAGTTAAGAGTCGGACTTGGGCTCAGGTCATGATCTTGCAGTTTATGAGATCGAGCTCCGTGTCAGGCTCTGTGCTGATGCCTCAGAGCCTGGAGCCTGCTTTGGATTCTGTGTCTCCCTCTCCCTCTCTGACCCTCTCCCGCTTGTGCTCTCTCTCTGTGTCTCAAAAATAAATAAACATTGAAAAAAAATTTAAAAACGAAAAGGACTGAACATCACGTATTTGACTAAGGGGAGCTCATTAATAACTCATGTTCAGCTCATGATCTTCAAAGGAGTTCAATAGAAATCATGAAACCACTAGGGTGCCTTAATAGGAATTTATTGTGGAAAAACAAAAACATCTAAAAATAACTTGCGTTCTCAATCCCAACCAAGGAAAAATAAAAGTAAGGAATAAAATGTTGGAAGAATATATTAATAAAAGAAAAGCATAAGTGTATAATTGAAAAAGAAAATGTGCAAGAAAGTCTTTAAAACTCTATTCAAACTGGCTTACAGAAAATTGGTTCAATGATGTTGAGGAAATATATAAGAAATCCATTCAGAATTCAGATTTAAATGTGGCCAGTGAAGAGACACCAATCACAAGAAAGAGAATAAAAATTCAACACAAACGCGTTTGAGTTTCCATAAGAAGAGAGCAAAAGTAATGACTTAAATAATCATCAAAGAAATAATAAAGGAATGTTTTCCTGAGATGAAAGAAAAATCAGGAACTCCCTATACGCCTAGCAACCAAAAATACCCAAGACCTCCAAGGTTATTGTTTCAGACCACACAGCCCCAAATCCCAGTGGCAAAGGGCAAGAACACTTTTCTTAGGTCTCTGTGGAGCCCCTGGCACAGCTCTATGATCTCCGATGGGGTCCCTCCTGTGTGAGTTGGTGGGGAGGAGGCTGGGGCTGATCCAGGAGGGGCTTGGCCATCACAGGTGTGCCACCCATCCTGTGCTGAGACCCGGGCGGAGGGGCCAGGCAGCTCCCAGCAATGCCCTTCTCAAGGCAGGAGCAAAGACACACAGGGCGAGTCCGAGCTCACATCAGAGCCTCTCTTGGGTCACACCTCTTCACGTTCCACCGATGAAACAAATCGCATGGCTGAACTACTTCAAGCAAATTCTGAAGGCAGTTCTGGTCTATCTAGCGCAGCCAGAAAGAACTGCCCTTGCTCATAGGAGCTCGGAGTTTAAAAAAAAAACTTAAGTCAGTAGCAACCAGAGGTGAATGCCTTTGCTGTTCCTTGCTGTGATGACAGACGAGCTTTCAGGTATTCGTGCACTGATTGAATAACTCTACAAATTAATGTTCATGTTTTTCTTGCGTCATCCTATGTCTAATCAAACGTAATCTGTAAATTACTGGCCAAGGATATATAGTTTGAATTTTGTCCTCGCTGAACAAGAGGAAAAAACTTTGGCTCTGCTGTCTCTTTTTGTTCTAATAACATATTATTCCTCCTTTTCCTAGTGATTCATTCATTTCTAAATATAAAAGTATGCTGTTTTGCTTTGATAGATTTAGAATTATATCACCTCTGTGACTCATCAGTCATTTCTAGAAGAAGATAGGCAATTTTGGTTAAATCACTCCCAAAGTAATAAGCCTAAAAGGCTTCTTTTCTGGCTTTCACAAAATCTAAAGAGAGCTGACCTGCTAATAAAATACCATTTATGTAACAATCCTTGGGTCTCTTATGAATGTTCCCACTAAATCAAATTCAAGAGCATTAAAAAATGAAAAGGCTACTGGAAGAAAGCATGTTAGAGATTCCAAATGTGAGATTGTGTGTGAGTGTGTGTGTTGCATTATCTTACAATAAGTTTTGGGGATGGGTGGAAAATTTTACATATTTTTAAGAAGTAATAACTAATACGAAGGATGCATTATAAGAGGAGATGTAAGAAAATAGACACTTCCGTGTACTGTTTCTGGAAGTTTCAATTATTGCAGCCATTCGAGACAGAAAATCTGCCAATGCTGGGCAAACTTCAGTATGGATTGCTCTTATTTGAAAATGGTGTTATGAAATTAAAGAGGCACACAGGCGAGGGTTTTATCAATCAGAAATAAAATGCATTATGTTAAATGAGCAAAATGTTATATTCTACAACAAAGATATTATTTCCAATAACTCCAGTTACTGTAGCCACTCCTGTGTACAACAATAGTAGTAAAAAATGTCTGCAAATGATTAAGGAACATTTGAGTCCAAAACAGAGGTTCTCTTACGACCTGTGAATTGAAGGCAGTCGTAACATGGTTAAGATTGTAGGTAAAGGGGTTGATGAGCAAATTTTAAAAATTTACTGAAAAATAAATAAATAAATAAATAAACAAAAATTTACTGAAGCAGAATGTAGGTTTAAGAATGCCTTAAACCTGACATATTCTGGTCAAGATCAAAATTTTCGTTGATATGTATTGCCTCACTTGTTCTGTGGGACACCTTGAAATAGAGTCATAAGCTCAAATTCTCTCTTGGGTCACTATGTTTGATACCCTTATTAGGATGAGGATATCTGGGGGCTCCTGGGTGGCTCAGTTGGTCTGACTTCGGCTTAGGTCATGATCTTGTGGTCTGTGAGTTTGAGCCCCGAGTGGGCTCTGTGCTGACAGCTCGGAGCCTGGAGCCTGCCTCAGAGTGTCCCTCTCCCTCTGCCCCTCCCCCTCTTGTGTTTTCTCTCTCTCTCTCTCTCTCTCTCAAACATAAATAAATAAACAAACATTTTTTAAAAAGGGACACTTGCACACAGCAACGCATATGCCTGGGGAGCCACCATGTGAAGATACAGAGGTAGGGCGATACTTGTACAAGCCAAGGTATGCGACAGACTACCCGCCAACATCAGACGGCAGAAGAACGCATGGAACAAATTCTCCCTCAGAGTCCTCAGGAGGAACCCACCCACCCAACACCTTGATCTCTGGCCTCCAGAGCTGGGAGACAACACATCTCCCTTATTTAAGCGGCACAGTTTGGGTTACTTCGTTAATATCAGCCCTCAAAACTCATACTGGCAGCCATGTAGCCTGTCCACTGATCCCACTGTGTCAACAGGGCCCTGATAAATGGACTCAGGGATGTCCCTCTAGGGATGTGTGATAGTTTTTCTGAGGCATAGGTCTTAGAATAGGGTAACTGCTTCATATGGTATTTACACAGTTCATTTCATTAAATATTGCTACACTTTTCTCCAGAGTTGCTCTCGCAGTTTACATTTCCCCTACAGCACAGCGCAAGTGTCCATTGCTTCTTCCCTGAGCTTTTTTCTTTTTTTTTTTTAGATCTGTCAGCCTTTTGTCATGTGCTCTCAATCTGCACTGCGTTTCCTCCTTTCTGGAAATTATCTATTCACAACATTGAGTCTTTTTCTAATTGAAGAGTAGGATGATTCTTTTCTTTTCAGATTCAGAAACGACACTGCAAGTACTGTCTCCCACTCTTTTGCTCTTTTAAGTTTTTTATGTCGTCTTTTGATGAACAGAAACTTTTATGAATGTTTGCCTTCAGAAAAAAATGCATGAATCTTTTCCTTTATGGCTTGTGCATAAAATACACAGCTCAAGAATTTTCTCCCTACCCTGAAATTATAGTGCTACCCCCCCTTAATTTGCTTCAAAATTTTTAAGTTTCATACATTAAAGTCTCTGATTCACATGGAATTGATTTTTCTGGATGGTGCAAAGTAATAAAAACATTTATTTTCTCGTGTTTCAGAAATATTTGTTGTCTGATCCATTTTTTCTCAGTACTATGTAATGTCAGCTCTATGGGCATCATGCTTCCAAGTATTAATATTTCTATATCTTGACTCTTGATTCATCTATTTTCCTAGCCATGAACCAATATCACATACCTTTATGCACATAGATCTATAATAATATATGGCAAAACAAGTTTTTAGCGTTCTGTATTAATTTAAAAAGCAGTTTGACTTTCACAAAATTCCTATGGGAATTCTAATTGGAATTGTGGTGAATTATAGATTTATCTCAGAATTTATATCATCATATAACCATAATGTCTATTGTCTGAGTAAGGACAAGTTGGACAGTTGCCAACATTTTTATTATTGCTTGATAATTTTTATATGACTGTCTTAAAATACTGTTCAAAAACTATTGTAAAAAATAAAATCCTTTCTAAAACACAAAAATTACATATACCATTTACTTTAAAATTTTTTATAATCATTTTATATTCATAATTTGAACATTAAATATAACAAATTATGTTTGGGATATATGTATCTATACATATTTTGACATTTACTTTTTAGATCTGCCTTTAAAACTGTATCTCTGGTTATTTCTAAAGATATTTTTTTGTTTACCATGCTCTTACTATTTCTTAGTTGTATGAAAAGAATATATATACATTTATTCAAAGTCACATTTTATGGCAATTAAACTTGGAACTGTTGAGTTCTTTTTTTTAATGTTTTTAATGTTTATTTTTAAGAGAGAGAGAGAGAGCACGGGGGAGGGGCTGCGAGAGGGGGAGACAGAATCTGAAGTAGGCTCCAGGCTCTGAGCTGTCAGCACAGAGCCCGATGCAGGTCTCGATCTCATGAACTGTGAGATCATGACCTGACCCAAAGTCAGATGCTTAACCGACTGAGCCACCCAGGTGCCCCAGAAATTATTGACTTCTATCAGTTTATTTCAGTGGACTGTAATATGCTTCATAAAAATCTTATCACTATAGTTGTTAATAGACTTGCAAACTGAGGAACAATTTCTGTTTGGAAGATATTCTCAATTATAAGCTCATTGCACACGATGTACTAATTTTACAGTTTGATTAATTCCACAGACACTGTCTTTTGGCCTTCTTTCAGAAATCCTTTCTTTAGTAAATATTTTTGATATACAATTTATCAAATGATGATTTATATTTGTGGCTATTTTGTTTGTTTTGTCAAATTTAGGTACCATAAAACTGAAGGACCTCTTCATTTGATCTTAGTATAGAATATAAATTGGTTTTATTAAATATAAGACTCTATCAAATTATTCTTTCCACAAGTCAAGATATCCTACATCACAAGTATAGAATTTAAATATTAAAACATGTACATCATTATTTTTAGATAATCAAAATAATTTTCTAAAAACTTGTTTAATGTATATGGATGTTATTTATTTTTTAAAAACATACTTACAAAATTTTGTTTACACAAAATTATTTTATGGGCCCACAAATATAATAAAATCAAATTTTTAGTCAACAAATAAGTATGTGTTTAATTTCTATTATTTTATTTATTCTTTAATGTCTCCACTCTCCAGGTTGCCTAATAGGATAATAAATTATATAGTCAATATATATATATATATATATATATATATATATATATATATATATGCGCATATATATATATGCGCATATATATATAAAACTGTCTCATTTCATTATAAATATCTTATTTTGAATGAATAAACATTTCATCATTATTTTTTTAATTTTTTTTTAATGTTTATTTATTTTTGAGAGACAGAGAGACAGAGCATGAGTGAAGTAGGGGCAGAGAGAGAGGGAGACACAGAATCTGAAACAGGCTCCAGGCTCTGAGCTGTCAGCACCGAGCCGGACGCGGGGCTCGAACTCACGGAACACGAGATCGTGACCTGAGCCGAAGTCGGCCGCTTACCCAACTGAGCCACCCAGGCGCCCCCATTTCATCATTATTTAAAATTTCTTGCTGCTGGTTGATTTTTTTCCCCACATATATACTTCATAGTTTCCAATTCCAATTGCCCTATGTTTTCTTATCCTAAAATCTTATTTTTTTCATGAAAAGAAAAACTCCACATTTTTTGTAACATCCTAGGACCAAAATTTTCTAAAGACAGAAACACCCTTAGGCAAATTACAGGCACTGTTAGATACAAGCTACACTCTTTAGAAGGGTTAAAATCTAGAAGACTGACAAAACCAAGTATTTACAAGGATGTAGAGTAATTAAGACACACATTGACAGTGACAGTGTAAAATAGTGTATCTACTTTGGATAAAATTTTTCCATTTCTTATAAAATGAAATTAATGTCCACACAAAGTCTCGAGCAAAGAATATTTATACGAGCTTTACTGATGATAACTAAAAAATGGAAATAATAACTAAAAATTGGAACCCAAATGTCCATCAACAAATAAGTGGATAAGCAGTTTTTTGCTGTTCTTAAAATGGAACACTACTCAGCAAGAATGAATGCATTGCTGATGTGTGTGTGTGTGTGTGTGTGTGTGTGTGTGTGTGTATGACAACATGGATGAAACTCATAGACATTTTATTGAGCAAAAGAAGCTAGATATTAATGTATGCCATGTTTTCCTGGGGAGGGAAGTGTGTCATGAGGCAAATGGGTAATGAATGTCAAAAAGTAACGGTAAATCTTGATTGACTTGTTTACACAGGGTCACCCTTATCAAACCATATTTTAAATTGTATATTTTATTGTATGTAAATTACAACTTAATGAAGATAGTCAGAAATTCCATTAATTTTTTAACATTTCTAAAATCACAAAACATAGGATCAGAAGCTTTAAGCAATTTTGTGCCTATGCATAATAATTTCGTATTTTTTTTCTGCATAACTAAATGAATTTTTAAAAACACTTTATAGTTTTTAAGAATAAAACTACAATAGAGGCACCTGGGTGGCTAAGTAGGTTGAGTGTCTGACTCTTGATTTAGGTTCAGGTCACGATCTCATGGTTTGTGGGTTTAAGCCCCATGTTGGGGTCTGAACCTGCTTGGGATTCTCTCTCTCTGTCCCTGTCCTGATTGCTCTCTCTCTCTCTCTCTCAATCAAATAAATAAAATTAAAAAAAGAATAAAAGTACAAAAAATGTCAGTAAAATAAAAATATCTATTTGCGCTATTTCCATTTTATTTAATTTACTTTCCTAGATATTATTGTAGCATTTTAAAAGCTAAGGTAAAGTAAATAGATTTGATGCTGATATATCCACGTCCTATTAAGGACTAAATCGAATAACTTACTTACATGTGAAAAATATGTACAAAAAAAGAGCAAATAATCTCATTTTTTATTACCAGCTAATAGGCTTGACACTGGACTAATATTTTTCAAACTATGTGTCATAAAACAATAATTCCCTGCAATACGTTTCAAGAAAAAGAATATACTTCTGAAATAATTTTTTAAGAGTTTTGAATAAATGAATATAAAAACTTTTATGTGATAATTTATGAAGTTGTGCATTACGCCTTTGAAGATTGGAGAGTTGCTTACAAGATAATCTAGTGTATAAATACAGTGATATTGAGATAAGGTGGCATTTTTCATCAGATACCCTCTGGTAGACATATGTTTTGTAGTCAATGATTACATAGCATGTGTTTCTCTCTGTGATATGGGCTTTCAAAATTCTTAATAAAATAAAAAAAAATAGCACATCTTTTCTATTTCTTATGTGTTAAGAAGCTTAAGATTTCATGTTGTTGTTGCTATAATTTCATGCATTGCTTAACTAACCAGTGAGGTGTTTTATTGCTTTCATTAATCTGAGGATGCATTTTGGTGTTCATGTTAATGTTCTGTCAGCTGATTTTAATTAAAGAAATGTTCATGGAGAGAAGAAGGAAACATCTCCAATACATAATCTAACTCACTGATATTTTAAGCATGTGTTTTCTTGATGGTGGAAATATTTTGATACACAGAGCAACAATTTTTCCTTACTGAAATTGATACATATTTAATGTATGGAATGTAGCCTGCAGCTTTTGGGGGCAGAACCACTCACTACCGAAGCCTTCACAGAGTATCTGATTTGCAAGTATGAAAATCCCACAGAATATTTCCTCAACCTAAGGGACCCACTTTATGGTAAAGGAAGTTGCAACAATGAACAGATAGCAGTGGAATCCATTTACACATCCTATCAAGCAGAACCTCTTTACCTGCTTACATCCTGGACTAGTCTCTTAAAAGCAGAGCAATGATGTCAGTTTGGAGATGAAATCTGTATTAGGGCTCCTCAGAGTAACAGGACCAATAGGATATAGAGAGACCTAGGAAGAGATGTACTATAGGAATTGGCTCACACAATTATGGAGGCTGAGATGTGAATCAGTTTGTTGTCTACAAGCTGGAGAAGGTGGAAAGATGGTGGTATAGTTCAGTCCAGTTCTGAAGACTTAAGAGTCAGGGAGCTACTGCTGTAAATCGTGGGATCTGAAGGCCTGGGAACCAGGAGCTCTGGTGTCTGAGAGCAGGAGAAGGTAGATGAATCAGCTCAAAAAGTGGAGGGAGAATTCACCCTCCCTCCACATTTTTGTTCCATTCAGGCCCCCAACAGATTAAATGATGCCCACTCACACGGGGGAGGACAGTCTTCTTTACTCAGTCTACCAATTCAAATGCTAGTCTCATCCAGAAACAACCTCACAGACGCATCCAGAAATAATGTTGTTATCAGCTATCTGGGCATCCTTAGCTCAGTCACGGTGACCCATAAATTGAACCATCACAACACCTAGGAGAACTTTCATGGCCTAGCTCCTACTGGTGCATATCTGGCAGTCAAAAAGTTGTTTTAGAACTTGAATAGTTAGATCCTTTTAAAAATTGGTCGTATTTCTTCAATTGCTTAATAGGCTTCTTATGTATATATTTTTAATCTATTTCATTTGCCAATAACACATTAAAAGTGTTTTGTTTTTTTTCCTAGAAATAATTATCAATCCCAAATTGTTTTTTGCCACCTTTGCCTATTTCATTTCCTTCAACTTTATCACAGAAATCTTGAGAACTTCAAGCTCGGGTGAGCAGCAATTTCAATCTTATTTCCTACTGTATGTTGTTTTCCAATTCTATGAAACCCCATATTTCTGGCATCGCTCTATCCACATTCTTTCTATCTGCACCACTCAATTGTTACATAAACCCACCTTTTCCTTCATATTCCTTGTGACACTCTGCTGATACCAGCCACAACACCTTACTAATATCCTATTTTAATCTGTTTCCTTATAGTTTTAGGATTGATAGATATGAGCTGAATTGTGTTCCCACAAAATGCATATATTGACGTTTTAACCTGTAGTACCTCAGAACATGGACTTATTTGGAAATGGGGTCATTGTAGATGCAGTTAGTTAAGGGTTTACTGGAATAGGGTGCTCTAATTCAATATAACCAGTGTTATCATTAAAAGGGGAAACATGGGGGCGCCTGGGTGGCTCAGTCGGTTAGGCGGCCGACTTCGGCTCAGGTCACAATCTTGCGCTCTGTGAGTTCGAGCCCCGCGTCAGGCTCTGTGCTGACCGCTCAGAGCCTGGAGCCTGTTTCAGATTCTGTGTCTCCCTCTCTCTCTGCCCCTCCCCTGTTCATGCTCTGTCTCTCTCTGTCTCAAAAATAAATAAACGTTAAAAAAAAAATTAAAAAAAAAAGGGGGGAAACATGGACACAGAGATACACACACAGAGAGAACACTGTGTTCTCAGAGTGTTGGTTGCTGAGAGATTGGTTGGCGCTTCCCTTTTGCTTTCCCACCAGCAACGCCATCTACCTTCTTACGTAACTTTCAATACTTCTTGCCACCAAATTAGCAAGCCAGTGACAATACATGTAGAATTTTGCCATGGCAGCGCTCCACATTAAGGTAACGCTTGTAGATTAATTAAAACAATACTAATAGCTGTTGTAAATAACACCACCAAATCTCAGTAGTGTATCACAATAGATATTTATTTCTCACCCACGTAAGCCTAAGTAGAGGTGGTAGAGAAAGAAGGACTATCTTTGCAGGATCCCAGGCTAGGAATGCAACCTCAACGTATGGTTGATTGCATACAGTAATGCAATCTTCAACATATGGTTTCCATGGTCACACTGGACATTTATATCAACCCAGCCTATTGTCAGGAGACTCTGTGGTCAGGCATGGAGGTGGCATTTATTAGTTCCACCTTTCAACTCCTTGGCCAGATATAAGTCATATGCCTACACCTAATTATAAGAGAAGCTGAGGAAGGTGGTTTAGCTATAACCTCAGGAGGAAAGTAAATGGATATAATGCTAATACAACCGTTTCTACATTCTGTTAAGCATAAAACTACCCCATAAAATTTTAAGTAATTTCTTTTTCAGTGAAATAACTCTACATGAAAGTACTAAGATATTAAATATTAAAAATGAATTGGGGTGGAATTCATTTATTTATTCCACAAAGATGTTTCTTATTGTCTCCCTAGCAGAATAAAACCAGTTTAAGGAGAAATTGTAGATGATCTATTGCACATCCTCGCTAATGTATTCCTCTTAGGCAGATCCCTGAAGACATCGAACTGGCAAACATAATTTTAATATTAAAGAAATGACTGAAGAGGCAAAATTCATACTGTGAATTTGATTTGAATTATGAGCCATAGTAGGAAAATTAGTTTTAAAAGATCAAATGGACATGAAGAAAGCTGGTTCTAAGGTGATTGTTAATATTAAAAAACAAACCAAAAAAAAAAAAAAATTCCCTCCTTATTCATTTACTTGAGTTTTTTATAGGCAAAGCCATGAAAGCCATATACATGAGGTCACTTAATTGACACAACTTATTATAAGCATTACAGATTAGTAATGATATAGAAAATTTTAAGATAAATATAAAAAATCATCAATAATAGCACTACATTGTTTCTTCAAGTGTGTATGGGAATAATTCAAATGTTATTGTGTGTTTGTAGAATTTGACATGATGATTCTAAAGTTTATATACACATGCAAAGTGCCCAGAATGGCTAAGACCTTGAGAAAGCAAAACCAAACTTGGAAATCTTAAACAGAATGGTTTCAAGATTTACTTTAAGGCTACAGTAATTATAATGATATAAATTGTAGTAAGGTCTGAAATAAAAGAGAAATAAACAGACTAGTGTCTCCAAACATAGACACACATGTGTTTGATAATTTAATTTTTGATAAAGATGATAAGATAATAAGAATGGAAAAACTTTTCAATAAATGTTATTGGAAAAAAGTGAATATCTAAATGAGGAAAAAATAAGCTCAGACCATTATCTCACAACATACACCAAAAAAAATTGCAAAATAGATTATAAATACGAATGTATAAACTGAAATGATAAAATTTCTAAAAGAAAACAGAAGAATAACTCTCTCTTTCTCCCCTTTCTCTCCCATTCTCCCTTTCTCCCTGTCTCTACATTAACACTGCTTCTAAGACCTCCTAATTGATTCAGATTTTCCAGAATAATCTCCCTTACATCTGCAAAATGCCTTCACAGTGATAAATAGATTAGTGTTTACATTGAAAAACTAGCAGTTGTTGCCTAATGAAACCAACAGACACATCGAAAAAGAAACAAATTCACAAAATGACTTTCATCAAAATTAAATTTTTTTGCTCACTGAAAATTCCAGTTAATAAAATGAAAAGTTAATCCACATACAGGGAGATCATAATCCCTATACTTAAATCTGACTAAGCACTCATAGTAAGCCTATACAAGGAATTCTTGCAAGTATGAAAGGCAAAACTGAGTTCAAACGGGCAAAAACTTTATTAGGTAGAATAGATAAATGCCCAATAAATATGTGAAAAGGTGCTCAGCATTTTTAATCATCAAGAAAGTGCAAATAAAAGAAAAAGAAGATATTTCTGCCCCTCACTAGATCAGCTAAAATTAAGTAGACTGATAACACCAAGGAGAGGGAGGAGTGTGAGGCAACATTGCTGGTGTAAATGAAAAATGGTCCAACCACTTTGGAATATTCTTTGCTGTTTTCTTAAAAAATGAAGGGTCCATCTACCCTGACCCAAAAAATTCTATATTAGGTATTTATCCAAGAAAGTAGATGCTTATATCCACATAAAGTCTTATAAATGAATGGTACCAGTTTTGTCGTTAAATTCATAGGATCATTGAAGTCACTTGAATTCCAATCCTCAACTATTAGGATTGTTCTATTTTGTTCATACTTCCGCTAGAGATGTGTACACCACACACATGATTGTATAAAAATGAGTATTTGAAACCTAAATACACACACACACACAAACACACACACACACACCTTATTATATTTTTGCTTATTATAAAGCAAAACATAACATGGAACTTTCATGCGTTAAGAGATGACTGATTTGGTGATTGATAAGTAAAAATGACTCAGAAAATATTGTACTAATAGTAATTTCTCATAGAATTATCTAAGACCTCAAATAGTTGAGATTTTATTCAGCATCTTCTAATTCCTCCTTCTTCCCCTAATGCACTTACGGAACACACTTTGGAGAAAATGTGCCATCTGCTGCTTTGAGAAAGTTTATCAACTTTGCCCTCCCAGAACCAAATGCCAAGAGAGCTAGTGTTTTGCCAAGACTAATTAAGTAAACAAAGAGGGGCAGAAACTGAATTCAACTAGGAGATATGCATATAGATAGGAATGGAAGATTAAGAAACTGCTGTATTTTCACAGGAATTATGAGTTAATCGTATTCCCAGATTTTAAGGCAGAGGGTTGGATAATCAATCAATACAAGATTATTTTCTTAGGCAAAACTTCCAAAGCTTCAAGGAAAACTATTTTCTCATGGAATTTAACAGCTCTAGACTCCAGAGCACAGAGAACAGAAGAAAAATTGACTATAATACTAATACAGACCTTTAAACAAGGGGGTGTTATATAAAAAGGAAAATCATATACCAACAGAAAATACATGCAAAATTCTAAATAACATACCAGCAAGCAGAATCTAGTGTTTATTAAAAGTATAACAAAAAGACCATGTGAAGTTTTTCCAGAAGTATAATCGTAGGAAATGCATTTTACTAATATTTTAAATGAGTATAAACACAGATGCTGTTATTTGCTAAGATTTAAGATATAATCCCAATGAACCAAAAGCTATAATAAAATAAGAACATAAAGTTATTACCAAAACCAAAGGAAGTTTACAATTTCACACCCACCCATACACACATAAAAGAGCTACAAGCCAGAAACAATAAAGGCATGACAGTGTCAGAGTGGCTAAGAGCATCCAATCTGGAGCCAGACTGCTTGGGGCCCATTCCTGGCTCTTGCACATTTTCTGTGACCTTAGGCAAGTTACACAACTCTCTTTGTCTCAAGCCTTCATATATAAAATGGTAGTAAAGATAGTACACACCTTATTAGACTGCGGTGAACATTCAGGAAGTTGATGTATATTAAGAGGACAAGTGTCTGACCCTCATTAAACTCTATATTGCAATTTATTATTGTTAGTCTTCCTATTGTTGCTTAGATGAAGTTGAAAGAAGATACTAAGAATACCTGCGACTCCTCTTCTAAAGTTTGCATTGATTTCATAAAAAATAAATCAAGGAGGGGCACCTGGGTGGCTCAGTCGGTTAAGCAACTGACTTCGGCTCAGGTCATGATCTCACAGTTAGTGGGTTCGAGCCCCTCATGGGGCCATGTGCTGACAGCTCAGAGCCTGGAGCCTAGTTCAGATTCTGTGTCTCTCTCTCTCTCTCTGCTCCTCCCCTGCTCATTCTCTGTTTCTCTCTGTCTCTCAAAAATTAATTAACATTAAAATAAATAAATAAATAAATAAATAAATAAATAAATAAATAAATAAATAATTGATTGAAGAAACTGCTCAGATTAGCTCTTCTTTTGAGTAGACAGGGGTGGGAGTTGGGTCGGGTGATATAGGAAAGGGAAAGGGCAGCAGAAAGCTAGCTTTCTCTTCCCTCCACCAAGATCAGTCAGCCCCTAACAGGGCGCTGAATACCTAATAAATCTGGATATTTTTCCCATCTGAAGATAAATCTAAGCATTCCCTAACCACACACAATATTCAATAGCTGAGAAAAAAACATAAAACATCAATACATAGTCCCATCTGGAAAGAGAGGGAGAAAGGACAAAGCACACTTTAGTACAAAATATGTAGTCTCTTAGCAACAAACCTCGGTCGCTATGCCACCTTCACCTTGCACTCTGCCTGAGACCCTGAAGCAAAGCTCAATTTCCCCAAACCCTGGGAACTTCCCAAATTAAGAACTGTTCTCAGTGCCAGAGTTATCACACTGAACAAAAAGACCAAAATCTCAGGCTTCAGAAAATTTGTTTGTTGCTCTATTAAAAAAAAAAAATTGAAATAGAAGCAAGCGTAGGGTTTGGGTAGGCTGCAACTGTAGACAAGGTAGTGAGGCAGAGTTTCTCTGAAAAGCAACATTTGGATAATGACCTAGAGGAAGTGGAAGGAGAGAGGTCAGGATATCTGTAGGGAAGAACAATATAAACCAATGAAACAGCCAGAGATCCTAGGGTGAGAGCCTGTACCACATGCCTCAGTTGGGAGACCAGAGTAGCTGCAGCTAAGCAGAGAGAAAGTCATTGGCATGTGGTCAGATATGAGGTGGGGCCGACCAGAATGTGCTAGAGCATTTCAAAGAAATTAGGACTCACTATGCTTCAGGCATGTGATAAAAAAACATTATTTGTTTTAAAAACATCCTTCTTGGGGCACTTGGGTGGCTCAGTCGGTTAAGTGTTTGACTCTTGATTTCAGCTCAGGTCATGATCTTGCAGTTCGTGAGACTGAACCCCCCCTTTAGGTTCTGTGTTGGCAGTACGGCAGAGCCTGCTTGAGATTCTCTCTCTCTCTCTCTCTCTCTCTCTCTCTCCCTCCCTCTCTCTCTGTCCCTCTCCACTCATACTCTCCCTGTCTCTCAAAAGAAATAAATAAACTTTAAAAAATAAATAAATAAAAGCATCACTCGTTTCAGAATAAAATAAAATCAAAATGATGGTAAATCAAATTGTGGGTGACTCTTCTTTTATGCTGGAGGCAGGGTTATCCACCTGGATGTTTCGGAGGGACATTTTCCTTCTCCATTTCCCAAACTCTTTTCTATCTCAGTATCATTTTATTGCATTTCTTTGTGGGATAAGGAAAGAGAATTTTGAAATTTCACATTACATAATCTGGAAGAATATCTGATCCTAAATTACGCAAGATTTTTAGCTATAAGCCAAAAAGATGACCTTTAATACAAAAGCAACCCAATGCACATGGCACATCGGAAAGAGAATCTGGACATTAACGACAGTGGAGTTGTTACTCCACCCTCATGGTCACCTGCCTTTAATTGTCATGAAGAGAAAAAATATCAACATCCTCACAGCCTAAATTACTTGTAGTGCAGCTTTGTGCTACAGATTTAAATGTTTGTAAGACATCTATTTTTCTCTCCTGTTTGATCTTTAATCACGTACATTTAATAAGTTTTCAGTATCAAAGTGAAAAAGTATAAATTCAGTAATCTGGACAGTCCATGCCTATGGAAAACTTACAGCCTAAAGATGAACATCATAAGCCCTTTTCAATTACACAAAGGCCAAAGAGACCATAGAGTATCAGTAGAAAAGCTCATTATAAGAATTAGAAATGGTTTGTATAGAATCTAAAGGTTTATTTTTAGTACAGTAATACCAGCTTGAAGAAAGTAATTGCACTTCATTGTATTCAATCCCAAAGAGAGACTTATGTTATTTTCTATGAGCAACAATGTGAAGTTTTGCATTTTTATTCAATTTCTTGCTATATTGGAATACTAGCTACATGAAAACGCTCAATAGTACATTAATCTGAAAAAGCCTCCAATTATAACCTGGGAGGAACAAACAAAGGAGGAACAAAAGACAGATAAATTAAATTAATAAGTTGAAGGTGAAGAGGTGATTTCTAAGGAAATAATAAGTTCTGGATAATTTAGTTTCTTCTGTCTCTGAATGTGCTCTTTAAAAGTAGTTGATAAGTTAGAGCATATTTAGATATTATTCAATGTCTGTGGCTAATATATTTCCTTTTTTACTGTAGTTAAAACACAGTGTTATGCAATGTTAGTTTCAGATGCACAACATAGTGATTTTACAAATCTAAACATTATTTTATGCTCACTGTAAGTATAGCTACCGTCTGACACCATATAACACTATTAAACACCACTGACTGTGTTCTTTATGTTGTATGTTCCATCCTTGTGACTTATTCATTCTATAACTGGAAGCCTGTACCTCCCACTCCCCTTCACCCATTTTGCCCATCCCCCAACCCTCCCCTCTGGCAACCACCAGTTTGTTCTCTGATCTTTGTGGGTCTGGGTTTGTTTGTTCATTTGTTTTGCTTTTCGGATTCCACATATAAGTGAAATCCTATGGTATTTGTCTTTCTCTGTCTGAATTATTTCACTCAGCATAATACCTTCTAGGTCCATTCATGTTGTTGCAAATGGCAAGATCTCATCTTTTTTTAGGGCTGAGTAAGACAGATGGTAGATGACAGATGGATAGATAATAGATAGATAGATAGATAGATAGATAGATAGATAGATAGAGATGATAGAGAGATATAGATATAGATACACAGATATAGATATCTATATCTATATAGATACACAGATATAGATATCTATATCTATATAGATATAGTTACACAGATATCTGATATCTTCTTTATCCATTCTCCTTAAGAGTATTTCCATGGCACAAGTGAAAAATTCTTATAACTTAAATATACTCCCTAAAAATGAAACTTATGGTATGTGAACGAATTGAGGGATGTTAGGATTTTATGTATTTTCCGGTTCTTCAAGTAATACTACACCAATGGCCAAATACTCCAACCACACATGTGCACTGAGCTTCGGAGACGATTGTAACAGAATGAGACGAAGTCACCTGCAATTTGGCAGTTTAAACACCAGTGTAAAGATGGCATATTGCCATTTGAAAAATCAGCCAATAAAGGAAAAGTATCAGCTTCACAGCAAATCTAAACAGCTTTTGGAATCGGCAGCCTACTGCAATGCTTATCAACTTTACCTGAATGTTTTCTCTGAAACTGAATTTTGGGCTTTTTGAAAGTGCTGATATTCAACAGTGTCCCCCATAACCTTGAAGAATGCGGTGGACTCACCTCTTTTCTCCGGCTTTCATGTTTTTCTCTGAAATAACTTTTTCTTCCCCCTGTGAATCACTTACTTTTTGCACTTGACAAAGTCTAAATGCTTGCTTTCCATTTTGGGATTGATATTTAAACTCCTTGCTGCACATCAAACCTGTGAATTGTTGCAGACAGTCTTCCTGTGTCCTTGTTTTATCTTCTTTCAGAGGGCACGAATCACACATAATAACCGATTAACAGCTAATTGCGTAATGTTCGAAACAAAAATAGGGCGGAGTGCCTAACTAATTGTTTCATCTGTGAAAAATGTCATCTTCTTCACTCCAGGAAACCACCACCCATCACACCATGACAAGGAGCTTAGCCTCTTTTTCTTATCACTGGCATGGCTGAAGCATGAAATTTACAAGTCAGACATTTCCGAAAGCAGAAATTTAAAATTCACGTTGAGTCTTTGAAGCGCTTTAGGTAATTATGGTCTGCCCATATCTGCCCATACTTGCTCTGCTCGTTCATTTGTGGTTCAAAAATTTAGAGCCCTATCTTTTTCTGCATACCGCTAGTCATCAGCGTGTATCTGTGTACGGATTCCACAAAAAGTAAATTAAGCACCATGTTACAGATTTATGTGCGGTTGACAGCTGGGTTGTATGGGCATTATTAACCCAGGAGAGTGGCTCTCGCATGCGACCTACCACCTACCCTGGAGGAGCACTGGTCCAGGAAGCAGGGATCTGGGCTTGGTCGGGGCTGGTGTCCTGCATCTCAGAGGATGCGCTGCGTGTTCAGTGTGACCACCGAAGTTGTACACGGTAGAGGCCTAAGGTCCGGTCCCAGGAATTCCACAAATTCTCACCTTCAAACTCACTTCATCTCTGGAGGCTTCGCTGTATTCCTCTCTGAAATTGTGACTTTGCCTCTGGTGATCTCCAGAGGAACTTCTAAGCGTACAAATCCATGGTTTTTAAAAAAAAATCACCTATTTGTTTTATATATTCCCAATTCCTTACAGATAGGAGATAAGTCTTATTTATTTCCTCAACCTCAGCACCTGGAACACAGTTAGTGCTCAATATTTGTAGAACAAAGGAAGAGAGAGGAGTTTTATTTTTGCCATCATTGAAACTATGCACAGGCGTGACCAAGGGGAAATTGCATGGGCTTGGTTCCTTCCCACTCCCTACCAAATGTGCATAATTATATTACTTGGTATGCACCAAACTATTAGCTTATGATGAATACTTTCATAGTTAAGCATGCTGCTAACATTTGTGGTGAGCAAGGAGTGACTACCCTAAATTGTTCCACAGTTTAGAGTAGTGGTTAAAGTCATAGGCTTTGGAACTAGAATTCCTGCTCTGTTGCCTGCTAGCTTTGTAACCTAGGTCAAAGTGCTATGTCTCAGTTTCCTCATCTGTGTAATAGGAATAAAAATATATCATAAGGTTGTTGTCAATATCAAACAAGTACTATGCTTAAAACTGTGGGAAAAAAACAAAACAAAACCAAACAAACAAACAAAAATCATCTCTAATGAATTGTCTCTGAGTCAAAATTTACCTGTTATGAATCAGGCACATGTGTCTTGAAAATCCAAAATATATAAACAAGAATTTCAGAAAGAAAAAAAAAGAATGTGTTCCTCTGAAAATACATATCAAAAAGCAAGAGATAATATGGATATGCTATCCTAAAAGAGAGGATTTAATCAGCAACTGACTTTTAGCTCCAAAGGTTAGGAAAACAAAATAAAAGCACATACCTTAATTGTAATTTTTAATGTACAGTTGGTTCTCGTTATCCATGGGAGTTATTTTTTGCAAAGTTGCTGTAGACACTGAACTAGCAAATAACTAAACCATTGCTCCTAAGGAACATACAGGGTTGGGTGTTTTGTGAGCCTCTAGAGACAACATTTTCATAACCTTGTTGTATGTGTTTCTGTTTAACAACACCTGATTTATTATGTATTGTTGAGTCATTAACATTGATCTCATGACAAGCAGCACTGTAACTCATGCCTGAACAAAGGTCTTCTCACACATGTATTTTCTTTTTTTTTTTTTCCAATATATGAAATTTATTGTCAAATTGGTTTCCATACAACACCCAGTGCTCATCCCAAAAGGTGCCCTCCTCAATACCCACTACCCATCCTCCCCTCCCTCCCACCCCCCATCAACCCTCAGTTTGTTCTCAGTTTTTAACAGTCTCTTATGCTTTGGCTCTCTCCCACTCAAACCTCTTTTTTTTTTTTCCTTCCCCTCCCCCATGGGTTTCTGTTACGTTTCTCAGGATCCACATAAGAGTGAAACCATATGGTATCTGTCTTTCTCTGTATGGCTTATTTCACTTAGCATCACACTCTCCAGTTCCATCCACGTTGCTACAAAGGGCCATATTTCATTCTTTCTCACTGCCACATAGTATTCCATTGTGTATATAAACCACAATTTCTTTATCCATTCATCAGTTGATGGACATTTAGGCTCTTTCCATAATTTGGCTATTGTTGAGAGTGCTGCTATAAACATTGGGGTACAAGTGCCCCTATGCATCAGTACTCCTGTATCCCTTGGGTAAATTCCTAGCAGACACACATGTATTTTCTCTGTAAGGCTCATCACAGCTTTCTTGGACTTAGGAACACTAGTACCTCAGAACTGTGCTTGGGGGCTGTTTAAACAACACAGTCACGAACAAAAAACACAAAAATGCAAAAAAACATGGCAATAGGTAGACCACAAAAAGGGCACTCATCTATAGTTGGAAAGCTGAAACAAGAATGCAAAACATTGCTTTTCTCTACCTCAACCTAGATTGTACATGTCAAGAGACTAAAATTTCTCACTGTCCTACACATACACGTCTATGAATGAATGCAAAACTGCACTAAGTACTGATTTGAGGGTTACCAATAAATTTAACAAGTAAGCAAATTCACAAACATGGAATCTGCAAATAAGGATCAACTATATTTATGTAAGTTTGCAGTTTACATTAATGTGCACTTCAGTCCCTATAATGTCAGCACCATGAAAACAAGAATCATTTTTTACCAGTGTCCCCAGCACCCACATAACACACACACACACACACACACACACACACACACACACACACCACTTAATACATATTTATAGTAATGAATCAGTTCTAGATATGATTGGCAGACTGTGCTTCCCATTTTGAACACCTTTCATTTGGTTTTAGCCCCCATTGTTGAAAATTCAAATAGTTCATGTTTGAATTCAAATCCTTGAAACAATTTTTATTCTATGAAAGAATGATACGGTAAAGCCTAAGAGACCAGTGAGTCGCAGGCAAGGCACGAAAGGACAACAATGAAACCAGTACTACTTGGAAAAAAAAAAGAATAGTCAGAAAATTTTCCGTTCAGTCTAGAGAAATCCTCAGAACACAAGGTTACTTTTTACTTACAGTTAATATACACAACTTGAATAGAATATCTTTCCTCCCAGACCATCCCAGTTGTGTACATCAGAAACCTGGAAGTAAACACAGGCTCTTTTGTGCCTTAAGTTTGACAATCAGTTGGTCATAAGCAAGTCTATTTTACGCCAGATTATTTTAACTTTATTTTACTTAAGATAAAGTCAAAATTCTTTGAATACTTTCATGTTGACCCTGGTTTATCTTACTCATTCTATCTCTTTGCAAACCCTCTCATTGTATTCCCAAGGTACATCATGCTCTCTTGTGTTCATGCTTTTATAACACAAGTTTTCCCCATGAGAGACCCTCTGGCTTTCTTTACCAGACTAATTTCTTCCTTGTCTATCAAGACTGCTCAAGCATCACCTCTTATTTCCAATCGTGCTTCCATCCCTGGGGTTAATTATGCCGACATCTGTTCCCATGGCTCCCTGAACAATTCTTAAAACCTCTTCTTTGTAATATCTTCTCTAGGGATGGAAATCTGTTTGAATTGTCTTCGTATATCTAGTATCTGTCATGTACAGTAATACACATGGTGATAGATTTGTTAGTGTTTGTAAAACAAATGCTTCTGATGAACTCACTGAGTGAATGAATGAATGAATGAATGCACACTGGGTTAGAATTGGGGTGGATGCTAGGAAAACTTCTTACTTAAAGATATATGGATGAGGCTAATAAAGCTTGGTTAACCTTTTTATTTTTTATTTGGATGATCTGCAGTATGTGGAATCTGTAACATCATAACTCTGCTACTCCTATTTTAGAGATATCCTAAGTAGGTTATTAACATAAACTTAATCATAGCTTTTTTTACCTATGACTCATCTTACAAAAAAGTCATGGGACAGATACTTCCCTTATATATAAGATCATGTATAAAGCAGTCGGCATATTCTGGAAGAGAAGTGCTATACTCTTTCTCCTAGGTCAGAATAGTTCTATAAAAACACACTTTGTTTCTGATAATTATATTAATGCAAGGATGACTGATGGCAAAAGAAAAGTTCTCCTAGAAACATGTGTTGAAGGGGAATCCTGGGAAGATGGCGGGGTAGGAGGACGCTGAGCTCACTGCGCGTCCTGCTGATCACTTAGATTCCACCTACACCTGCATAAAGCACCCAGAAAACCACCAGAAGACTAGCAGAATGGAGTCTCCGGAGCCAAGCGCAGACGAGAGGCCCACAGAAGAGGGTAGGAAGGGCGGAGAGGCGGTGCACGCTGCATGGACTGGCGGGAGGGAGCCGGGGCTGAGGGGTGGCCTGCCGGCCAAGCAGAACCCCCGAGTCTGGCTCGCAAAAGCAGAGGGGCTGGACGGAGTGTGTTCCAACAGCAAGCGGGACTTGACATCTGGAAGGTTATAAGCTAACAGCTCCGCTCAGAAAACAGGAGGGCTGGAGGACAATGGGAGGGAGAGTTGTTGAGCCTCGGACAACAGACCTCAGCTTGGCGGGGAACAAAGGTGCTCGCCAGCACCATCTCCCTCGCCCATCCCCCAGCCAAAATCCCAAAGGGAACCGGTTCCTGCCAGGTAACTTGCTTGCACTGCCCAAAACACCCAACGCTGTGCTTCTGCGGAGCCACCCCTCCGGCAGCGGGTCTGACTCCCTCCTGGTGCCGCAGGGCCCCTCCCGAAGCAGATCTCCGAAGGAAAAGTGATCTGTGCCTGCCCCTCCCACCCCCGTGCACCTTGCCAATCCACCCCAGCTAATACGCCAGATCCCCAGCACCACAAGCCTGGCAGTGTGCAAGTAGCCCAGACGGGCCACGTCACCCCACAGTGAATCCCGCCCCTAGGAGAGGGGAAGAGAAGGCACACACCAGTCTGACTGTGGCCCCAGTGGGGAGCGGCGGGCAGACATCAGGTCTGACTGTGGCCCCGCCCACCAACTCCAGTTATTCAAGACAGCACAGGGGAAGTGCCCCGCAGTCCCGCACCACTCCAGGGACTATCCAAAATGACCAAACGGAAGAATTCCCCTCAGAAAAACGTCCAGGAAATAACAACAGCTAATGAACTGATCAAAAATGATTTAAACAATATAACAGAAAGTGAATTTAGAATAATAGTCATAAAATTAATCGCTGGGCTTGAAAACAGTATAAAGGACAGCAGAGAATCTCTTGCTACAGAGATCAAGGGACTAAGGAACAGCCAGGAGGAGCTAAAAAATGCTATCAATGAACTGCAAAATGAAATGGAGACAACTACGGCTCGGATTGAAGAGGCAGAGGAGAGAATAGGTGAACTAGAAGATAAAATTATGGAAAAAGAAGAAGCTGAGAAAAAGAGAGATAAAAAAATCCAGGAGTATGAGGGGAAAATTAGAGAACTAAGTGATGCACTAAAAAGAAATAATATACGCATAATTGGTATTCCAGAGGAGGAAGAGAGAGGGAAAGGTGCTGAAGGGGTACTTGAAGAAATAATAGCTGAGAACTTCCCGGATCTGGGGAAGGAAAAAGGCATTGAAATCCAAGAGGCACAGAGAACTCCCTTCAGACGTAACTTGAATCGATCTTCTGCACGACATATCATAGTGAAACTAGCAAAATACAAGGATAAAGAGAAAATTCTGAAAGCAGCTAGAGATAAATGTGCTCTAACATATAAAGGGAGACCTATAAGACTCGTGACCGATCTGTCTATTGAAACTTGGCAGGCCAGAAAGGAATGGCAAGAGATCTTCAATGTGATGAACAGAAAAAATATGCAGCCGAGAATCCTTTATCCAGCAAGTCTGTCATTTAGACTAGAAGGAGAGATAAAGGTCTTCCCAAACAAACAAAAACTGAAGGAATTCGTCACCACTAAACCAGCCCTACAAGAGATCCTAAGGGGGATCCTGTGAGACAAAGTACCAGAGACATCGTTACAAGCATGAAACCTACAGACATCACAATGACTCTAACCCCGTATCCTTCTATAATAACACTGAATATAAATGGACTAAATGCGCCCACCAAAAGACATAGGGTATCAGAATGGATAAAAAAAACAAGACCCATCTATTTGCTGTCTACAAGAGACTCATTTTAGACCTGAGGACATCTTCAGATTGAGAGTGAGGGGATGGAGAACTATTTATCATGCCACTGGAAGTCAAAAGAAAGCTGGAGTAGCCATACTTATATCAGACAAACTAGACTTTAAATTAAAGGCTGTAACAAGAGATGCAGAAGGGCATTATATAATAATCACAGGGTCTATCCATCAGGAAGAGCTAACAATTATAAATGTCTATGCACCGAATACAGGAGCCCCCAAATATATAAAACAATTACTCACAAACATAAGCAACCTTATTGATAAGAATGTGGTAATTGCAGGGGACTTTAACACTCCACTTACAGAAATGGATAGATCATCTAGACACACGGTCAATAAAGAAACAAGGGCCCTGAATGATACATTGGATCAGACGGACTTGACAGATATATTTAGAACTCTGCATCCCAAAGCAACAGAATATACTTTCTTCTCGAGTGCACATGGAACATTCTCCAAGATAGATCACATTCTGGGTCACAAAACAGCCCTTCATAAGTATACAAGAATTGAAATCATACCATGCATACTTTCAGACCACAAAGCTATGAAGCTTGAAATCAACCACAGTAAAAAGTCTGGAAAACCTCCAAAAGCATGGAGGTTAAAGAACACCCTGCTAAAGAATGAATGGGTCAACCAGGCAATTAGAGAAGAAATTAAAAAATATATGGAAACAAATGAAAATGAAACTACAACAATCCAAACACTTTGGGATGCAGCGAAGGCAGTCCTGAGAGGAAAATACATTGCAATCCAGGCCTATCTCAAGAAACAAGAAAAATCCCAAATACAAAATCTAACAGCACACCTAAAGGAAATAGAAGCAGAACAGCAAAGACAGCCTAAATCCAGCAGAAGAAGAGAAATAATAAAGATCAGAGCAGAAATAAACAATATAGAATCTAAAAAAACTGTAGAGCAGATCAACGAAGACAAGAGTTGGTTTTTTGAAAAAATAAACAAAATTGATAAACCTCTAGCCAGGCTTCTCAAAAAGAAAAGGGAGATGACCCAAAATCATGAATGAAAATGGGATTATTACAACCAATCCCTCAGAGATACAAGCAATTATCAGGGAATACTATGAAAAATTATATGCCAACAAGCTGGACAACCTGGAAGAAATGGACCAATTCCTAAACACCTACACGCTTCCAAAACTCAATCAGGAGGAAATAGAAAGCTTGAACAGACCCATAACCAGCAAAGAAATTGAATCAGTCATCAAAAATCTCCCAACAAATAAGAGTCCAGGACCAGATGGCTTCCCAGGGGAGTTCTACCAGGCGATTAAAGCAGAGATAATACCCATACTTCTCAAGCTATTCCAAAAAATAGAAAGGGAAGGAAAACTTCCAGACTCATTCTATGAAGCCAGTATTACTTTGATTCCTAAAGCAGACAGAGACCCAGTAAAAAAAGAGAACTACAGGCCAATATCCCTGATGAATATGGATGCAAAAATTCCTAATAAGATACTAGCAAATCGAATTCAACAACATATAAAAAGAATTATTCACCATGATCAAGTGGGATTCATTCCTGGGATGCAGGGCTGGCTCAACATTCGCAAATCAATCAACGTGATACCTCACATTAATAAAAGAAAAGAACCATGTGATCCTGTCAATCTATGCAGAAAAGGCCTTTGACAAAATTCAGCAACCTTTCTTCATAAAAACCCTTGAGAAAGTTGGGATAGAAGGAACATACGTAAAGATCATAAAAGCCATTTATGAAAAGCCCACAGCTAAAATCATCCTCAACGGGGAAAAACTGAGAGCTTTTTCCCTGAGATCAGGAACATGACAAGGATGCCCACTCTCACCACTGTTGTTTAACATAGTGTTGGAAGTTCTAGCATCAGCAATCAGACAACAAAAGGAAATCAAAGGCATCAAAATTGGCAAAGATGAAGTTAAGCTTTCACTTTTTGCAGATGACATGATATTATACATGGAAAATCCGATAGGCTCCACCAGAAGTCTGCTAGAACTGATACATGAATTTAGCAAAGTTGCAGGATACAAAATCAATGTACATAAATCAGTTGCATTCTTATACACTAACAATGAAGCAACAGAAAGACAAATAAAGAAACTGATCCCATTCACAATTGCACCAAGAAGCATAAAATACCTAGGAATAAATCTAACCAAAGATGTAAAAGATCTGTATGCTAAAACTATAGAAAGCTTATGAAGGAAATTGAAGAAGATATAAAGAAATGGAAAAACATTCCGTGCTCATGGATTAGAAGAATAAATATTGTCAAAATGTCAATACTACCCAAAGCTATCTACACATTCAATGCAATCCCAATCAAAATTGCACAGCATTCTTCTCGAAACTAGAACAAGCAATCCTAAAATTCATATGGAACCACAAAAGGCCCCGAATAGCCAAGGTAATTTTGAAGAAGAAGACCAAAGCAGGAGGCATCACAATCCTAGACTTTACCCTTTACTACAAAGCTGTCATCATCAAGACAGCATGGTATTGGCACAAAAACAGACACACAGACCAATGGAATAGAATAGAAACCCCAGAACTAGACCCACAAACGTATGGCCAACTCATCTTTGACAAAGCAGGAAAGAATATCCAATGGAAAAAAAGAGAGTCTCTTTAACAAATAGTGTTGGGATAACTGGACAGCAACATGCAGAAGATTGAAACTAGACCACTTTCTCACACCATTCACAAAAATAAACTCAAAATGGATAAAGGACCTGAATGTGAGACAGGAAACCATCAAAACCCTAGAGGAGAAAGCAGGAAAAGACCTCTCTGACCTCAGCCGTAGCAATTTCTTACTTGACACATCCCCAAAGGCAAGGGAATTAAAAGCAAAAATGAACTACTGGGACCTTATGAAGATAAAAAGCTTCTGCAGAAACCCATGGGGGAGGGGAAGGAAAAACAAAAAAGAGGTTAGAGTGGAAGAGAGCCAAAGCATAAGGGACTCTTAAAAACTGAGAAAAAACTGAGGGTTGATGGGGGAGGGGGGGGGTGGGAGGGGAGGGTGGGTGATGGGTATTGAGGAGGGCACCTTTTGGGATAAGCACTGGGTGTTGTATGGAAACCAATTTGACAATAAACTTCATATATTGAAAAAAAAAAAAAAGAAACATGTGTTGAAGAAAGTCATGACAAAAAAATCTGACAATTGAAATAATGAACAAAAATCCGTCACCATATCAGCCAAAGATATTATTGCAATGTATAAACTGATAAGAGAATAAAAAGATACTTTACATTTGAAATAATCTGAAGATTCATGACCTATGTGTTTTTTAATGATCAAGGTCAATTTGTTTTCAAGGTTTCCAAAGTTTGAAAAGATATTCAGTCCTCCAAAAGATTTGAAGGAAGAAGACCCAATGACCTTGTTGTCGTACAGCAGACCCATTATGGGGTTCAGGAAGTCTGGGTTCTACGCTTTGTACTCCCAGCAAGCAGCTTTGTGCCTCAAGCATATCATTTAATTTGCATTTAGATTAATTTTTATGTAATATACTATGTAATGTCTAATGTTCGAAATGCTAAAGTAAAGCATGCCATATCATACAGATAGCAATATAATCCACAGTAACATAAGAAGTATACATGGTATTATGATGAATAATACAAGGTATATTCAAAGATTATCTTGAAAATTCTTTTTAAGTTATCCAATAATTATTTGAAGGCCCCCATATGTAGCAAGGCTTCAGAAAAACTGATTTTTCCTCTTGAAAATGTATTTGATATGATTGAATGAAGACTTGGTATAAATCAAGCTTCCTAAGTAATTATAGAGAATACATAGGTTGAGTCCATAACATTCTGACAGCCATGGTTTGTTAGAATGTAGAATATAGTCTCTACACTTGAGCAGGAAACAAATATTTTAACACAAGTTATAATTATTACAATTAAGTATTCTCAGACTACGTTGGGGACCTGGAGGAGATCTCAATGCATACTACATTATAAATTTATTGTGTTGGATGCTCCTGCTTATGATCCATATCTAGTTAAACATTGATATAAGGGTCCCTGCTAAAGAATACAAGAGACTTTTATAATACGGAAATAATTCTTACTAAGACACAGAGTTTTGAGTTTCATGAGAAACTGGAGCTCACAGGTTCCAAGCTTTGTAGATTGGGAGATCTAAACAAGTAGATTAAATACTGATTTGAAAGTCTAGTCTTGGTGATCTAGGAAGAAAGTATAAGCTATGATAGTGATATGTACTGTTAGATCAAAGTCTGAGAATTAGATAAAGCATATTAGCTGAAGGAAAACAGATGAAGCGGGTGTTGGGGAAATAATTGAGGTGTGAGTTAAGCAAGTGAAGTGACTAAAAAAGAGGGTTTTTGCCTAATTAGACCATAGTCTTAGTTTCTGGTATTCTAGTTTAGTGTAGTATTCGTCCAGAATTTTCTTTTATTTTTTAGGAAAGTATTATTATTAAAAGTTGCACTAGAATGAGCCAAGAATAAAGATAGAAGAGATAACCATAAAGGACATAATCAGATGAGTAATAAAATATGAATATACAGTGCATATTATATCTTAAAATTGCATAATTATTGTATATTGTAAACGATGTTGATCTAGATAAACTTTCCCCAATAGCTATTTATAGTTGTGCTATTAAATAGCTATAGTTATGCAAGAAAATTCCTTGTTCTTAGGATATGTATTGAAGTATTTAAAGGTCAAAGGTCATAATGTCAAGCTCTTATTCTCCAACATTTCATTCTCCAAAAATTGCATTAATAATATAAATTATTTAGAGAAACAGATAAAATTTTTAAAAATTATTAACAATAATTGAATACAGGTAAAAGGCATATGAGTGTTTATTGTGCTATTCTTGCAAAAAAAATTTTTAATAAGAACCTATAAATATATGTTGTATGCCCTTCCCCAAAATAGGTCAAATGGGTTTGGTAGCCCTCCACCTTGGACTTCCAGGTTCAGGTATGGTTTTACCTACTTGTATGTGAGATCCATGTGCAGTGGACAGAATTATCATTTTAATACACAACTAAATCTGACAGATGACTTACAAAAGCTGGACTCTCTCTTTCTTACCCTTTCCTTGTATACAGCCCGTAATAAAGTCTGACTAGTCTTCTGACTGAACCCTAAATCACGATTAATGAGGCAGATTGTAAGAAGTCTGAATTGAAATTAGAGTTGCCATGCACCAAAGGCAAAAAGTTTACAGTTTCAGATTATTGCCTGATAAAAGTCAACTTTTTTGTAGCAATATAGTATATTGCTAGTATAGAATCTCCAAACACAGCATTCACAATATTCAGGATTACAATCCAAAATTATTTAACATAGCAAGAATAAAGAATATGTAACTCATTCTTAAGGAAAAGACAATTAACAGATACCTAGCATAAGATGATGCAGACCTTGAATGTATCAATTGCAGACTTTAAAAGCAGCAATTTTAATAATGTTCAAAGGTAAGAAAAAGTGTTCTATAATGATTGAAAAGATAAACCTCACCAGAGTTAATACAATATGTAAAAAATACCTAATGAAAATTCTAGAATGAAAAAAGATATTGTCTGAAATTTAAAAAATTAATTAATGGGTATATTAATGGAATGGGGGCATATTAAAATCAATTAATAGAAATTCAACACAAGGAAGAAACCACTAAAAGTTCTTTTTTTGAGAGAGAGACAGAGGGGGCACAAGTCAGCAAGAGGAAGAGAAAGAGAACGAGAGAGAAAAAGGAAGGGCTCACCGGAAGCGGAGCTCATGTTTACCCGAAGTGGGGCTCCTGTGTTCCCCCAAAACGTGACCCATCCTCACCCGATGTGGAATTCGAACTCATGAACCTGAGCTGGAGTCAGATGCTTAACCAGCTGAGCCACCCAGGTGCCCACTACTAAAAGTTGTAAGACAAAAGAATAGAGTCTGTGGAAAATTTTAACTTGCAGAGAATGAGGCAGAGAAGCCATTTGAAGAAATAATAACTGAATTGTTCCCAAATTTGTGGAAGAGCATATATTTACAGATTCAATCAGCTAAGCATAAATCTAACAGCATATCGCTTATAATGATAAAAAGAAAATCTAGAAAAAACACAGAGGGAAAAAAACTGATGTATTATATAAAGGGAACAGCAATCCAAATGATCATGGATGTTTTATCAGAATCTATGAAAATAAAAACACAATGGAACACGATTTGTATAGCACTGTGTATAGACTGTGAAAAGATCAGTAACTGCATTTAATTTAGAGCAACTCTGAAGTAATACAAAACTGATAACTCAAAAGCAAATAGATAGAGTCTGCTGCTTAGAAGAAACTGGATAGATTCCTATCATAAATTTTCTTGAATCTAGAAAACTGAGATCATCAAGCAGCCAGATATCCTGAATTCTAACTGGTTCCAGGACCCCGGAAGAGAAATGGGGCACAAGAAATTTTCACCTTTGTCAGAGTACAGGGGGAAGATGAGGCTTCCCTGAAAACCAATGGGAAGAAGACAGCTTAAACTTGAATGGATACTTCAAGACCAAGTGTGAGCTAGCATAACTTAGTAGCCCTGGAGTTCTGAGACCCAAAGGTGGTCAGTCCTAACCCACTCCCCAGCTCTTCTCCACGTGCCTTCCACCAAGTACTTGGAAGAACTCGCAGTGCAGCAGAGACTTACAAGAACCTTACTCAATGATACGTATGCAAGAAACCTTGCTTGGTTCCAGACCCTTCTTTCCTTTGAAGCTAAGCTGTAAGTCGCTAATGAAAGGAGAGAAGCACTCCCGGTTTCTGGAACAAAGCAAATACTCAGTGACTGAGAAATGTACAAAAGCAAGAGCTATCTGCCGTGGGTGGCTGGGAGTAGGGAGAGAAAAACCATTTTAAGCCTATGGCCTCGCACTGAGACCAGGCAGAGGTCTGCTGTCAGAGAGGCAGGGCCGGGAGACTCACCGTTACCAAAGACTTCTCATCGATGCAAAGCTCAATTTTATGGATACAAAAAGAGAAAAGAAGAAGCCTAAGAAAGTCTTACGGCAGAGGCCCAAATGCAGTCACAGCCTAGACTGGTGCATTTCTGAGCATGAGTATTAATGATGTCAATGTTTACTCTTAACGTTAAATCAAAATGTGTGAGTCATACAAAAAAGTAAGAACAGAGTAAGGAAACAATCCACTGTCAAGACAAAAATCCAGCGTATAGAATTGGATCCAGAAAGGACACAAACGTTGGAATTATAAGACAAGCCATTTAAAACAATTATGACTCTTTTGGTTTATATCCAGCTTAATAATTAATACACCTACTTTCACTTTCAAGAGTGTTTTGATTTGGGCAGTAATTTACATGATCATCCATCTTACTTGTAAAGATTTCAAATTTTACCTCCTTTAAACTTCACCAAGGATTGTGAATCAGAAATTATTATTATTATAATAAAAATTATTATTATTATAATAAAACTTACTTCAGTGAGCATAAAAACTTGCCCAAATTGCATATCTAGAGATTGTGTTGTTATTCAAACAGAGCACATTTGATTTAAAGTCTCAACTTTACCATATTAAGCATCACTGAGTTATACAAGTTTTAGATTTTGATACATTTCTCCTCTGTTAGCATAGACGTTAAATAAATGATTATTCTACCTAATTTATAAAACATACTGAAAATCTCATGTCCAAGGTCTGGCATGGTTTTCTCCACAAACTGAGATTCATTTGGGTAGAGATTAGGTTCTTCTGATCTGTTTCCCATATATTTTCAGCTGTTTTTTCAGACCTAGTCATTGATCTTTCTTATTATTTCCGAGTTTAATATCATAGTATGCAAAGAATTTTCTTTTGGATGCACTGAATTGTAGTCACCATCAAGGGAGAAATACTTGTACCTTCTGATCAAAGCCAATTCCCAGCCAGAGCTTCAGAATTAATTAAATTGACCTCAAAAGCAACAGAAAAGTAAACAGTCTGCTACAGTGACAATAACATAAAAAGAATAATGAAAGTATATCAACAAAAACAACTAGGAAGAAATAAAATATTTCCCTCTTCTTTCTTTTTAATTGACAGTTGCAGGAATGAACATTTTTTACTTATTGATATTTATGCAAATTACATGTCCAGTTTACACTCAAAATTCTAAGAATTTGGTATATTGTAATCAGGAATTAGATGGAAATAAAAATATCATTAAAAAAACACGAGTAGATATCTCTTTAAGGAAGCATTCAGTTTGCTGTGATAATGGCAATGAATTCCCTGATCAATAAGATGAAATTCATCAGATGATTTCTGCTATCAAGTTAAACTCCTGTAGGAGACATTAGATTGAGCAGGATAAAAAGAAACCAACTCTAAGTAGCTTTCTAAAAGGATTGTAATTTCTACTGTCAGATCACAAATCTGTATAAAACCAGGAAATGATAAACTCACATATAATGTGAATTTTCCCCATAGCTGAAGATTAATTACCAACAATAACTTTCAGCAAGCTAAGCTAAAGGCTTTTCTTGCTTGCTTACATCCTTATCAGAGCCATATTTTATTGAAAATCATACTGAATTTATTATGCCTTTCTGAACAGAGTATATGAAACAAAATCCTATGTTTTTGCTGCTGTTGAAGTAGAATTTTGCTGTTGCCTCCTTATTTCTTCAACATTATGCTGTAAATTGCTGGGTGTTGCTGTCTATGGTGTTATTTCCTCTGCCAAAAGATGTCTTAATCTTGGTTTAAGAAACAGTCTTATCAATTATTCTTTCCCCAAATTTTTATAATAGGTGGCCTGCTTCTCATTTAAAATGAATCATGCATTTGATGTTGTATGTAAAGACTAAATGCCAAACCCAAGGTCATGTCGATTTTCTCCTATATTTTCTTTTCTTTTCTTTTCTTTTCTTTTCTTTTCTTTTCTTTTCTTTTCTTTTTTTTTTCTTTTTTTATTTTTTTTAACATTTATTTATTTATTTATTTTAGAGACAGAGAGAGACAGAGCATGAGCAGGGGAGGGGCAGAGAGAGAGGGAGACACAGAATCCGAAGCAGACTCCAGGCTCTGAGGCATCAGCACAGAGCCTGACACGAAGCTCGAACTCAAACTGCAAGATCATGACCTGAGCCGAAGTCAGACATTTAACCGACTGAGCCACCCAGGTGCCCCTTTCTTTCAGATATTCGTAGCTTTGCATTTTACTTTTAGGTCTATAATCCATTCTGGGTTAATTTTTGTATATGATGCGTGGTATATGTCAAAGTTTTGTTTTATTTCGCTTTGCATATGGATGTCTAATTGTCTCAGCACCCCTTGAAAACCTATGCTGTCTCCCTTGAATTGTCCTTGCATCTTTGTCAGAAACAAGTTGACTATACTTGGGAGTCTATTTTTTATCTCTGTATTCTGATCTACTGATATATGTATAGATATCAACTCCAAGTTCTCCAATACCACACTGTCCCAATTAGTGTAGTTTTATAATAAGTTCTAAATCAAGTGACGTGAGTTCTGCTTGAGTGCTGAGATCAGTGCATGGGAGCTCAGAATTATTATGGTTCTTCTATTTCTTTTGTCTTTCCAGTATACTTAAAATCACCCTGTCAGTATCTACCACAAAGATTACATTGAATTTATAGATAATATCAGGGGAAAATGGGATCTTAACAATATATAGTCTTCCACTCTGTAACCCTTTATATCTCTCCAGTGCATAATCCATTGAATTTACAGTTAACTACTTCATTCTTTGTGCTACTGGAAATAATATTGATTTTTAAATTTTAGATTTCAGGTGTTCATTGCTAATATATAGAAATACAAATAATTGACTTTTTAATGTCGACTTTGTATCTTGGGATCCTACTAAACTCACTTGCTAATTCTAAAAGTGTGTGTGTGTGTGTGTGTGTGTGTGTGTGTGTGTGTGCATGTAGAATCTATGTTGTCTGTTAATAAAGATAGTTTTATTTCTTGTTATTGATGTGTAGTTGACATACAATATTTCTTTTCAATCCAATGCGATTGATTGATTGATTGATTTTGGCCTCATTGCACTAGCAAAGATCTCCAATGCAATTTTGAATAGAAGGGATGAGAAAAAATACCTTTGTCTTGTTCCACATCTTATTAGGAAAGTATTCAATCTCTTACCGTTTAGCATGCTGATACCTGAGATTCATAAATATTCTGTTAGGTGCAGGAAATTTATTTAGGCAGAATGGTTATGATATAGGTCAGAAACTCATTTATCTCAGTTAGGGATGTTTTGGGGTCTACTTTATTCAAAATCATCTACTCCATCTTTCTTTTGGTGAATGCTTGTATGGCGTATCTTTCCCCGTGCTTTTACTTCAAATGTAACTAAATATTTTTAAGTGGGTTTTTGTAAACAGCATGCAATTGGATCCTGCTTTTTTTAAGTTTATTTCTTTATTTTTTAAATATTTATTTATTTCTGAAAGAGAGAGACAGAGACAGAGACAGAGGGTGAGCAGGGGAGAGGCGGAGAGAGACAGAAAGACAGACAGAATCTGAAGCAGGCTCCAGGCTCTGAGCTATCATCACAGAGCCTGACATGGGGCTTAAGCTCATGAATGATGAGATCATAACCTGAGCTAAAGTCAGACGCTTAACCTACTGAGCCACCCAGGCACCCCACTTATTTCTTTGAGAGAGAGAGTGCACGCATGGCACAAGCATGGTTGGGTCAGAGAGAGAGTGGAGAGCCTGAGCAGGCTCTGTGCTGTCAGTACAGAGCCTAATGTGGAGCTTGAACCCACGAACAATGAGATCATGACCTGAGCAACCCATGTACTGGGGCATCATGTCTTGAGCCAAAACCAAGAGTTGGGTGCTCAACTAAGTGCCACTGGATCCTGCTTTTATATCTGATCTGATAATCTCTATCTTTTTACTGGTGTATTTAGAATATTTGCTTTTTAAATGATTATAGATATATTTGTAATAAAAACTGTACCGCCTGACTATTTTCTTTTGTTGCTGTTGCTGCTGTTTTGACTTTCTGGGTTTTTTTAGGGTACGTTATTACTTTGTAGTGTTATAGATGTTCAGTTTGTAGTTTTTTGTTTCCTTGCTGTTTTAATTGTCTCGTTTTAGAACAGAGATAATTCAGATGATTTCAAATTATGCTGCTGGCACTGCTGTCTTACCGCCAGTTAAGCCAGTATATTCCAACATCAAAAAGGTTCTATTTATGAATAAAACTAATAAGAAAAATAGATATGATGTATCATTACTGAGTTCTTCAAATCTTCTGATATGATTTTATTACCACTTATCTTTCTCAAAATCCAAGATAACTCTCCCTTATTTTCCTTACTCAAAAAATAGTTTAAGCAGCCACAAACAAGGTTCTCAATTTTGAAGGTTGTATCCACATTACAGAGCCCAAGGTCAGAGCTGGTGGAAAATGTAACGTAACGTAAAGCTAGACTCTGGTGATAGATTCACATTTGGGTTAACTCAATTTGTGATCCGCAAGGCCTTGTGCACATTGCTCTATTTTCATGCCTTTACCTTTCTCGTCTGTAAAATAGGGTGATAATTTTAGTACCATAGAATTTGTGAGTATCAAATCAGTTATTTTTTAATGCAGCTCTTGTATAGGACCTAATATGTGTTTGCTGAAGACAATGTACCACTTCTGTCATCCTCACATCAGTAGCAGGAGACAATGAGACAGATAGTTCTACAATTAATTGTATTTTGCAAATGAGAGTAACAGAGTCAGAATATGCTTTATTTTCCTAAGGTGGAACAGCTTTTGGTGCCAGAGGCATTACATTAATTTGAGCTGCAAAGAAGTATACTTTAAATGTGTAAATGCAAATTTGGGATGTTGAAAAAGACCGTGCTGCTCCACTACATGCTGTCATTAATATTTCACTGGAAAACATTCATATTTCACAGCTAATAAAACTGAGTGAGCCACTGGAAGGAATAAGAAGACAGCCCTGAGTTTCTGGCATAATTTTTAACCTGTATGTATTATGTAACACAGAATGTACTTTTGTTGCCTAAAATGGCATGTGTATGATAAAAAAAGAATATCATCAAAATGCACATAAGCCCGAACATTCCAATCCTTGAGAATTGTACACAGGACTGGAAAGTTCATGATTGCTTCATGAATAGTAAGCAACTCTAAAAATTACCTTGCATCTCCATTATTCATGTTTTGCCAGAAGAGTCTCATGGAATTTCATTATATAAAACTTTCTTTAAAAAGGTAGGGAAGAGTTGAACTTCACCGACCTACATTAAAAACCTAGTGAAGCATCATTTTATTAGAATATTAGAGCCAAATTTGTTATTGCAATTGCATCCTTTAATTTGGGAAATTGTAGTGGGAGCAGAAATCCTCAAAGAGAAATCAGTTTTTTGGTTAAGGTGTTATTATTTGCACATAAGGCAATTTAAACGGTGTGAGAAAATCACAGAACTCTGTAATGTGGTTTCTTGTTTCTCCAGCCTCCAACTACAGTTTGAAAAGTTCCATGTATTCTTAGGTACCTTTATTCTTCTACGATTCAGAAACTACTCTTCTCAAATTTCTGACTCCCTGCCAATACACTCACAAGCATTCATTCAGGAAAATATTTGTTTCTACCGTATCAGATATGCTTCCTGGCACTCGAGACGCTCATTAATATTTATCCTCGGGGGTGAAGGATAGAGTATAAGCAATTTAACCGCGAAACAGAATATTACATAAGCCTTTCTCTGCTTCACCGGAAACAGGAAGGCATTAGAAAGGAATAGCCCCACTTGCGTTTATAGACCTCCATTTTTTTTCCTGTTCTAAAGAATTTGGTGACCTTCCTATTACTTACGGCTTATCTCATCTTTTGTTTTGGAATATAATTCACTTTCTTCATTGTTATCCAAACTATGTCCTCTCACATATAATGCCGTACCTCCACTGCTTTCTAACAGAAGACCAATTCACTTCTGATCTCTTTCACCTCTTCTCCTCCTTTCACGTGAAAACGTGTGTGTGCACGCGTGTGTGTGTGTGTGTGTGTGAAACACACATACATACTCACTATCTCCACTTCCTCACCTTTCACTAACTCCTCAACCTGCCACAAACACGGCTACTAGTCTCTAAAATGTTCTCAGGATTAAAATGCTCTCACCAAGCAATTCCATATAGATTAGGAAATCTAAAGGAGAAAATTGTTTTATTTATCATTCATTCCCTTAACGGCACTTGAAATAGTTGATCATTTCTTCTTTCTGAAGGGACAGTCCTTTCCATGACACCACATATTCCTTGATTTGTTCTACATCTGTGGTTATTATTTTTTTTATTTTGTTATTTATTTTTAGAGAGAAAGAGAGAATGCGAGCTGGGAAATGACAGAGAGAGAGACAGGGAGAGAATCTTAAGCAGGCTCTGTGCTGACAGTGCAAAGCTCAAACTCAAACTGTGAGATCAGCTGGAATCCAGAGTTGGATGCTTAACCCACTGAGCCACCCAGGCGCCCCTCCTACTTCTCTGATTATTTTTATTTACCATTTGTTCTTGATGTTTCTCTCCACTGAATATCTTTCAGGCACCTTGACAACAACTACAACAAACTGTAGTAAGCTGATTTCTTCTTGTCTCCCACCCTTTAGCATTTTCTCTGTCACTTACTGGCATATTTAGCAAATTGCCCAAAGCAAGAATTAAGAAATTACTGTTAAACTCTTTTCTCTAGAAAAACATCCATACCCAACCGATTGTGAAGACTTATCATTTTTATACTTAATTTTCTTTCAATCCCATCCTCTTCTGCCCATCCTAACTGCTACACTCATAGTAAAAGCCAATATGATCTATGATTTATGGTAGTTAACATTCATCCAAAAATCTGACCATTTTCTGTTGTTCAGACATCATTCTAGGTGCTGGGGACACAACAAGGATCAAACCAGACCAAGTCACTGGCATCGGCATGCTTAACACCTGTGCAAAAGACATTACTGCAACTTGGTTTGTTTTTCTCTAACACTGCGTTATTCACATAAATTTTTGACATTGCAGCCAAAGCCATTTTTTTAAATAACAGGAATATGATCAAATGACTCCTGTACTAATGATCTCCCAAAGAATGTGCAATTTCCTTAACAAATATTGTAAACTTCTTGCTAATCATTTCACTGCTTATCTGTTCAACTTCTTCAGGTACCATGGTACCTGCACTGTGCATGCTAACTCTACTGAACATCTTTACTTAAATTTTGGGGGGAAAGGGGAAACTTTGTCAAGTTGAAGAAGGAGCGTGCAGCAAATTAAGGCAAGGCCCAAAAACAAAATCGCTGTAGTAAAGAGGAAGCAGTGCAGTGCAGCACACAGAGGGTCACACTCAGATATGGACAATCACTGAAAGAACAAGAGAAATATTTAAAGTCAGTAAAGAGAAAGTGAAGGAAGACAAGAAAACCTTATAATCCAGCAGAAGGGATGAAAAGCAGCAAAGAAGAACCGTAGAAAGTGGGAGGCACAACATACGATGCAGAAAGAATTTTAGGTATATTAGGGTCCACAATAAATTTTAAGTTCCATTAGAATGCAGTCTACACAAGGGTGTGTTTTTTTCTTTTTTGCTCGCTGATACATCTCCAGTTTCTAGAAGATGTACAAACATGTGCCTGCAGATAATCAACAAATCGTTTTTGAATGAAGGTAGTTTAATACACACAAAATTGTCTCTTATGGGGCGTCTGGGTGGCTCAGTTGGTTAAGCGTCCGACTTTGGCTTAGGTCATGATCTCACGGTTCATGGGTTTGAGCCCCATGTTAGTCTCAGTGTGACAGCTCAGAGCCTGGAGGCTGCTTCTGATTCTGTGTCTCCCTCTCTCTGCCCCTCCCCCCTCCTTCAAAGTAAACATTAAAAAATTTTTAATTGTCTTTTATGCATCTTTTGAGAAGTCTTCGCGGTAATTAAGTGAAGCAAGAACTTTATAAAGTTTCCTTAATAGTGTAATAGCAGCCTTACCTCAGCTACAAGTCACAAATTGTCAGAAACTAGAAACCCTGCCCCCTCCCTGACTCTTCACTTACCTTTCTTCCTCCCACATGATAATAGACTTCGGAGCTCTCTGAATGTAGGAAGCTATTCATCTATTCCTGGTTATTTAATGTGAGAGGTGGTTTTTATTGCAGTTGATAACCAGTTGTATTCTGGCTCATGTCTCCCATGTGTATTTTTCAACTTTAAGATTTTGTCAAAAGTTTCCTTTGTTAATACCTAAAGCAGCCTAGACTAAATTTAATAAGTCCAAATGCTAACAATTGAGATAAAATTATGGCAAATTAAAATTTTTTTGAACTCTTGCTAACTATAAAGTGGAAAATACAGTTTGTTAAAAATAAATTAATCTCCATCACTTCAAAATGAAATACTGGATAATAGTCTGAAATAGATAAGGAAAGGTAATGGAATTTTGTACCTTAGAGATTATGCTTTTACTGCCATGGAGGAAAAATTAAATATAACACTATTTGACTTGAGCCTAGTAACAGAAAAACAGTTCTTTTTGAAAATTTTTCAGCTATATGTTTAGGTTCCAACATTGAAGTATTTTGTCAATATTTTAATATACTTCATTGGTACAAGCCACCTATGTTAGAGATGAATTGGGATAGTGAATATTTAATTCCAAATTTTCCTTCTTTAGGTTTTCTCATTATATGCAGCTTAAAAAACAAGAATATAGCATGATCTTTAACTGGATCCCTGAAATATTTGAAGAAAATATATCTGAAATACTGACGTACTTAAAGAAAAGATAAATGTATTGAAGAGCTGGTTTTTTTAAAAAAGAATTGTAGTAGACTCTGTGTCTGCAATTCTCTCTTGTCCAGCAAGAAAGCAGGATGCAGGACTACAAACGCAAGAGAGGCTAATGTCTGGAAGGTGACAAGAGCCCCGAGTAACAGTCTTTCCTTCGTTTTTATTAGGATCAGAAGGCTTATAAGCGTGACAGGCATGCACAGAGAGACAATGAAATCGTGAACATTAACTCATGGGTGTGGGGAAAAGGGGGTTTTGGAAATATGCAGTGTTAGGGGTTTGGGTCAATACAAAGCAAGATTCTGGTTCTGGGTGGAAGGTTGTTTATAGGCGACATGAGGCCCACCTCTGTTTTCCTAAACTGGCCTAGGGGACAAGAAAGAGAGAACATGCTACCTCAGGGTCAACAAGGCATCTTTCTTTTGCCAATTAGCTCCACTCTGGGTAACTTTGCCCGTCTGTGGTCCATAGCCCTGTTTACCTGTTTACATAATTTGGTCCTTCCTTCCCGTGAAAGTAGCTTTCTGCTATTGTACTAAGTTGGGGGACATTTCCATCTTGATTACCTAATCTTGTTAACCTAATCTTGGATGTTTTCATCCTGAGATTCCCTATTCCTATACCTTTGTCCTATACTGGGGGCCTTTGTCCCATTTACATAATCTTATTTACCTAGTATTGTTTACCCAGACTTGGGTGTGTGCATCCTATGGCTTTCTATTTCTTTATGTCTTGTTAATCCATCGGTGCAAGCTCAGGGAATTCCTAAGCTTATTCCCCATAAAGAATCATTAAAATTATTAAACCACTACCTAGCATTGGATAAAAAGAAGAAAAGTACACAGTCACAAATTTAGGACTAACGGAGGAAAACTGGTTATAAATATAAAGGGTAGAAAAATGAGAGAATAATAAAAAAGAAAAAAGAAAAATGAGAGAATACTTGCATATCTACATTAATACAGTTGAATGTCTGAGTTAAAATTACTTATTAATGATCAAAAATGACTTGTGGAAACATACATATGAATAAGAGAGAAACAGGAAATTATTTGCTTAGCTACCCTCCCACACCCAGTCTCAAAATGAACTCTTTCTAATTTTAAATAACAGATCATTTGATTTTCCTTAAACTACATCAGAACATGCATTACTTCTCTAAGTGGAGTTTGTGGACCGTTTGTATTAAATTTCTTGGGTTGCTGATTAAAGATGTGGATTGCCATGGATGAGGTAAGACCTAATAGCATAAGCTCTCTAGCTGTTGAATCAGGGAATCCACATTCTTGACAAACCTCCCAGGTGATTATGATGCACATTAAAATGTGGCCAAGAGAATACATTAAAAATGTTTTTTACATAGCCTTCATCTTTCAAAACAAGTAGTGGCTTTATCATTCCACAAATCATCTAGAGTCACCATTTTAGAGTAGTCTTTGATCCCTAAATGCAATTATCAGGCCAACTTTTCCTTCCTGTTTGCATTGGGTGCGGATGCTACCCTCTGCTTGTCAATGACTCATCATCTCTATTATGATAGTCTTTCCATTGTTCTATTCACCTCCATTCTCCTCCTTCAATTGATACTTCTAGATAATTCTTTGCAAATATCAACTTTTGTTCTCTCATTTATTTTTCTCTTTTTCATTCTTTCTTTTGGAGTTGGGGGGGGTCGGGTAGATATGCATAAAAAATATTATTCTCAAAACAGGGCATAGACTTCATGGAGTAATATCCCCTCTCTCTCACTGTGAATTTATCCTAACATTAGAGGATTTGCAAATGGATTTTAATAAGCCACTGGTGGTTACTCTGTCATTTAATTACCCAAGTCATCACTAATACATCAGTAACCATTTTAAATAAACCTACTTTTACTTTCATGTCTTACCCTAACTTATATCATCAAATGCAAACAGCTATTAACTGACAGAGGATGCCTCATTTCATTCAGAGATCATTAATATTGGGAAGTAAAATCTTAAAATGTGTAGTGATATAGTTAAGGCAATATGTTAAAAAGTACCTTATTTATTTTAGATAAAATAAACATATTCTATACCTACTTTAGTATTTAGTTCAACATTTGAATTCGAGTAGCAAATATAATAAGGACAATATTTAGATCTTGCAACAAAGTAAAATAAATATATAAAATTGAAGTATGTCCTAACCTCCCTTAGTTATGGAAACTGAAGGGCTTTTTAGTAGCATGAGAATTCATTTATTACTTGGAGTTAGTATATGAGCTTTTAATATAAGAACCAATAAAGGGAAAGAAAATAGCTATACTGGTATAAATACACCCCTTTAATACTTTTTGAAAATATTATGTGATACAATTGATAAGTTGTACCATAGTTTGAAATCTACATCCACCAGTGTTATCAAATATTTTAAGTCTCGAGCCCTCTAAAGTTGTTAGTTTCTAGGTGTGGTGATAAAAACAGAGTGCTTCTTCCTAAAATAGTTTTTAAAAAGGCATATCATATAATAATACTTGGTAATAAATAGTAAATAGAAAATGGTGCAGAAAGGGAGAAAAGCATGATCTCCTTTAGACTGGCATCTGTCTAGCAATTCTAGGAAGGGCCTCTAACAAAGTCCCACACATGTCTTAGAAAATACTTCCAGGGACCTCTTTCTGTATCTTTTTCACTTACATAGCTTTCCTTGGGGGACCAATTTTCAAGATTTAGTGAACCAATCTCTTGAGTTCCTACTGGAGTTACAATCACTTACTTCATGCCAAGAATGAGGTATTGATTAGCAGTCTGATTGAGAAGTGGAGAATCAGCTTCTGGCCACTTCATAAAGCAACACTGCAGGTGGACATCCAAGTCCTCTGATTCTCTAAGCCATTAGATAAACAGTGGAAGAAAAACCCAGCTGTCCCCTGACTTATTCTCACTGTGAGGACTGCTCTGGGACAGAAGGAAAAGAGCTCATGGTCCATTCATTCATTATATATCTATGTCTATCTCCATGGCTGTTTTCTCAGATTTTGGCAAAAATTTGGTGGCCAATCTTTGTTTGGGCACTGTTATTAAGCCTTCATTTGTATAGTCTTGTTTTTATTAATGTATGTATTTTCTTGGGCCTTGGTTGGTATTTCAATGGGAATATAGTAACTATAACAGAGATTGTTAGCTATTCTCTATTTCGTTCCAATGATAAGCAAAAAAGATTTTGAAAACCTGACAATAGTGAGAAGATAACAACACTATCAAATTATAAAGGTATAGCGAATTTATTAAATATATCATGGAAAAATACAGAGAATTTCTAGGTTTATTGGCTCTATTGGATTGAGTAGGATGCAAGCAATTTTTTGTCTTAGTTTGTCTTCAGATCCAGTCTGTCAGATTTGCTTTCCCTGCACCTAGATGATAACACAAGTAGATTTCAAAGCTTCCAGGTCACTGTCAGATATTGATGACAATCCCATTTTCAGACATTAACAAGTCCAGTCTGATCTACATCAAATCTCTTGTTCAGCTCAAAGCTTACCGCAAACAAATCTTGAGTAGAGGGCAAGGATAATGTTGTTATTTCTCTCCATTGATACTCTATTACTTCTCTCTTAATAATTTTAGTGTTTGTGACTCCCCTGAGGTTAGTAGACAAAGAGAACAAGAGATGAAGAATTGATTGCAACCTGTAGTTTGGGTTCTCTCTACCATTTGGTGTAAGGTGACCAACTGTTGCATAGTAGGAGATATCCCCACCACATAATCACCTCCAAAGATTCATGGTTTCCTGATGCAACTATATAACCTCTGGATAACTACCTGTGACACCGACTAAGTCTCTGCTTCCAAAGTAAACCCCATGCAGACTTTTTCTGCTGGTATATATCATATGTCTATCATCTATCTGTCTGTCTATCTATCTTTCTCTCTATCATCTATCATCAATCTGTCTCTCAACGTGTATATATATATATATATATATATATATATATATATATATCTGTGTGTGTATATCTATTTTTATATGTCTCTATATTTTATATCTCTCTTGACATATATATAGCTCTATTTTTATGGAGAACTCTCATACACTGAGGTTTATAGAACACTTCAGCCAACAGCAGCCGAATATACATTATTTCCAGTGAACATGGAACATTCACCAACATAGATCATATTCCACATTTGGGGCCATAAAACAAAGCATAAGAATGTAAAATAAATGAAATAACAAGAAGTGTTCAAAGATAAAAAGGTAATTAAACTAGAAGGTAATAACAGAAAGACATCTGGGAAATTCCATATATTTGGCAATCCCCGCACTTTTATTTATTTTTTTTATTCATTTCTTTTGAGACAGAGAGAGTGAGCAAGGAGCACAGAGAGAGGGAGACAGAGAATCCCAAGCAGCGCCAGGCCCGAGGTGGGGCTCAAACTCACAAACATGAGATTATGACCTGAGCCAAAATCAAGAGTCAGACATTCAACCGACTGAGCCACTCAGGCACCCCATTCAACACACTTTTGTTGTTGTGGTGGTTGTTGTTGTTTTTAACATTTATTTCTTTTTGAGAGACACAGAGAGCCAGAGCACAAGTCAGGGAGGGGAAGAGAGAGAGAGGGAGACACAGAATCTGGAGCAGGCTCCAGGCTCCGAGCTGTCAGCACAGAGCCCAACACGGGACTCAAACCCATGAACCATGAGATCATGACCTGAGCCAAAGTCAGACGCTTAACCAACTGAGCCACCCAGGTGCCCCTCAACACACTTTAAAACCATAGAAACTTCTGCCTCTGAAATGGAGTAGCAAGGACTAATTTACCCTCTTCCCTGAAGCAACAACGAAACTTGACGAAATATGTAAAACAGATTTTAAGACATTGACATCAGACAACAAAAGAATGTGATTTCTCAGAAATGGGAAACAAATGAGGCAAGCTCTTCATGTGCCCTAGTTTTTGCTTTGAGAGAATTTCCAGGCCAAAGTGTAGGGAGGCAGAAGCCAGTCAGAACCCCTGGGACACTGAGTCTGGGAGCTGGCGCCTTTGTGGAGTTCAGGGAGATCAAGACAGCTGGAGTTCACAGGACAGATGACAAGAGAGGAAAGAGGCAAACAGAGAAACAACTGTCTCCACCTGCAGATGGTTGGTCTTGAGATCAGTGGAATCCTGCTTAGCATATGTGTATGAGGAGGCTACCTGAGGCTGCGGAAAAGAAAGAGCCAAAAGGATTTGAGGCAACAGTATTCAGATTGGTTCCCCTTCCCACCAGCCAGAAGGAAAACTTCACAATTCACAGGACATTTAGCAGACTACTCAGAAGGGTCCCGTTCTCTTTGGGACCAGAGAGCTTTTCAAAAATAGCATTATCTCCCATCTGCATTTCCGTCAGAAAAAGACTAAGTTTCCTTTACCAAATAGCAAAGTATCTCTTAAATTTTTGGCAAGAGGAATTTCTTTTGGGCCTTCTCAGTGGAAATTATTAGGAGAATCATGCCATGCTTCAGTATTCCCATCCCCTCAAGTTTTTGAATTCCTGCTTCTACTTTATACCAGTGATTTCTGGTTGACAATCTTCTTTTATGTGAGCCAATGATAGATTTAATTTTGTACAATAACCCAGAAAACTGTTAGAATTCATGCCCATTTGAGTACATTGACTGTAGCCTCTCTGGTTGGAGCACTAATTATCAATAAATTTACCCTCATCTAAAATATGTTCAAATTCCTTTGGGTGAGCCACCCTAAAACCCATTCCCATAAATATTCTGAGATATAGTCTAATATTAATGACCAAATCTCTGGGTATATCAATTTTTCTTCTTTATTCTAATTCTGTTTAATTCCCAGGGAGTGCTAACATCTGGCCTATTGATATAACAGGTTGGGATGATTGGTCTTGTATAAAAAAGCTCTGACCAGTGTGAGATTAATACAGAATGAGATATAAAGGAGTCTCAGCCTCGGGTAAAGGAAGCTCAATGAGGTATTACAGAAGCTTTGGGGTTTAGGGTTCTGTAAGTCATTTTAACCCTTCCAACAGCCCCATTTCCACCGTTGGCATACCTCTCTTTCCTGCGTGATGCCACAGTTTCATATAAGGAATCTGAATCTGAAAGTGATATTGTGGTTATGTTTTTAAAATAGTCTTAATCTTTTAGAGAGGCACAAAAATATACAAACGAAATTATTTGATTTTGGGGAATAAACTCAAAATAACAGAAGAAGGTAGTGCATGTGTGGGAGTGTAGTTGAAAACCAGTTAGCCGTGAGGCCCTACTTATCAACGTGTATGTTAACATCTTATTATATACCTCTGTATATTTTTACGTGTGAAATATATTTCACTGGTAAAATAGGAGTGAATGGAGAGAGACAATTAATATGGCATTTTAAGCAAGTCAACTCAGAAGCTTATCTGTGGTTTTGAGAAGTAATGGGAGTTAGCAAATGGGAAATATGACCGAGAATTCTTGAATATTAAATATTTATGGGAATGACTTTCAGAGAGAGAGACATTGAAGACACAGGAGCAAGTGGGTATAATAAAGATACGAAGCCTTTTATAATGTGAAAGAGAATGATAGACAATAAGGGAGGGGATTGGTCTCTTCCAGAAAAAGTGCATACCTATCTATGTAAATAAGAGGAAAATCAGAATGAAAAGTAATAAATAATAGAGGTAGGGAAGGATGTGGAGATTTGGGAGATGAGAAAACATGGAATTTGCTGTTTAGTTTTACCTATTTTGTTCAGGGAAGCACGAGGCAAGGTCTTCAGATAACATTGTGTGTGGAAGGCTGGAGAGAAGTTTGAGGAAATGAGAGAGGTGTGGCATTGCAAGATTTCTCTGCCATGCTGAATGCCATTACCAAATAGCTAGTTTGCATACTTGTTTGTCAGTCTGTACCCAATGTCAAGATTCTGTTAGGTCTCCAGACGCTGCATTGGAGAGAGTCGTTGTCTGTCTCGAACCAAACAAGTGGCAGGGTGGTGGGTCTGTCCTTTTTTATTTTCTTGATAACCTCTTCTCCGGAGGCAAGGCTCTGGTTCTGAGAATTCTTCAAATTATCTGCCCCACCCCATCAAACACTGGGTCAAGATCACCCAACTTTATGCACTGCAAGGCAGTAATCATTTTCCTAACTCAGCTGCTCAATAAGGCATATGGAAATATTTTCCCAAGAAAATGATATTTTATTAAATAATGCATATCAATTTTCTCTGAAACCCAATTTTTTTTTCCAAATTCGCATTTTATCATCACACGGGTCATTGGCATTTTTAAAATTCTAACTCATTTTTATAATAACTACATAAATTACATCAAACCTTTTTTTGTGTGCAATATGCCAACACTTTCAATTAAGTCTATTTTCTTAGATGCCTAAATCAAGTATAATTAACTGTTAATTAATTAATGAGGCCTTTCAGGAGAAATTAAATAACTCAAAGATAAGAAAAATTTATCTATTTATTGTACACATATTATTGCAGTCTCTGGGGAACACAAATGGAATAAAAATATATTTATGTACAGGGATCCTGATGTACTGAGTTCTCTTTTCTAATTCAGTAACAGACAGTAGAAAGAAATAATCAAGATCTGTAAGAAAACTCTCCACGATGGTAGGCACACTATATGAGCTGCAATTAAGTTTATGTGCTGAGTTCCTGTCCAAAAATATCAGTTCATCTGCAGTGTGATTTAAGTGATTTTTTTCTTTAAACATTGAGACACATTTTGCAAGTTTTAATAATTTAATACATAAATGACAGTTCAGCCACGTTTGTTCTCTGCCTTGACTCTGCCTTCAGTTCCATGGACAGATGTAATTATATTTTACTCAAACAACTTTTTGTTAGCAGAGGAATTTCATTTATATGCTTTTATCCCAGGGAACAAGGTTTGCTCCATATTTGAAAATCAATCAATCTATTTTACCGTATCAAGTCTAAATTAGAAAAGTTCATATGATCGTGGAAGATAGATTCAGATGTGATCTTGTGGCCCTGGGTTAAGCAAATATTTCTTAGATAAGACATTAAAATCAGTGGCTATGAAATTAAAAATATGATAAATTAGACTCCATCAAAATTGAAAACCTTGGCTCTATGAAAGATATTATTAGGAGATGCAAAATGGTAAAAATGTTTGCAAAACACATATCTGGGGAAAAGCCTTATATACAATAAATATGAAAAATTCTCAAAACTCAGTAACAAGAAAAAAAAGAAAAGAAAAAACATACCCAATTAAATATGGGCAGAAATTTTGAAGAGGCACTTAACCAAAAAATATATGTATTCGGCAAATAAGGGCACTAAAAAATATCCATATTAAAACTACAATGACGTATCACCATATACACATCAGAATGTCTAAAATTGAAAGACTGCGCATACCACATGTTGATGAAGATGTGAAGTAATTGGGACCCTTTTTACACAAAGGAGGGAAATGTGAATTGGTACAACCACTTTGAGAAGCAATGTGGTAGTTACTCATAAACTTAAGCATTCACTTACCATTAGACGCAGAAATGTGCCTCTTAGGTGTTTAGCCAAGAGAAGGCAGGTGTCGGTGAACCAGGAAGCAGTCTTTCTCCAGACGTAGAATCTGTGGTAACATAATCATGACAATCATGAGCCTCCCAGTCTCCATAACTGTGACAAATAAATGCTTGTTGTTTAAGCAGCCTAGTCTATTGCATCTGGGTTATAGCAGCAGCCCAAATGGGCTTAACTGTGTTCCCCCAGAATTTCTATGTTGAAGCCATAACCCCCAGTATCTCAGATGCAACAGTTTTTGTAGATAGGACTTTAATTTTTTTTTTTAATTTTTAATGTTAATTTATTCTTAAGAGAGAGATAGAGCATGACTGGAAAAAGGGCAGAGAGAGAGGGGGAGACACAGAATCTGAAGCAGGCTCCAGGCTCTGAGCTGCCAGCACAGAGCTGGTGGCACAGAGTTCTATGCAGGGCTCCAACTCACGAATGGAGAGATCATGACCTGAGCTGAAGTCGGACGCCTAATCAACTGAGCCACCCAGGCGCCCCTGTGGACAGGACTTTAAAGAGATGATTAAGATACTATGAGGTCAGTAGAGTGGACCCTAATCAAATCGGACTGGTGTCCTTATAAAAAGAGCTCAGGACACACAGAGAGACCAGGGATGTGCATGCGCAGAGGAAGTAACACGTGAGGACACAGCAAGAAAGCATCATCTGCAAGCCAAAGAGAGAGACCACAGGAGAAACCAACCCCACAGATACCTTGATCCTGAATATCTTACCCTGCAGAAAATCAGTTTCTGTTTCAGCCACACAGTCAGTGGTATTTTGTTAGGGCAGCCCTTGCAAACTAATACGACATCCCAAGACAGGATTAGCTTGGCCCATTAAAACAATACAGGGACTGAAAAATTCAACAAGAGTGTTAAAAAATGGTCACTGAACCGATATCAGAGAAATATGCATCAAATCCTAAGTTTGTCACTAAATTATCGATTAGGTTTTCCCTGCAGAAGGTAGTTTACACAATTCTGATCAAAATGGAGTCTCTGGATTTTCAAGCTGGAGGTTCCCGTGTCCTCTTTGTAGAGTAAAACAGAGATGCAGAGGGTTCAGAGAACTTGTCAAGACTTACGGTTACTTGAGCAAAACTGTACCTGAATAAGCATACAATTTTACTTGAAAATAGCCTGTATGTCCTTAGACAATCTTTGTTGTTCCCTTAAGAAAATAAGCTATCTGTCTCTGACAATTCCTCTCCCAACAAGACTTCCCTCTTTGCATATTTCCCTCATTATTCATCTTAATTTTCAGTTGTTCTTTTTTAGCCCATGATCAGAAGTGTGAATCCCTTGTTAAATCTCCAAGTTCTGTCTCCTTGGCAATTGGAAGATCAATATCATTGTAATTTTTTTTTTTTCACTTAGCCATTCAAATACTCTGGCTTTTATGTAACATCTTCATTAAGGTTTGCTAGTTTTTTCTCCTGATTCAACCGAAACTAGTAGCTTGCTAACTTTGGAAAATACAGTCCTTCTCTTTAGCATTGGAAACTTTTCATTTACTTTTAACACAATGATTAGCTTAAATTTGTGTGCTCTTAGACTTTTACCAAGTGAACTCAACTTCTGACCATTAAGTAAAATAGTCCAAATTCTTTGGTAATTTGCCAATATTTCAACTTCAAATTATATTTGGAATTTTTACAGTGTAGTTTTGTTTATGTTACTTTTTTAAAAAGATTCCTTGAGTAGCTTTCGTGACCTCTGCTTTTACAAATTATGTGAAATTTGCCTCAATATTTCATAATGCCGTTCTTGACTTTAGCTCCACATGATGCAATACTCAATTCAATTATTTTGTGTGCTAAATGAAAACTAAAGTACAGTTTCATGTCATAAAAACTGGGCAAAAACTTGATAATGAACTTAATATAATAATACTTATACTTTAAAAATATTATAGCTTGCCAATATCACTATCTACCCATTTTTCTTAAAAGCAGAATGTGAGTCATTGCCAGCCGTTCACCTTTTTCCTTCATTTTTGAGTTAAAAAAATCCTTTTCCTCCAAGTCAATCGATTTCTCTAAATTAATTTTCAATAAGCACAATCTTTCCCATTTCAAGTGCTCATGCATCGGGTCAAAATTTGAATAAATGCAAAATAGATTCTTTTTTAGTTTCATCATCTTTGTCACCTGAATCACAAGACTAAAATCATGATTAGAAAACTGTTTTATTATGATAGAAGACTGATGTTTAAGTCTTATAAATGTCATATAACAAATTATATCCCATATATATCATTCCTACCTGATTCACAGGCTTATCAGTTCTTAGATAATATATGTAGAAGCCCTTTGAACACTAAAAACTAATAAAGTATCAAATGAAAAGAATAGTAAGAATAATCTTTGAGCAGTTTTCACCTGCTTCATCATTTTCTTCTGTTATAATTCAACCTTCATTATTGTGGGATCAAAGTTATCCCTCCCTCATTTAACTTTTTCTCATGGTCAGACCATCTCTAGGAGCATCACTGGGGAGTGAGGTACTCTATTTAATTGAGGAATTCTAGACTGCATCACAAACTTAGAATCATAATCTTGGGGGATATGGCCAAGGGATTTGCAATTTAATGAATATCTAAGACAGTTCTTTTCCCCATTAAAGTCTGAGAAACATTAATCAGTGTGTTTTTCATATCTTTCTCACATTGTTATTCTTTAAAATCTTCATGTAGATTGTGAAAATGGCCAGATTTTTCATCCCTGTTTATATCCATGCTTTCTGAAATGTGACTTTGTAGTTCCTCCCATCAATAGGTAGAATTTATTTCCCCATCATTTGAATTTGACTTGCTTTGGTTAATCAAATTCCACAAAAGTGGCAGTGTACCAGTTTCAAGCCTAGGTAATAAAGGGATCTGGGCACTTGTGCTCACTCTCTTGGGACTCTGCGACTACCACCATGAGAACAATTGCAGCTAGCCTGCTGGAGAATGAAAAACCACATGGAAAGACCTCACGGTCCAAGCTGTCTCGATTTAGAGCCCCCAAGACCAACTACCTATCAACTGCCTTTGTAGCCATTTACAGACGTATACTGAGCCCAACCAAGACCGAAGTCTCCATCTGACCAATAGACCCATAAGCAATAATACATATTTAGTGTTTAAGCCACTGCAGCTTAGATGCTTTGTTATACATCAATCAGTAACTAATACACTTCATGCATCAAGAAACTGAGTTTAGGTAATTTTGGTAGTTTTCCAAAGTCTTCATAATCAAAGTCAACCCTTTACCTTAAGCATACACATCACGTATATACTTTCACAACTTGAAATTCTCCTCTGAATGTTTCTAGCTTTATAATTGGGGGGTGGGGGGGGCAGGTGGTAGTCATAAGTATCATCATGTTATTTAAAATGCATGTATAAAATAAAATTATTCCTTTAAAACTCACCTGAAACTTTACCTCAATTGTTTTTTTCTAAATAAATAAAAAATGGGCATGTAAGTGATTTTCATTGAATTTCATAAAGGAAAACAATAAATCCAAGTGACTATATTTAGTCCACATCATTGTCTAACTCAGAACTGCCTTCAAGTTTGAAGTCTTTGCAGCACTTTTGTATACCTATATAATCTACATCATCATAGGTAGTTTGCATTAGCTCCAAACTTCATTTGAAGAGACAGAGTATCTACTTGGTTAATTAAATATGTTGAAATATGTAAGATAATGTGACTCCATAGTATCTGAAAAGGGAGACATAACAATGGAAATTTTCTATTTGCTCATACACCCTCCTCTTCTATACTTTTTGCCTCTTCAAATTCAGTCACTTATTTACTGTTATTAATTCCATGCAATTAACTTCAGAATCTCTGTGCCTAACCACAGCTTACTTTTGAAACATCAAATACCCTGTACCAACTACCTGTTAGATAATTAGACTTGGTATCCTGCAGGCACCTGTCAAAGCATAAATAAAATTTGAGGTCATGTCTGGTACAAACTTTCAACTTTACTTTTTCAAGGTCTTATTTAAACTTTATGAAAATCATGTTATGGCTCAATATAATTTATTTTCCAAACAAAGCCAACACACTTTGGAAATATTACAGCTCTAAAGGTTAAACTTGTATATCAGAAATAAAGCAATTTGACGGCAAGAGAATGCTTTCAACTTTTTAAGCACTGAATTTCCAATATAAACAACCTATTATTTAATCCATCAGAGTTAAATTTAACCCTTAACAGATTATGTCAACACTTCTATTTAACAGATGTACTCTGCTTAGCAATGTATTTAATCTATGATTTTTTGTTAGTTTTAATATAAATAATTCACAATATAGTGTCATTAAAAAAACAAAAATATTTTAGGTTTGTGAGGTTTGTTTCAAATTTTCCTTTTAATGAAACCTGTTTCCCTAATTAAAAACTGACTAACATTTATGATTCCATGTTTTCCTTTTTCAAAGAAGGATTTAGTCATTTCCACACTCAAAAACAGATGTGTTTAAAACTCAATTCTTCATTTTCTCCAGAAAACCTCCAATAAAAGCTTTTGTTGCTGTTGTTATTAGTGTAAAAATTATCTCTTTAAAACACAATTATACTTTTAGGTCTTTCTTTCATATATCACATGTTTGTAAATACTTGCCAAATGAATGAAAAGCAAATACTTAGTTTTACAAATAGGCGCATTCTGTTTTTACACTATTTATATAAAAGGGCCATATTTAATGGCAAATAATGGTAATAGCAATGCCAGGAAGAGAGGGAGTGAGCAACTTTTAAGCTTCCAGCCACTAGTTCCAAACTGGGAACTGGACAATGCAGTAAAGAGTATCCTTACATTGTTTGCATAGTAGTTTATTTTAATCATTTATGTAATAGTCTATTTTACCAAGTGTAGAGTGCTTCCTTGTAATGGTAGAAGATGCTTTCTAGGTGGACTGAAAATATCATCTACTGATGGGTAGCAATCGTCAAGGAGACGAAACCTTCCTTTCACCGCTTAGTGCAGTAACAGAAGAGAGAATATTCAGGACAGCTACAGCAGTTGGTCTGCAGATTTGACAAAGATATTTGTAAAATGTACTTATACTCTCGGTCCTCAATAAATCAGATTTCATATACCCTGCAAAATGCCAGGTTGTCAAAAGATAACCCAAATCTTGAGCATTCTGTAAGCAACATGAAGGCAAAGACAGAGAAGCTATCTTTCTAATTTTAATATCAGCCATGAAGCAAGAGACTCTTTTTGTTGTTCATGGATTAAAGTGGAAATTCATGGAATAGAAACGGTAAGGGAAAGATCCAGGGTTAAAATAGTGATAATGAAAGAGAATATCTTGTTATTGCTTGTGCAATAGTTTATTTTAAAGATAATTCTGTATAAGTGGTTTGATGTTTGTGTACAAATGTTAGTTAATTTTCAAAGAAACCCAATCAGAAATTATGGGGATGGGGGTTAAATAGCATAAAATTTGCTTAATTTTGATTAACACCATCAAGCATCGTTAGTATTCACCCATGGAATGGAATAAAAGAATCTAACAAGCATGGAAAACTTATCAACCGATTACCCTTGGCCTTAATGTCTAGAGTTCCTGCATTCCTCCACTTTATAGAGGTCCTGCCATCAGATTTGATCGTAAGTCTGGCCAGTTCTGCCATTAGAATATCATTGTGCTGCCTTCATGAGTTTTCTGTTTAAGGAGTTAGTTGGAGTGCTTGACCGTACAGACAGACTCTCCTATACTTCAGTGTATGAACACATAGTTTAGGTTTGGCAGAATTTGGTTTAGGGCTTGCTCTCATTATAATTTATCACTTGGTAACAAGGTTGTGGTGGAGGACTGCACAATTCTCAACTGTCTCTTAACACTTAGAAAATATCAACATTTAAACAAAGAACCTAACATTTACCAAATGACTAAATTGACTAAGCCAAATATAGATGAGAGTTAAAACAGTAAAATTTCTTTTAGTTCTGCTCAGATAAAAGCCTTTCCAACTGATTGTTAAAAATGACTATTATTTAATAACAGAACCTCACAGTGAGTAGATCTATGACACTGGTTATTCTGTGTTGTACCACTCATAAATACATACATATCTTCACGTATATTTATACATGGTAATTGTTAAACCAACCCTAACCTCCTCATTTCTTGGGATAAAGTCATCAATGACGACAATCCAGTCATCAGACGTGTACTATATCTTCTACTGTGTGCTGGAAAGTGCCACAGTGTGTAATTAATGTGCAATACGCCCTGTCATAGGTCATTTTTAAGACAGCAAGAGAGACAGACCAAGTAATAGGTCATATGTAACACAAAAGCAGGATGTGATGAATTATGATGTCTTAAACAAAATGTTGTAGGCAAAGACAGCGTGCCACACAAATACTCATACTGGAGAATCAAAAGAGTTCTCACAATAAAACTATATGAACGCAGAGTGAGGGTTTCCAAGCAAAGAGGGAGTTAAGTAAAGGTATACCAGATGAATGGAAAAGCACAGCTTTACAACAATACCTCTATACTTCAGGAATACTAAGAAGCTCAAAGTCAGTATAGTAAGGAGATAAGGGTATGAGAAGGGGAAAGAGATGCCACTAGAAATTGTTCTGTTGAAATCAGATCATGAAGGCTTCAGTCACTAAAGAAATGAGTGATCATTTTAACTTACGGTGATGGCAATAGAGTTATTTCTGTCTGTTTTTAACAGGAAATGAATGATGTAATGAAATCCACAGTGAGGAATGTGTGAAATCTACAGTTATGAGTGTGTCGCAATGGAGACTGGTTTCAAGCGGGGCAAGACTGGGGGAAGAGAGAAACATGAGGAGAATATTGTAGGATAACAGTCCCATTTCTCTCTTTACTATGTATCAAAGATTAACAAAACATAACAAGGTCTAGGGCGTGAAACGGACAGCAACCAAAGCCACCCCGAAATCCAGTGGCATAAAAATGATGTGGAGAATCTTGCTAAGACCTGTATAGACACAAGATCTCCAAAATGTAAGGAAAGGTATCACAAATAAACAAAGTACAACAAGAAATTAATCTGACGTTATCTTTACATTTTCCAAGGAGAAGGAGAACAGGACAAGCAGACAAAATTTGAGTAACTTCTGATGTGTTATTAGCCTTACAACCCGCCTTTAAGTTACATTTAAAAATTAGCTTAGTTTTTTGGATGGAGACAAGGAAAGCCCTTTTATGCGTGCTCACTATGTGCCCTATGACGAGAAGCTTCAGGAATCCCTAGGTCTTTGATGTATGCTCGCTTAGAATGTCAGAGTCATATATGCTCATCAGGGAAGCTCCTTGAATCTATGTCAGCTTAAAAGCTGCTTGAAACACCAACCCATAAAGTAATTCTGTCAAATACTATAATAACATGCAACCCATGCTTGAGGTTCTATAGTTCTATACTTTGTTGTGACCTACAATGATTTGCCATTTAATATTAATAATAGTTCTTAGACCAGGATTCTTAAAAAAGCATTAAAAGCTGACTTTGATGTGTGTTTTCTTTGAAAAGTCGTAATTTCCAGCCCTGTGCGACATTAGCAATTTTCAATGCACTATGACCCTTTAATTTGGATTGGAAACGAAGGCTACATGTTTGCCACGTTCTATCTGCCATATTCTTAAAGGTCATAATGAATTTTTTATTTGCTTTTTTATATTTCAGTGTCAATTAGAGCATAATTCAGTACTCTTCAATTTCCAAGATGAGAAGTGAAAAGGCTGAGAAAAGCAATTACTGAGATTTCTTATTTTCACCCCAGACTTTGTAAGACTCTATTCTCACTCAGCGCTAGGTCTCTAAAATAACAGATGTCCCAGAAGTTTATAAACTAGCTTATGTCGACGGTTTTGAGTTTTGCTGCAATGTTAGATATAGAAAAAAAAAAAATGTCGGATACAAAATCCACCCAGAATAAAAAGGCCTTAAAACTGACCAGAAAGGGATAATAAAAGGGCACCAAACTCAGTGTGGAAAGAGAAAAAAATCTATTAAATAACTGCCAGCATGTGACTTGCTATGGGTCTGCACTCTTGTTGCTTTATTTCTTAGTGTTCTAGTATTCTTATTTATAATGGAGCTATCATACCTGCCCTACTACTTGTCATTATGTATTACAAATTTTCCTAAAAGATAATATATAAACTGTAAGTGCGGGAGCATGCCATAGGAAATACTGTTTTATGTATTTTATGCTTCCTCCATTTCATTGAAAAATAAGTTTAGTGAAGGATCAAAAAGTAAAATGATAGGATGTAAATATAGAGTTTCAGTTTCCAAGACTAAAGTAAAATTTCTACCCAAAGAAACCCTTCCACATTTTAAAAATCTTCCAAAATGTAAGACTGGTTTAAGTGTAATAGTATGAGAAATACTAAACAACTTGGAAAAGGAAGGGAGGAAAGAAAGAAGGAAGGAAAGAAAAATGGATTTAGAAAAGATGCTGTTTACCCTTCCGTATTCTTGACTGGGACATCTAAACAGTCATATTTGCTTAGAGTTTTGCTTCAGTGGTCCATTTAAAGAGATCAGAAGAAAAGCCAAAGGTAACATGAAGTAGAACCTTTTGTATCTGAACCCCCATAAATGGAAAGAACCAATAATGGTGGCAAACTGAGTGGATAAATTAGGGAAAACCTACTGTCTAGTGAAAGACTGTAAGAATATTATCATCAGCATTGACTCTGGATGATAGTTAAAAATTATTTTCCCCGAAAAAACTCTCTAACACAAGCCAAATTCTATTTAAATTAAGAACAAGTATTCTTAGTAGCTTCATGGCTAAATACCAAAAGACAAACAAGAACAACAACCCTAGGAAAAATGTGCACCCAAAGAAAATTTTGAAAGATTACATTTAAATATACAAGAGCTCGTAATGGAATAGACAATGGACTAGACAAAGAGTCAGAAGAAATAACAAATAATATATTCTAACCCAGAAATACAGCAAGTTTTGGCATTATCAGATAAATAATATGAAATAATAAAATTTAACATGTTAAAGTATTAAAATGGAAAATTAACAAATAAGAAATATATAAAAAACTATACAATTTTACTGGGAACATTTGAAAAAAGTCATATAGAATTTTGTTAAATACAATATAAAACAATTGAGATTTACTCAATAAAGGTGCTTAGTAGCAAATTCAAAGGCACCAAGGAAAGAATTAGTAAACCAGAAAATCAATCTGAAGGGATATCGAAGAATGGATTACAAAGAGACAAATAAAAAATACGAAAAACAAAATTTAAGAAACACAAGAAAATAAGAAAGTCTAATGCTTAATCAAAGTTTGAGTAAAAGAAAGAAGAGGTATAGGTTCCATTTTGTGATAATCCTAGGCTTTTCCCTCTAATATACTCTGTCTGAAGAAATAATGGCTGAGAACTTTCGAGAAGGATAAAAGACATAAATTCTTCGATACAAGGAGCTCAATCAATCCTTCCCCAAAATGACAGATGATAGATAGATAGGGAGATGACAGACAGAATAATAGATAGAAGATAAAAAAAAACAAAACTAGAGACATTTAGATCACCAAGGCATATTTAGGAGTGGCAGAAGAAAAGACAATAGAACAACAGGCCACTAACTGCTTCAAAGCAAAAACTAGAAAACAGAAAAGAGTGCCAGTCTGCCCAGAAAAATATGGAAGATTAGTAAACACTCAATTACATATAAATTGAGTGAAACTCAATGCCAAAGAAAGAAATATATTCAGATTGAAGGGAAACAATAAGATCAGCAAAACTGGCATAGGAAAGCACAGTGGGGAAGCAGGTGAGCAAGCTCAACTAAAAAAAAGGTGGGGGGGGGGGGTTGTTGAGACATCCTACTGATAGGCAGAGCCAAGAAATACCAGCCAAAAGTCCCTTCAAGTGAAAAAGGCATCCCACTACTTTTAAGATTTAAAGAGCCTAAATGTCCATTAACTGATGAATGGATAAAGAAATTGTGGTCTATATACACAATGGAATACTACGTGGCAAAGAGAAAGAATGAAACCTGGCCTTTTGTAGCCACGTGGATAGAACTGGAGAGTGTTAGGCTAAGTGAAATAAGTCAGGCAGAGAAAGACAGATACCATATGTTTTCACTCATATGTGGATCTTGAGAAACTTAACAGAAGACCATGGGGGAGGGGAAGGGGAAAAAAAAGTTACAGAGAGGGAAGGAGGCAAACCATAAGAGACTCTTAAAAACTGAGAATAAACTGAGGATTGATGGGGGGTGGGAGGGAGGGGAGGGTGGGTGATGGGCATTGAGGAGGGCACCTGTGGGGATGAGCACTGGGTGTCACATGGAAACCAATTTGACAATAAATTTCATATAAAAAAATTAAAAATTTAAAAAACGATCTAAAAACAATCAGGATAGGGAAGAAGCCTTGTGATGTTGAAGAAAACAAAGCATGGAAGGTATGCAGAGGACAAAGGAGGCAGAGCAAAGTCAACACAAGATCTAAAACAGAAGGGACTATCTTGGGCTCTGGGGGCAATATCTGTAAGAGTCAAGGTAAAGAGAAGGAAAGAAATGTTTATTGGTAGAAGCCCTCCAGAAATAATACAGCATCACAGGAGCAGATTTTTTTTCTGGCCACAAAAAAACAACAAATATCAAAGAAATTATTCATCATTTTATCAGCAAAAAGGTATCCTTTGGGCTAAGCAACCAGTTAAGTACGCTAACTTCTTATCTTTCAGAAAGCCTTCTACTAAAAGCCAGTGGAGAAAATCCAATTTATTCAAATATTGACAACATAAAAATAAGACAGTACCACTCATACAAAGACATTTCAAGATAAAAGAAATACATTAAGCAGAGCCTCTTAGGACCCAAACCAAACTCACCAGAAAAAAATGTCATCACCAACAGAAAGTTGTAATGAAATATTTCAACCTGAACTTAAAAGAAACTCAAACAGAACAATTGCATCAGTGAAGAAACATCACAAAGCAAAATTAAGGAAACAAACAGAAAATGTCAAGAAAACTTGGGGTTATAGCGCAACAACGAGAAACTGCACAGGGAACTCACAGATTTCAGGAAAAAACTGAAGAAAAAGACAAAAAGTTTTCATAAATGAAAGCTAAGTTCACACTGGTGTAAGGAACACCAGTGGGTATAGCCACCACAAGAAGGCGTAATAAGGGGCAAAAAAACAAAAAAACAAAAAACAAAAACAAAAAACAAAAACAGAAAAAGGACAGATGTGAAAAAAAATGAAACAAAAAAAGATTAAAAGGGATTAGAGAAAACATGATTTCGGCTAGAATGACTGGTCTCCTTGCCAAATGTGGATTCTACCCTTTGCCCAGGGTGACAGGTGCATCCCCTAAAGGAGTGGCAGCAGTAGCCCTTTATTTCTGAGAAAATACCACTTCCCCCTGGAATTGTGGCCCCTTCTGCCTTTCTTCTGAAGGATGGCATCCACTTTTCCATCCCATGTCTTTTTCATCTTCGGATGAAGATGACTCGGAGGTCACACATGGTCATGCCAATGGAATCACAGAAATTGAAGACTAAACCTGTCTTACGTGAGAAGGGCCTCCAGAAATACCAACTTTGCTTCTTAAGTAGAAATAAAATTTATGAAAACAACTACAGTTTTTAGAAGAACAAATTACATGTTGATGACTTGCATTTTATTTAAAAACATTTCTACTTCAGTCAAAATGAAAATAAAAGAAAAATTAAATTCGACTGAATGCAACAAATTTTCTTGAGTTCTAAAGTATTGTAAGTGAAGAAAAAAGGCTTAAATGCATTCAAATTCGTTTTTCAGGGCCCCAGTACAAAGAACCCTGCTGTCTCATTACCTGCCACTACAACAAGAAGGACAACTGCCACCTCTCGTGTTTTCGTCATTTTCTTTCTTTCTTTCTTTTTAAATCTGGAAATCAGAAATAGGATGAGTAATTGGAATCCATTAAGGTTTTATGTGTGGGCATATCATTGTCCTTAATTCCTCACCCATGTAGAAAGCAGAGCAACAAAAATTAGTGATTGAAATTATTGTTTCTTTTCAGTCCCAGGTGTCGACTGCCACAGGGCACAGACCAAAAGTGTGGACAGACAGAAAGAGACTATATAGGCCATTAACGGGGTAATTAGCACTAGAACAACAATTGAGAACAGAAGTAATAGCCTATTTTGTGTTTTCTAAAAGGCACTAGAACATCTCTCTACCAAAATGCCACTTAATCGGGCGCTACCAAGCCTAAAATTCCGTAGTTCTAAATCTGGTCCATTGTTTTAATAAAACTGTCTTCCCCCTGACTTAAATTTATCCATTTCTTTCACCCTTCAGGGCCACCATCTGTCAACTTTTCTCTGGAAAGTTCTGCTCCTTACCCATTTGCGTTTCTATCTTTTCTCTTTCACTGCATTTTCCTTGTAAGAGTAATTTTTATAAAATATAAGTCAGGTCATATCGTTACTTGCCTCAAACACTTTGGTGTCTTCACAGAGCACTTGAGTAAAATCCAATCTTTATCCTGAGTTCCTAAGCTTTATATTATTGGAACCATGTCAATGTCTACAGCCTCAACATATGTCCCTGTTCTTCTTTATCACCAGGCACGAATCACACTCCCTTTTCCTAAAATGTGACACTCTCCACTATAAGTCATTTGTACCTGTGAAATCTCAGATACTGTGTTCTCCAGACCTTGCCCTCACTGGTTTCTAATTCCTTATCTCTGGGTTTAAATGTTGTCTCCACTAAAACTTCATTCTCTTTCTACCTTAAATCAAGTAGTCCTTCTCTATAATTCTTTGTCACCAGGCACTTTATTTTTTAATGGTTATAATCACAACATATAAGTGTTTATATGTACATGTTTTTATTGTTTCACTTTCATAATTGAACAGAAGCTTCTTAAAAAAATTTTTTTTAACATTTTATTTATTTTTGAGACAGAGAGAGACAGAGCATGAACGGGGAAGGGTGAGAGAAAGAGGGAGACACAGAATCTGAAACACGCTCCAGGCTCTGAGCTATCAGCACAGAGCCCAAAGCGGGGCTCGAACTCACGGACCGCGAGATCATGACCTGAACCGAAGTCAGACGCTTAACCGACTGAGCCACCCAGGTGCCCCCCACTTTTTTTAATTTTTTTTAACATTTTATTTATTTTTGAGACAGAGAGAGACAAGAGCATGAATGGGGGAGGGTCAGAGAGAGAGGGAGACACAGAATCTGAAGAACAGAAGCTTCTTGAGGGCAGGGACTGTTTGTGTCTTATCTGCCATCGCATACCCATCACCTTGGACAGTGTCTACCACAGAGTGGACAACAAATACTTGTTCAACGAATGACCGAAAGAAGGACTGAGAAATTTCAATTACGTATATATAGAGTCCAAAATTTCAAAGAAGAGTTTAATCTCATAATTTTATTCCTATTGTTCGTTTCATTTTTCATCCGTCTCCTGAAAAGACTCTTCAACTCTAGTCAAAGATATTAAGTAACCGTGATCCATACAAATGCAATGTTTTTCATCAAAAGGTATTTCTTTTGAGTGGCAGTAAAGCCATTGACGAAGTAAAAGTTCACTCTTTTATTTAGTTTTGTAGAAGACATTTTTAGTAGAAATACTGAAAAATAAGTCTATAATCCTCAGTCTCCCTTGAGAGAAAGCTTTCACAGAGAATGATTTATAAAGCCAAGACATGAAGAAACTTGCAAGTAAACTCACATTAAACCTCATTTTTCTAATCAAGCCATATATTCCACAGTCTTGAGGAAGCTGGAAGAAATAGGAGTGAGATGGGGCGCCTGGGTGGCGCAGTCGGTTGAGCGTCCGACTTCAGCCAGGTCACGATCTCGCGGTCCGTGAGTTCGAGCCCCGCGTCGGGCTCTGGGCTGATGGCTCGGAGCCTGGAGCCTGTTTCCGATTCTGTGTCTCCCTCTCTCTCTGCCCCTCCCCCGTTCATGCTCTGTCTCTCTCTGTCCCAAAAATAAATAAAAAACGTTGAAAAAAAAAAATTAAAAAAAAAAAAAAAAAAAAAAAAGAAATAGGAGTGAGGAAAAATAAAACAAAACATACAGAAGGAAAATATTTGCTTTATATATACTGCAGACTATGATTACTTCTGACTACTTCTATTGAATTTACTCATTATATATTTATAGTTTTGTCTTAAATATTACTTTAAGAAGTTGTTTCAAAATGTTTAGTGAGATGTTGAATCACCAAAACTTTGGTATGAGATAGACCAGGATCTGAGGACTTGCACGGCTCTTAGTGGTGTGGATTTAGGCAAATCATGTCATTTGTAAAAAGTGGGTGCAAATATCAAGCTCAGTGATTATTGCTTAATTACAATAACGAAGATATGCTAATAATACAATTCCTGGCACAGACAGCATACAAATACACTGTTGTGATTATGACTGTCATTGTTTTGATGCAGCTATGACAGCTTCTAACAACACACACTTTGTTCCTGCCTTCTTGCCACCTCCAACCCCAAAGCACAGAATCTGAGCTGTTAGCAAAGAATTGCTATGACATTAATTTAATCCATATCATGTTTCTTAGAGTGCGTCTTCTCCTGATCATTGAACAACATTCTCAAAGAAATGGAGGAAATAGAATGTTAGATATAGTGCTTTTTAAGAAAGCAGTAATTACCGGGGTGCCTGGGAGGCTCAGTTGGTTAAGTGGCCAACTTTTGGTTTGGGCTCAGGTAGTGATTTTGCGGTTTGTGGGTTCAAGTCCCACATCGGGTTCTGTGCTGACAGTGCAGAACCTGCTTGGGATTCTCTCTCTCACCCTCTTTCCCTGCCCCTCCCACTTGCTCTCTCTCAAAATAAATAAATAAACTTAAAAAAAAAAGGAAAGAAAGCAGTAATTACAGTCACGAATAATAAAGAACAAATAATAATAATAAAGAATGAAGAACATAAAAATCTTGGAGCCTGAATTCTAAAAATGTAATATATATAAGAGAAAACAAAGACAACTGGCTCATTCACTTACACAACAAAAGTTTATTGAGCACCTTTCGCGTACCATGGGCTGTTATCTGCACCAGAAATAAAGGCTTTTTTCACTTATTTTTTTGCCTATGTTTATTTTTTTCATCTGTATTGAGGTATTATTGTCAAATAAAGTCAAAATACATTTAAAGTATGCAGTGTGATGATTTGATTTATGTATATATTGCAAAGGGATTCCTACCATTGATTTGATTAACACATCCATCCGCTCTTTTCTTTTTGGTGAGAACACTTAAGTTCTCCTCTCTTAGCGATTTCAATGATACAATGCAGAACTACCAAATTTAGTCACTGTCTTATACATTAGATCCTCAGACCTGTTCACTTTATAACTGAAAGTTGGTACCCTTTTACCAGCCACTCTCTGTTTCACATTTTCTTTATCCATGTATTATCAGTCAATGAACACGTAGATGTTTCCATATCATGGCTGCCCTGAATATTGAATATTGTGAGTATTGCTGCAATGAATGTGGGAGTGCAGGTATCTCTTTGAGACAGTGAATTCATTTGATTTAGATGTATACCCAGAAATGAGATTGCTAGATCATATGTAGTTCTATCTTTAATTTCTTGAGGAACCTTCATACTGCTTTCCATAGTGGTTATACCAGTTGGTATTCCCTCCCACAGTGTACAAGTGTTCCCTTTTCCCCACATCCTCATCAGAATTTAGCTCTTATTTTTTGATAATAGACATCCTAACTCATGTGAGAGGATTTCTCATTATGGTTTTGAAAAAGCAGTTTCATGTAGGAGATGAATCTCATCAATCAGCCCAGCTGGAGCTCCTGTTTGCCTCTCAAACCTTATTGACTGTCCAAGCCACCATCTTTATTCTTAGTGGCTTTCAGTAGCTGAGGACGTGCCAAGACCCATCAGTGTCCCAAAAGGGAGGATTGCAGTCAAAACCTTCATGTAAGTGGATTAGAAGCTGGACCCTTAGGTTGCAGCTGAGAAAGTATGAGGTTAGGTCTCTTCCAGGGAGAAACAGGGTGATGGATGTTGTTGCTTGTTCCACCTGTGCTAAACCCAGTTGCATAGCAATGGGGATGTTCTCCTGTGTCCATTTAAGACTTACTTCTTTGGGGTGGCTGGGTGGCTCAGTAGCCTAAGTGTCTGACTTCAGCTCAGGTCATGATCTCACAGTTCATGGGTTCAAGCCCCATGTAGGGCTCTCTGTTCAGCACAGAGCCTGCTTTAGATCCTCTGTCTCCCTGTCTCTGCACCCCTCCCCTGCTCGTGCTCTCTCTCTCTTTCAAAATAAATAAACATTAACAAAAAAATTAAAAAAAAAAACAAACAGATCTAAACCTGCCTTCATGGAGGCTTATGAAGAAAGAAGACATGAAGAAAATAAATCAAATAATTAATATAAAACATAATTATCACTTGAGATAAATGTTGTTGAATAAGAAAATACGGTTCTAAAAGTTATACACGACATATGGAACCATGAACTTGTGTAATAGAAAGACCTGAACTGACGGTATAATGTGTTGAAAGATCAGAGTCATGTTTCATTACCAATAGATGGCATACAGGTAAAGAACAGAAGCTAATGAGCAAAAACAATGTTCATAAAGGTTCTAAAAGGTCATAATAGACTAGATAGGTTGTCATAGTAGCAATGGAAGAGAGTAAGTCTCCTCATTTCAACACTTGTGGAAACTTACAATGGGCAAGTGAGTGCAATAGACAAGAAAAAAAATTAGTAAGGAAAAGTTAGAGTGACTAGAATGTGACCAATCACTATCTAACACAAGAAGCAAATAATCAGATGGTCATCTCTTAATTGTTATTAGAAAGACAGCAATTCTAGGCACCATGACATTGGGGCTCTCCTCCCAACTCTGTCACTCACTGGAAAATTGTGTGACTTTAGGCACACAATTTAACCTCCACTGGTTTCGGTTTACCTGAAAATCCTTACCAGTAAAATAACCAATTCACTACTAAATCTAATTACCTCTCGTTGAATAAAGGGGATTGAAAAATTGTAACACTTTATTTTTGAGTGACAATTTCATCATTATTTATTCTTTCCCTCCAGGGTGGAAATCAAGTAGCTTCATTCTGAATCAACTCCAACTGTGTGGAGTTAACAGAGTGTTCCTTCATTTCTAGATGGTACTTCAATTGAAAAAAAAAAAAATCCTGGGGAAACCATCCCCACTGAGTTTGTCAGTGGTATAGAGAAGTGGGTGCAGCTAAATTGGGATTGGATAAGAGCTCTGCCTGAAATGAAGGCATACAACACAGAAGATGGTAAGTATGAGCTGCATTTTTGACAAAATGATACACTGCAGCCTAAAGCTGAGTGGAATTTTCTCATAACAGGCTGCAGGCCAAGCTCTAAATTTTGTGGCTCATACTAACTGTATTGTTTTAAGGGAATATTAGAAATGGTAAGGACCCGCTTTCTAAAATATTAGTGTGTAATTCCTTGGGGCTTCTTCATTCTTAAATTGAATATGGATGTAATAAATATTTCCCCAGGATACCAGAATGAGTAGTATAGAGTCAGAATGCAATTAAGTAGCAGAACGGTGTTTCTCCGTGTCTGTTGCTGTGAATCCATTCCTCTCCCGAGAAAGAGAGAGGAGTTAATGACAGGTGGACCACATGGTTAAGGGAGAAAGGTTTTTCAGGGTATTGTGTGTGTCATGGCCTCATCCCTATGTTGCAGAATGAGATACATTTCTCTGCTGTGATAAGGTCGTTTGACAACCTTAGAAACTAGAAAAGATAATCAAGACTAGGATTCTGGCCAGTGCAGCTCCTATCCCGTTCATATGCCCAAGGCGATGCTGGATAAGCACCTAGATCTAAAACCAAAGAAATAAAAGCTGGGACAACACGTGTTAGAAATAGGAACAGTGTCTTTCATGCTTCCCCAATCAGATTTTGGGTTTTTTAGAGTGTATGAAACACATGTGTTTACTTCTGTTTACTACCGACACCCTCCTGAAATTACATTTAAGTGGTATTTTCTTTTAAGGAATAAACTCACAAAAACAAAGATGATTGTAGAGGAGACGTGGGTAGACAAAGTGTTAGAAACCAAGAGTAAAGAAGTGGTGCAGAAAAGTGGTGACTTAACAGAACAGAAATAGCTGAAAGCTTGGCATGGTGGACACACGATGTGCCATGGATTAGACCCTCCTTTTGGAATGAAAGACATGTTAATCCACCTGCTGGGAGAACTGAGGACAGACAGCCCTCAGCTTTGGGCATAACAGCTGACAGGTCCTGGGGCATTCCACCTTCTCAGGGTATCCTGCATCCAATGACTGACTAACATTGTTATAAAGGCCTGGCCCCCTCACTCAGTTCTGAAGGAGAGTTCCCGCTTAAGCTGGAGGCAAAGGGGGTCTTCACTGGAACTACATTGGTACTGAATTTCTTCCTCTTCTCCACTCCTACCTTCTTCCCTTCCCCAAGAGATAATCTTAAAGGTATTCCCTAATAAGTTTCCCACATGTTGCCCAAAGAAATTAATTTGTGGCAGTTGGTTTTAGAAGTAACTTGAGGAAGTAGATGGTAAATATGGAACTTAGGCTTAGGATCCTTGTCATCCAGAAGGCAAAGAAGACTCCATCACTGGCAGCTGCAACACACGGTCCCTGGCAAAAAGTAGCAATGAGAGTGTTGAAATTTTCATGGGCAGTGAACCTGGATACTATTCCAGCTTGAGATACTGCATTAGCAGCTATAATATACCTGGCAAAGGACAAATATGGAGTCAATTGTGACCATAAAACAATGGAATTGGAATTATTGATAAGTGCCAATGATGATTTTGAGGAAAACATGTAACTAATGACTGAGCATGCATCGTAGGCAAAACAAAGAGCGAAATTCAGAATTCTCCTTTTAGCTCCTAAAGACATTGTCCCCTCCTACACCTGACAGCAAAGCAAGGTGAAGGGTAGATATAGCACTTAATATTAGAATAGAAGAACTTCAACAATCTCAAACACTTGCCTATATGCCAAGGTCAGAGTCCTGGCTGAAAAAGGAAGGAGCCCTGACACTTGGAAAGGGATTACTTAGTTTGATGCACTGAAAACTGTTGAATTCCAGGATTCCCCTTAATGCGCGGTGCCAGCAGAAACAAGCACTGCTTGTTGTTGAAGCTAAGCACTCCCCTCTTGCTTGAAGGGGATGAAGGTTCTCACGCCTGCAAGAAAGCATGCACTCTCCCACCCCAAGCTTCTGCCTTCTACATCTCCTCTTGATCACGAAGTCAATAAACAGTGCCATGACTCGCCCTCACCAGTCAGCTTTCCTGCTTCTCCTAAGGGAGAAATGGGACTGTACTTGGAAGGAAGTTCAGGAATTAGCCAATGTGTACATTCAGGAGTCCAGAGAATAAGCCTGAGACTGGATTCTAAATGTGCGAGACCAAGATGCACAAATCATATATTTAGATAAATGAGAGTTTATCACTAGGGGGGCATTCTCCCCCATAGGATTTAAACTCCTGCAAGGACCCTGGGAAAAGGTGCATTCAGCTTCCAGGTGGTTCCAAAAAGCATGCAAAGTGACTATCCATGTATGGTGAGAGAAGCAAAATGTGATGGAATTATCCTATGTTCTGGTAATTGTACATCAGAGAATTAATTTTATAGCATGTCACTTAATATCCTGTGATACCTAACATATATTCAGTTCTCAGAAGAGGAAAGCCAGTGGTCAAAAAGAATGGGACAGAATGTTCTATCATACTCGTAAGGACAGAAATGCAAAGTTAAACCACAAGGAAACACCAGTGTGCTCTCAATGAATGGCAACAATTGTACATCTGTGCCAATACCAAACATTGCCAAGGCACAAAAACAGCACCTAATTCTCATATGATATTGATTTCGAGAGCATATAGACAATATCTAGGAAATGTGATAACGCATTACCACAAGCAAAGCAATTCAAATCTTAAATGTATACACCATAGCAGAAGTTAGACTACTTTTATATTTGAATGTTTTATAGCCTTAAAATGTATTGAGGATGATGGACATGCAGAATATTCATTTATAAGGATTATATTCATCAATATTTAATGTATTAGATACTATGTGATTCCCATTATGGGACATTCTTGAAAGGATGAACTATAGAGATTTAAGAGCAGAACAATGCTTGCCAGAGATTGTGGGGTGAAGAGGGTGACTGTACAGGAATATCACAGAAAGAAAAAAATATTTAACATATTAGAAATTAAAACAGAAAATTTACAAACACGGTTTAATTTTTAAAAATCAAAACAACAAACCAATCACACTAACACATAATACATTTTTCGTAAAATGACTACATTTTTAAAAACAAAACGATTGAAAGGGAGGCATGGTTTTACAGTTTTGCAAATCTTTTTACTGCCTGTTAATAGAAGACAACTGGAGTTCTCCTACCCACTTCCACATCGTATTTGTAGTCATAGCACGTGCCGTGTTACCTCTGGAAAACTCCATTCTGCAGTCATGAGACAATGAGCGTGAAAACTATAATTATTGCTTCATAATTAATAACTGACCTCACAGGCCCCAAACCACACTTTGAGCACTATTGCACTCGAGAAACACCCAACTTGTTTATAAGGAAACCTTCAAACATATTCATCACAAGATTTTTGAATGAAAGAAAACTGGAAACAACACCAGTATCCATTCATTTGGAATGCAATGTACCTCTAGTGGTATTCATGTAATAAATATCACTTGACCATTAAAATGAACACCTAGAGATCCAGGCACCTGCATGGACAAATCTCACAAATAAACTTAATGGAAGAGAAAAAGTGGCAGGATGCACACAGTCTGATAAAATTAATATAAAATGTTGAGACATGCAAAGAAAAATCAGATTTTCTGGGCATACATAGATTTGCCTTAAAAGATAGAGAAAAATACCTATGAGGTGGATAAATGAATTCAAGAGAGTTGCCTGTTCTCTCGGGGTTAGTAGAAAGAAACACAGGTGAAGAGGTATACAAAGGGCATTATGATTCGATTTGTTTAATTTCTCATGTTTGGTTATTCTTTTATGGGTTAACTTAATCTTATTTATTTATACCTTTTGGTTATTCTTTTATGGGTTAACTTCATCTTATTTATTTATACCTTTCTGCATATTTGAAGTAGTTCATACTTCTGCTAATAATGTTATTATTAATTAATAAAAATAACCCATGAAATTATTAACTGGTGATTAGAATAATTGCTCTGGTAATGTTTACAGTGCGAGTGGTACAGTGGTACAATATGAAAAGGCACAAACTTCCAGTTATAAAGTATATAAGTCATGGGGATGGAATGTAGATTATGGTGAGCACAGTGAAGAATACACAATTCCATATTTGGAAATTGCTAAGAGAGTAGATGTTAAGAGTCCTGGTCACAAGAAAAATACTGTAACATTGTAACTCATCACAAGAAAAAATTTGTAACTATGTATGGTGATGGATGTTAACTAGACTTCGTGTGGTGATAACTTTGCAATATATACAAATACTGAACCATTACGTTGTATGCCTGAAACTCATATAATATTAGAAGTCAATTGTACCTCAATTTTTAAAAATTGGATTAAAAAGTAAAATAGCTACAAAGAGAAATGGCTACAAAGGAAATGGCTACAAAGGAAAAGGGAATTATGTAGGGATTTTTTAAAGTAATATAGGATTAAAGAAGGCATTTATTTTCTTTTAGGCGGGAGTGACCTGAGCAAGGGAGGGACTTGAAAACATGGGGAAGATAAAGATACAGGTAAGAAGTGGAATAATGGAGTGAGCAAGGTGTGTGTGTACTCACGAAAGGGGATAGAATCCATAGCACAGGAAGAAATGGATCTCAGGAGGAAAGTCAACTTTCACTGGGGATTCTCTTAGGGGGAAAGAAGGATTAGTGTTATTGCAGCTAAGTTTGGTCAGAGATTAAAAGTTATGGAGAGTTCACATTTGATGGATCCTGTTTTTTTCCTTTTTTAATATAGAATGGGGTAATGGACCGTATCAAATGGAGTATGGAGGACAGGTGGATGCATCCTTTGAAAAAAAGTTGACTTAAAATACTCAATTTTGTAAATAATTATACAGAAGGATTTCTGGTAACTTCCTTTCTGGTGTCCTCTTTGTCTTTCCTATTATTGCAACGAGTGAACTGTCCACGCGCCTTCATAAAGCCAGGTCTTCCACACAGTAGGTCCCTTAGCTCCTATCACCTACTCAAGGTTATTCCTCCTGTCATTATATTCCATACCCTCACATTATCAATTCCCCACATTTACTGTCGCATTCCTGTGTCACCAACAGAATATGTTACCTCTATCTTCGAAGGAAGTCTCTCCCTTTACCTCAAATCCTCTTTTCCTTGTCACTCCTTCCCTGCTATCCCTTAGAGCAAAGCTTATGTGTAGAATCTGAAAAAAGGCAAACCATAGGACCAGAGAATTGGACAGCAGTTTCTAGAGACTTCAGGAGGGTAGGAAGAGGATGGGGAGATGTTGGTCAAAGGGTATAAACTTAACAGTTATAAGATGAATAAGTTCTGGAGACCTAGTGTACGGCATGGGGATTTCAGTTACTAACACTGTATTGCACACTTGAAATTTGCTAAGGGAGTAGACCTAGAATGTTCTCACCACACACACACACACACACACACACACACACACACACACACACAATGATAACTAGTAAGGCGATATATGTGTTACATTAGCTTGATTGTGATCATCATTTCAGTCTATACATCTGTGAAATCACATTTTACACCTTAAAAAAAATCACATTGTGCAAACTGAAAAATAAAAACAAAACTCAAAAGTGTTGTCCTGACCGCTCTCCTGTGCTCTCTCTCTTTTATCCCAGTCAAGCTTTTGTCCCCAACACACAACTGAAACAGTTCTCACCAAGATCACGAAAGATCTCTTAATTTATTTGTAATCTAGACTTTATCCACTCAACCTCTGTGATCTAATGACACTGCTAAACACTACCTCCTTCCTGGGCTTTCACCTCCTTGCATTCAGAAACACTCCCAATTGGTTCTCTGGCCATTCTTTCTGCGTTTCTTGGTTCCTTCTCATCTCTCCAGTGCCAAAACATTTAAATGTTTCAGAGTTTAGTCCTTGGATTAATTTTCTTCTCTATCTAAACTCATTCTTTAAGTAAATCACAACCAGTCCCATTAAGACATGTAAAATTTTGATATTTTCCTCATGGACTTTTACATTATTTTTATTTTTAAAATGTTGAGTTAAAAGATTCTTTATGTTGATTACTAGGGTTTTGGTGCCCTTCCCTTAAATTCTGCACTGGAAATGAATGCCTTATTCACCTCTTGTCCCAGACTTACTAAATTCTACCTATATTCTAACAACTCACATATTTTTATCCTCTCCCCCCTGAATTCCAGGTCCTTCCATTTAAATATCCTTTTGATATCACCACCTGCCTGTCTAATACACGATCTCAAGAATTTAGCATAACCAAAATTGACTCTTCTACCGGACCACCAACAAGTTGCTTCAGTATTCCCCATTTTGGTAATTGTCCATAGTTGACCAGTTCCAGGAGTAGGAGGATTCTACTCATTATAGCTGCATTCAGTCAACAGTGTGATATGGTGTTGTTATTCCTCCACATCCATTCATACCCCTTCATTGAACCAGCTTCCATCAGAAAGTACAGTTATTACAGGTCTCTTTATCTCTTTCAATGAAGGGCCTTTAATGCCAGCAACACCCGCTCTCTTTTCATACGCTCATGATTACATCGTTACACCTCCCCTTATCTCCCAATGAGATGTAGATCTCAACATTTGAGGAACTTACAAGGCAAGTAACTCTTCCCCAAATTCTAGGATTTCCAGGTCTCTCTTTTGGTATATATATTGCCATGATACTCTCATGTGCTCTTTCCTAAAAATCAAAGTGCATTTCATTTTCTGCCATTTTTGATAAAAGTAATTATGCCATTATCCATGACCTAACACATATAAATACATGATTATTTTAAAATTAAAGACCAAATTCAATGATAAACATACTATTTTTAAAAGGTTAAAAACCCTTCTGATTATAAAAGATGAATTGATTTATGTAATTTTCTTTTATTTAAATTTTACTATCAGCAATAGTGTTATGGTCATGAATACCTCCCTTCCTCAGGCCAACCATGGGAGTATTTCACACTCATTCATACATAAAATGAGCTTGTTTAAAAGGGAATGAAACTGATCCATGTTACCAGACTCCATCCCTGCATGCTAAATCTCTGGCATGTTACTTTTCTTGCACTGCTATCATTTTACTTGTAAGGCAGAGGTTAGAGAACACGTGATGATTGACTGAGCTTCCCCAGAACAGACTGGCCATGTGATTACTTCCCCTGTATAATATGAGTGTCATGGGGAAAGTAAGATACATTAATAGTTCTTTCATCTGAAGATATATTTCTTAGACCCAAAATGTTATATGCGGGTCAGCAGGAATGGTTTTTATTTTGACAATAAGAGCAGTATTTTATTGAAACAATTTTATTTAGTAATTGTCTGAAGATTTTTTTTTCTTCCTTGAAGTGTATTTGTACTTAGGGCGTCTAGCATACAAAACAAACATATTTATCTTCTCTTTGGCTATTTATTCACTCACTCAATGTTCTCAACGTCTTGTGCCCCCATCCCTCAAACTTCACCAATGGTTTCCATTTTACACTAGTTTTCTCTCTCCCCTTCTTTCCCATCTATGCCCACTGCTCACTTTTCTCCTCCAATCTGAGCAGATGTCACAAGAGCCAAGATGATTGTTTAACAACAACAACAAAAAAACAAAAATAACAAAAACCCTCTTGTTTCAAGAGTCACAAGCAAAAGACATATGTTTACTTAATATCAGTAAATGATAGCAATAGCAGAAGATAACTGGATAGAGCATCACCATCAAATAGACAGAAGAGCTACACCAACTCAAAGGTCCTACCAAAGCACCCAGTTATCAATTTCATCATCTGGCAACATTACAAATTCCCTTTGTGAAACTACTAACTTCTTGACCTGGGTCAGAGACCAATAAAATGATAAACTCCTTCTAGTATCTCTTTATCATTTATGAAAATGTATGGCTGTGAATAAACAAGCTAGCTTAGACTTTTGCAGGCTTGACACCGTTTTTCCAAATGAAGTTGTAACAAAGATGTCCAGAATTTTATTTTATTTTTTTTTTTTTTTTTTTTTTTTCAACATTTTTTTATTTTTATTTTTTTTGGGACAGAGAGAGACAGAGCATGAACGGGGGAGGGGCAGAGAGAGATGGAGACACAGAATTGGAAACAGGCTCCAGGCTCCGAGCCATCAGCTCAGAGCCTGACGCGGGGCTCGAACTCACAGACCGCGAGATCGTGACCTGGCTGAAGTCGGACGCTTAACCGACTGCGCCACCCAGGCGCCCCAAGATGTCCAGAATTTTAAATAAAAACACAATTGTCAGAATTCTGGCAGCATCTAAATGAATGCCCCACAGGCTTCCTGATGAGGTTATAATCTATTGATTGATGACTGTTGAAGCTTTGACTATTGATAATACTATAATGTATTGACATTACCATTTCTGACAGAAATAACTCAAATCTGGTGTTCATACATTTCACTGGAGAGATAAACTTCTTACATAGATTTTTTTATCTCAGTCTCTTGATGGTTCTTTAGACCCTGCATTACCAGTTGAAAGCTCTAAATATTATTCTCTCAGCTGCTAGAACAATTCATTCAAGAATTCAAAGACTTTAACAAATATGTCAGGTACTCTGCAAGGAACTAAAAATAGGACAATAAAAGAATAAACATCAATTTTTATGCAGGGCTTCATAAAATAGAGGAAGATACCAACATTAAAGCCAGAAGAAAGGCTTGCAACTTCAGGGCAGAACTCAACTGAGCACCAAGCAACACTAATGACAGGATATCCAGATATCCATGTCAAAATATGTTTATTTTGTTTTTAAATTTATGGAATTAAGAAAAAATTTTACAACCATCCAGCTAGTAACAAATAACTTATTGACAAAGAAAAATTAAAAACTGAATTGGCCATCTGATGAGTCTTCCACTATAACAAATAGTAGAACACATTTCAAGTGGGCAATATTTATTGTAAAAATTCAACTTTTAATCTAGCTTTTATTCATGCCTAAGGACATTCTTAGACATGGCCAATGATGCAAAACTTTCCCATGTTTTCTCGTAAATAAAAACCTGTCAATGAAATATTCCACAGAAAACAGAAATTAATAAAAATTATGATCTAAACAAAAATGAAATTATGAAATTTAAAAACAGTGGTCTATGAAATCAGTAAAAGTGAACTAAAGTCTGATAAGTATATTTTAAAATGGTATAAAGCTCAATTCAAATATTAATGTACATCATGAAGGACTTCTATAAAAATTAATGAAAAATAAATTAACTATACAGAAATAAATTAATACTAACATTGACCTGTGTCACAGCTATCTCACAGGGTTATTTGTGAGGATTAAATTTTTTAGTACTTGCGAAGTGCTTAGAGCTATGAATGGCACATACTCAACAATAAGGTAAGCCATGGGGCGCCTGGGTGGCTCAGTCAGTTGAGCGGCCGACTTCGGCTCAGGTCATGATCTCACGGTCAGTGAGTTCAAGCCCCGCGTCCGGCTCTGTGCTGACAGCTCAGAGCCTGGAGCCTGTTTCAGATTCTGTGTCTCCCTCTCTCTGACCCTCCCCCGTTCATGCTCTGTCTCTGTCTCAAAAATAAATAAACATTAAAAAAAAAAATTAAAAAAAAAAAAACAATAAGGTAAGCCATGCTGATTAAATAATGATGATGAGATGATATTATCATTCTTTAATAGCCCAAATCATCTCAATAAATCCAGAATATGAAATGAAAGTATAGGGGAGCAAAATTTGCCCCCTCAAAATGTCTTTGGCATGAATTTGTTTAAGCCAATCATTTCTCAGAAGCAGAAGGCTTGGGAAGAACACTTGACCTTCCTCCAACCTATCTAAAAGAATTTAGATAGTGGAACCGCTCCAGGAAGAGAGCTATCACATAGGTAACTACTGGTATAATATGAACTAGGTATGGTAAACAGGGAGCAACCTAGCAAAATCTGTTAAAATTTCTCTCTACCTCCCATTGTTGTCAAGTGGTCTTGCAAAAACTGTTTACCAAACATGTAGTCTTTATCATCTTCCTGTGAATTGTCTTCCTCCCCTTTGCAGTCTCAGACCCTTAACCCTTAACCCCTTCTCCTTAGCTCTAGATGGCATGTAAGCCTCAAATGCCTGACTGCCCGGAGGCCTCAGAATTTTACAGAACTGCCGTATGTACGTAATTAAATTTGATTTTCTCCTGTTAATCTCTCTCATGTCAATTTAATTCTTAGACCAGCCAAAGAATCTTGAAGGGTAGAGGGAAGGAAAGGTTTTGTCCCCAGCAAAGGGAAGGTAGGGTATTTTACAATCTTTTAGAAGAGATAAGTACTGTTCAATCTCCTTTGGAGATTGGATTAACATTTTTCCTATCCCTAGACAACTCTTTTTCTGGATCTCCAATGTACTCATTCTAGGTGTTTATATTTAATACAGTAATCAACACATCCTTCACTAGGTCACTATCACTCTATTTTCCCCTTTTCTTCCCTTCACGGTGAAAATTCTTAAAAAAGCCATTTTGGAAGGATGTTAGGAAGGACCAATAAATATCATACATTTTACCCCAGAATCCAGAAAAAAAATAAATAATAAGACTGAGCACACTGAGAAGTATCACTTGCATCTTTCACTGCTACTTATTGTCTCTATACTCTACTGGCTTGCTATTCTTAATAAACATTCCCTTTGTATATATTCATTTTATTAATCCATCATAATATTTAAAATAAATAAATGATAAGTGTCCTGCTATTTTGGAAATGCATTTAGTGGCTTGCATAATTATGCTCTTTTCATAATTACCCTCACAGATTTTCTGAAAGGCGTAGAGAATAATTTTATCTACTGAAAATATTCTTTTCCTCTCCAGTTGAAACTAAATACATGCATATAGCAGAGTTACGTTTACTCCCTGCAAAGTTGCTAATGAACATTTCTGGACTCAAAAAATAACACAATCTCCAACCAAGCTTATATTTAAACATTACAGAAGCTTAAAAGAAAAAAATAACAATATATAGCATATACAAACCAAAACTTTTTATACACTTAAAAGAGACGTTTTAATATTTGACAACTTGCATAAAGTCTTAGAAATAAAAAGTTTTGTTTGTTTGTTTGTTTGTTTAAGTATTAGTTAAGAAGGCCATAGACATAGGAACTTCCAACTTTGGCTCTGCTTATTACCAATCATCCTGATAGATTTACTGAGAAATTTATATTCAATTAACATAAATAGAAATCAAAGCACAGATATATAATTAGCCGAGATAATATCTAGAACTACAGTTTTGGTGTGCATTTTGAACCAGCAGCTTAATTGGGGACTTTCTTCCCACTAAAACCCACATATAATCCTTGGAAATTATTAACAGCCTCTGGCTGGCCGTACAGAATTTTAAAAGTCAAGAGAGAAGGAAAGAGAAAGGATTCATTGGCCAATCTACCTAAAAGCCAGGCCACTTCAGCTGACTTGCTAACTAGGTGTGATAAACAAAGAACTACACTGATCCTTCTACACTGATCTCTCAATGTATGAAACACTAGAATATGTCACATGAGCAATATTGTGAAGTTCTGTGTCAAAGACTAGAATTTTTCATGAATGAGAGGACAGAAGGAAAAACAATGAAGTATGTGGCCCTAATGGCAAACAGAGACACTAATCCCCATAGAAAAACTGCATAATACAAAATTGTCCAGGAAAACAACTTGTCCTTTTTTCCATTCTCTGAGCCCTTAGGCTCAGGTTGTTATCATAGCAAAGATTTCTCAGTTTATGCTGTTATCCAAGGCTTTATCAATGAAATTAAGCCTGTAATAATAATATCACCTGCTTCTCTTAAAATTTTCTTCCCAATGTAAATACATATAATCAAGAAGTTCATGGTTTGTGTTCAGAGATTTCTTTCATCCCTTGCTTCTTCCTTCCACTTAAAGTCAACAAACATCTTTGTCTCCTCAATGAACCAGCTAACGGTGATTTGGATCTAAGATTCAAGAACGAATAGTGAATATGGAAAGAAAGTGTGGCCAAGGTGGTCTTTGAGGTAAGGATACATGGGAAATAACTCAATAAGTAGAAGGTCAGTAAGTTTTGTTTCCAAGGGAACTCCTGATGGGAAGGGCTTATTGAAAAGTAGAGCAAAGACAGAAACAAGAGGAGAATAAGGGTAGATTTATTCCAAAGGCTGTTTTTTTTCCTCTCTAATTATTTTCAAATTTTTGGTGAAGGCAGCTATCTGGAACAGCTGGTTTACCACCCCTGAATTTTGTTTCAACAAAACCTCATAAAAGGGGCATGGAGATGAATGTTCCAAGTAGTCATTTATAGTGTTCCAAAATTACATGAGCTGCCAAAGAAAATTAGGTGAAATAAAAAAATAAAATTAAAAGTATATTTTAGAAAGCTGAAGAGCAACAAAGAAATCTACATGGCATACGGAAAAGCAGAAACCATAAACAAAAGTTTCATACAAACCACAAACTAAAGGAATTCAGAGAATCAATTGACGTTATGTGAGGCAAAGAGGATGTTAACCCCAAATCAAAGAACTGTCCTCCCAAACAGATGTTCCCATTTGAAACTAAAGCAAAAAATCTGTTTCAACTACATTCTTTGATATAAATGACACCATAAGATATCTAGACACCAAATACAATAAAAGGTGTAGAATATAAAGCATACAGCATACTCAAAGTAGCATTTCAATCAATTCTAACAAGTAAAATAAAGAATTTAGAAAAACAAAATTTACTAGGTAATACTAGGTACTAGGTAGTATTTTGAAAAATATGTTTTGGGGTGCCAGTGGCTCAGTCAGTTGAACATCTGACTCTTGATTACAGCTCAGGTCATGATCTCACAGTTCATTGGATCAAGTCCCACATCAGCACTAAATAAATAAATAAATAAATAAATAAATAAATAAACAAAATTAAAACATATACACATTAAAAATTAAAATATATATACATATATATGATATATAGATACAGTATATATATCTTGAAATCTAGACCTGGTTTTAAAGCTAACCTAACAGAAGCATTGAGTCGTATTTAGAACTTGCTTAAATCATGAACGATTAAGCATAGACCACATTTAGCTCTGTTGTACTAGTCTATAATAAAACTCTAGACAATTAATATCTTATCCAGTTTAATGTAATGTCTACACGAGAGAATCTTGGTAGAAAGCATATTAGTTAAATGTGCTTATCTATCTAAAATAATTGGATGATGCAGTTTACAAGTTTAAAGATTTAAAAGCTAATTTTCAGCAAGTGAGTTAGACTTACACTAAATTTTTCCAAGTCATGGAATAAATAAAACCAAATGAGATTTCTATGAAACTTACTATTACTCATTTTAAGGCCCCCTTTCATTTACACCAAAATTAAACATTGTTCCAAATGATTTTTTAAATTGATATCTGAATATTACTATATTTATCTAGTAGCAATCTTAAAAATGATCACAATATCTTATCCACACAGTGTTGCTATGCTCTATGTATTGTTCTCCTAAATTTAATCCAAACAGCTACCCCAGAAAGCAGGTATTACTGCTATTCCCCTTTCCAAGACAAAGAAGCTGAGGTTCTGAGAAGTGAAGTGATTTGCCTAAAAAACACACAGCTGGGATTCAAATACAGGCCAAAGCTCCACAGAGACTGATGCCTTAATCATTTCATTATATGAACGGCCTCCCCAGTGATATTGAATGAAGAATAAAGATTAAGTGAATTGTAGGGGACCATCCATCCTTTCCAGAGATACTGAATTTTTCTCTTCATACTTAGCTTGGGACTAGATCTGAAATACTTAATAATCATCATTATTTTGCACATTCTTTGTACCCAAATGACTACTTCTAAATTGTCTCGCAATCCTGAGCCTATGCACTCTACACAAATTCCTCTCTGTTTCTGTTTCTCCCTCCCTCTCTCTTTTTTAAACACCACTGATGGACTAGGGTGTATCTAGTGAAGAACACCTTATGATATATGTAGCATATGCACTAATTGATTATTGATAATTGATTATGATTTGGTTATGTACAAAGGACCTCAAACAGAACGGCCAAGGGAGGACATTTAATAGAATTAAATGTCAGCGACTCCTGAATTATTGTTTCTGCCCATTGGGAATCTGCTTTTAGTTGAGACTCCAATAAAAAAGGCACTCTTCCCACCAAAACTTCTCATCAAAAGTGATTCCTGTATTATGATAACATAAAGAACACATCCTTAGAAAAGAACATTATCCTTAGAAAAAAAGAATATTGGTTCAAGACAAAGCAGAAAGAGAGAGAAAGAAATCAAGAGAACTCTAAAGGTAAGTAAGAAAAAAACAAGAACGGTATCAAACAAGCAAAATCTTTTTTCTCTGGGGTATTTAGATACGTGTAGTGCAGCCAACACATTACCAAACACTATATACCAGAGAGTCACAGAAGAGAACACACAAATGGACTCTAAGAATATAAAAAGTTGTTCAATCTCAGAGGTAATCAGAGGAAAGACTGATGAAAACACAGATCACTGCTAGGTCAAAAATACCAACTGGATGTTTAGCCTCCCCCTCTTCTCTTGCCCAGTTAGCTCTCTTTCCTCAAGGGATAAATGTCCTTTGATTCATCTGCATCTTTCTTTTTGAGCTCTTGCTCCCCTTCAAAAGTCTAGAAATCTCTGAGTATTAATCACGTTTATGAATGAAGTCCCTGGTTGCTGTACAGAGTTGGGTTGGACCAGTTTTGTTTCTGTTATATAAGCCTGTGTCCTGTTTTCCCAATGGCCCAACTGCACTGAAGGACACAGAAGGTGAACTCTGTGTATATGGAAAAGGGACAGCTTAGCTGCAAATGGCAGGGACAGGCCTTGAATTGCGTTTTTCGGGAAAACTGCAAGAAGTCACACGCAGATATCTCACTGGGGAATGCTCTTGGGAGATACAGCTGGAAGGAAGTGAACGTGGCCTCAATGAGCAGAAACAGAAGCTGATTGACAATGCTGTGGCCGATCCTACCAGGAGCTATTGAACTGGGATGGCCCTTCAAAGTTGTCCCAAATTGAGGCACACACTCCTGGTACAGCAAGTTTTCTTTAAGTATGGCAAAAAGACTATGCCTTTTAAATTTTGCCTTGGATCATCAGTGAACCATCATTGTTCTAAATACATGAATCAAACACACTCAGCAACTGCTTCCCAATTCATAGTCCTTATATAGTTAATCCTTTCCATCATACTTCTCAAGTACTGGAGACACTGAGCATCAGCCAGTGAATGCCCTCCAATTACACATTCCATGTTACCACTGGTGAATATTTTAACAACATGCCAGAGCTACCCATAATCCTATTTTCCACCAATAATTGCCAGACAGCTGATAAAAGACCCAACACTAAAATTCTATGTAATGTCTGTTTCCTATACCAATCCTGAGACCAAATAGCTTGGCATAGTTTCCATGGTGATAGACCCAGAGGTATGAAGTGTTCAGGAGTGGTCTTAAAATAGAGACTATAAAAAGTGAAGAAGGAAGGATGGGACCCGGAAAGAGCTGGCCCTCAGTGGGGTTGTAAATGAAACCTTAGTTGATCCTATGGGAAGCTCCGGAGCTCTGTTTGACCCTCCAAAGTAGTCCCAAGTTGAAGCAAGATGGCTCAAACATTTTACTTCTGTACCAACCACTTATTATCCTTCTGGATCCTCTGCCAGGGGTTAAAACTTCGGGTGGTGCATTTCTCTGTTTCTGAGAGCCGTTCCCTGAGAAGAATAGAGTGGTGACTTTTAAGAAACCAATATTCTCAGTGGCTCAGGGATGGGTGCATTGGCCCCAAGGAGGGAACCTAGGGGGAAATACAATAAACCACAGATACACAAGTGGAAATTTGAGGAGTTTTGACATGAATACCTCATGGAAAGGATTGCCACAATCAAGATAATTAACACATCAATCAACCTCAATAGTTTTCACACGCCCTTTTGCAATTTCATCTCCTGCCCCTACCCCAGCCCCAGGCAATCACTGACAGGATTTCTGACACCATGGATTAGTTTTTACTTCCTATAATTTTATATAAATGGAATCGTACAGTTTGTACTCTTTTTGTCTTGCTTCTTTAACTCAACATAAGGATTGTGAGTTGCATCTATTCTGTTGCATTTATCCATGATCCATTCCTTTTTTTGCTGAGTGGTATTACACGGCATGGATATATCACAGCTTTTTTATTCATTCTCTCACTGATGGACATTGGGTTGTTTCCAGTTCTTGGCTATTACAAATAAAACTACTGTGGACATGCATATCCACATTTTCGTATAAAGGCAGGCTTTCTTTCCCCTTAAGTAAATACATAGAGGTGGAATGCCTAGGGGGCAAATGCTAAGTGAAAATTTAACTTTTTATGAAGCTGCCAAACTATTTTCCAAGTGGTTGTATCATCTCACATTATGCCCAGCAGTGTATGAGAACCACTTGGTAAACATCTTCACCAAGACTTGGTGTTGGTAAACCTCTTCATTGTAGCCATTCATTCTACTGAGAGTATAGTCGTATATTGTTGTGGTTTTAATTTGTATTTCCCAAATTATTAATGATGTTGAGCATTTTCTAGGTGTTTATTTGCCATTAAGAAATAGATATACCTGAAAAAATGTTCAACATCATCTGTGTGTACACAGACACACACACAGACACGCACACACACTAGTCAAATAGTCCAAATCTTTTGCCCATTTTCATTGGATTTTTTGTCTTATTGAATTATCATAGTTCACTACATATTATAGATAAAATTCCTTTGTTGGCTAAATATTTTGGAAATATTTTCCCCCACGTGATAGCTTTGCCTTTCCATTTGCAAAGATCCCTTAAAGAATAAAAGTATTTAATTTTGATGAAGTCCAATATATAGTCTTTTCCATCAATTTACATCATATTTAAGAAATCTTTGTCAAACCTAGAATCGCTATATCCTTCTGGGTTTGTCTACAAATTTTATAGTTTTTAGCTATTATTTTTAGGGCAACAACTCATTTTGGGTTAGTTTTTATATAAAGTCTGAGGTCAGGGTTGAGGTTAACATTTTAACATATGGCTGTAAAATTGTTTCAACACCATTTGTTGAAAAAAATTTCCTTTCCCCCCATTGAATTGCTTTGGCACCTTTCCTGTGTCTTTGCATGCTTGGTAATTTTTATTGGAGGCCATATATTTTGAATTTTAACTCCTGAATGATGGATGTTTTTGTATTACTACAAATATTTTTCAGCTGGGTTCTAAAATGCAGTTAAATGACTTGGAATGTGTCTGATCCCTTCATGTCTTATTTATAATGTTCGATGGGACCAGGGAAGCCTTTAGTAGAGGGCTAATTTTTCCCCGTTCTTGAGGCAAGAACTTTCTGTGTGTTCCACCCAGAACCCTATGAAGTATGTTTTCCCTCTTGGGTAGGAAAACAAATTCGTGCTGGCTCTGTATGAGACCAAGAATCAACGCTTTTGCTTCTTTTCAGTATTTCTTTCTCTTGCCTCCACACACGTGCTAATCAGTACTCAGCAAAGAAGTACTCAGCCCTGGGCAGATCTATAGATTCTTGCTCTCTCAGTGGGCTCCACCTTGGTTTGCCTTCCTGCTCTGTAGTCAGTAAACTGGGTGGTCAGTCGAGATAATCATAGGCTTCACCTCATTTATGTCTCCTCCCTCAGTAATCCTATACTACTTGATGTCCAGTTTCTGAAAAACTTGTCAAAAAATTTTTTTTTCAGATGGGAGGGTAACTCTGGCTCCTGTCACTCCATTTTGGTCAGAATAAGAAACGTACTACAGGCTTTCAACACATTTTAAAGGAAACCTTGCCACTACAAGTCAGGTGGTTCATTTTCTTTAGTGTGGTAATTCTCAAAATATAACGGGAAGCAGAAAAATCACTTGAGAAACTTGTTTAAAATACATATTCTAATGTGTTGCCCCAGAATCTCAATGGAGTAGTTCTTGAATGGAATACACTCTCTGGATTTTTAGTAAGTTGCTACAAGTCTGATACTGATATTGAATTTTTTTTTTAATTTTTTTTTAACGTTTATTTATTTTTGAGACAGAGAGAGACAGAGCATGAACGGGGGAGGGGCAGAGAGAGAGGGAGGCACAGAATCGGAAGCAGCTCCAGGCTCCGAGCCGTCAGCACAGAGCCCGACGCGGGGCTCGAACCCACAGACCGCGAGATCGTGACCTGAGCCGAAGTCGGCCGCTCAACCGACTGAGCCACCCAGGCGCCCCACTGATATTGAATTTTTAATAGCTCTGATACAAGGGGTTAGCAGGTCACAATTTGAGAAATTTGCTTCTGTGATTATTCTTCCAGGGTAACTTGGGCAACGATAACTCAGCTGCATGCCTGAGGTAGGAAGAGCAGAGACTTTGCCACTATTTGTGTTGTTGACCCTTTGGTTATCACTATTATAGCACCCTTTCCCCCTCCAACCCTTAATGCCTTCTTATCCAGAATTTGGAGTCTCTCCATAGCTGAGCAGGGCGAAAAGGGCTTTCATGTGCAATCTAGCCATATTCTGTGTTTGCTCCATATTGCTGTCTCAGCTTTAGATTGTCACAATCCCGTCTTCTCTCTATCTTTCAGAAATTTTTCAAAATCTTTGGGTTGTTAATGACCTTTGTCTCATTCTCAGATTGCTAGGAATCCATCTCTTTATAAATATTTCATTGTCATTTTAATTTAATATGTCAGGGAATAGAGTAAGGATAGATTCAATTTGCAATCTTCAAATGGAAGACATGATTTTTAAATGGCATTGGAAGTAATCTCTTAAATGGAGTGGTCTCTTATTCTTTGAGGAAGGGAATTTCTATACATTTCCACCAAGGTAAATCTTGTATAGTCTTAATAATAATATTTGTATTTTCTCCAGTGATGAAATCACTTTCTAATATTTTTTTATTTATCGCTTAATTTCATCCTTTGGTCATGTCTTTTACAAGGATCAGAATTATTGGCAAATTTTACTAAGGTCGGTTAAATGACTTACTGAAAGTCACACAGGCAAAATAAAATTCCAGGCTTTCTGAATTTTAAGATCATTAAGTCTTACTCGTATGCTCTGTTTGTTTTTTGTTGTTCATGTTGTTAAAATCATCTTAATTATAAAAGTATGTATTGCTGCTAAAGTCCATATTGCTGCAAAACTTTGAGGATGAGTAAAACTAAATAAGTTTATTGGGAATTTTGATTTATCCTATTGATATTAATATCTTAACGTGTTGTCCTATAGTGACTACTAGTTGCTAGGCACTGGTGTAAGTGACTCTTGTAAATCAGCTCTTCATCTTCACAAGAACACCGTGAAGCATGCAGCATTATTCCTGAAATTTTACTAACGGAGAAACTGAGGTACAGAACAGTTCAGGTTACATGGTTAGAAATTGTAAAAGCTCACACCCAAAATCTACAAAATTTTGCTCAAAACGCTGTGCTTTTAGCTACTATACTCCACTGCCTCTTATACTGAAGAATTCTCTGTATTTAATCTAAGAAATCCTTTATTAGTTGATCAGTTCAATATTATAAACACTGTCAGAGGACATTTTAAGCAGTCTGCTGCACAAAAACACAATTTCACAGAACCTCTGATCGTTCTCTTTAGTGACATTAACCAACTCTGATTTTTGCAGCCACCATCGATTTCAATCATCATCTTCTCACTGGGGAGTGAAGTATTAGGTTTGCATATTAATCTCTATTGCAAGAGACCTTCTATTAGAATCTTAAATTGACTTAGCAATAAAAACAAAATATAAAAGTCTACCTAGGAAATCACTATTTCAATATTTTTGTGGTTTAAAAGTGGTCTTGTGTGTATTTAAGTATGATTGTTTACCTTATCCTTTGATTTTTATTCCACCTCCCCTTTTTAATCAGCTTTGACTTTCTAACTGCTATGTCTCCAATGCAGTAGTTAACAGGTGACATTATGAGGACCAACTTTAAAGAATCATTTAATTTTTTTTTTTTTTTTTGCTTTCTGAAGAAACAGTTTTATTGAGATATAATTGATAGACCATACCGTTCACCCACGTAAGTTGGAAAACTGGCAGCTTTTACTAATGCACAACTTTGTGCCTCCATCAGGACAATCAATTTTAGGACACTTTCATTACCCCATGAAGGGGAATGCACTCCTTAGCCATTTTCTCCTTCAGTCTCCCTCATTACCCTTCTGAGCCTTAGGCAACCACCGATCTACTCCATTTTTATAGATTTCCCCATTCTGGACATTTCATGTAAATGGGATAATACAACATGAAGTCCCCTGTGACTGGTTTCTCTCACTTAGCATTTTATTTTTGAAGCTCATTTAGGTCATCATGTACAAGCACTTCATTATTATTTTTGCTGAATAATATTCTCTCATAAAAAACACACCACATCTGATTTATCCACAAATCATATGATAGACATTTGCGTTGTTTCCACCTTTTCTCTTTCTTTGTTTTTTTTTGTTTTTGTTTTTGACCGAGCTACCTAGGTGCCCCTCTTGTGTCATTCTTAATGTTCTCCTTTACAAGTTTTTTTTTTTTTTTTTTGCTGCAGATTCTCATCATGTAAGTAATAACTATAAACAGAATTGGATGGATGCCCTTTCACCATTCTCCCCAGAATCAAAATTCCCTGTGTCTCCCTCCCTCCTTCCAACCCCAGGCCCCTCTCCCCCACTCTCCTTTTTTTTATTATTATTTAAATTCAAGTTAGTTAACATATGCATGACTGCATATTTTCAAATTTCCAAGTATACCCATCTCATTATTTTGGTCCCTAACAACAAAATACAGAAGCATCTGTTTGTTCTTTAATGTTACTATTTGACAATAGGAAGAAGTAATTTTTCCAGGAATTAATGGAAAACTAAACTTACTCTAGCTTTTGTAAGAAAACACTGCTCTTCAGAAATATAATAATTGGTTATTTTTAAAACTAAAAATAATACTATTGTAAACTGTCAGAAATTCAAAATAGCAATTAAAAAATTGTTTACGTTTATTTATTTATGTTGGGAGAGAGAGAGAGAGAGAGCACCAGTAGGGGGAGGGGCAGAAAGAAAGAGAGACAATTCCAAACAGGCTCCCCACCATCAACACAGAGCCCAATGGGGGGTTCGAACTCAAACTGGAAGATCATGACCCAAGCTGTGATCAAGAGTTGGAAACTTGCCCGACTGAGCCGCCCAGGCGCCCCTCAAGATACCAATTTAATTATAAGCTCAAAGTTTTTGTTTGTTTATTTAGGATCATTATTAACCAGCCATTTTTACATTTGAGATCATCTTTTAGACGGCATTTAAGGAAAGAGGACTGCACTCTGAGTCAGGAAACATGAATGTGTTCTTAGCTAATTATCATCAGTGAAATGAAAAAGAAAATTGCATTAGAATACCTCTCATCTCTATCCCTAAAAAGTTATAAAAATATAATTTATATACTATAGTACTATGTAATAATATTGCCTACTATATAATCAGCCAGCTAACTGGAAAATAAGGAATAAAATATAGATGTAGAAGAAAGATAACTGATTAAGATTCCTAGATCCAGTTCCATCCAGCTCTCATGATATTACCTTTAAAAGTCATATAAGTTGTCTGGGCCTCAGTTTTGTCATCTGTAAAATGGCCAAAAAGATTGGCCCATATCCCTTCCAGCTCTCAAAATCATTCATTTTGAGACACTGGGTTACTTCTCTCAGATTGAATCTCTACTGATTTGGACAAGGTTAAATATTTGAGTACTTTTGAACTCAGAAATGATTTAGAAAGCAGAACTGTTCATACAATTATACACCTCTTGAAACTTCTTTTCTGGTAGATCACATTGTGAGCCAGAATTGGCATCCACCAGATGGCACTATGCCATCGTCATGGGACAGGCCAGCCCTTAAGTGCAGGTACTCATCACCTCTCAATCAACAATCTTAATCATTTGCAGTAATTAACAGTGCCACACTTTTTTTTCTTTGTAATTATAAGATGATCTCCATACTTTATAATTTGAATAATTATGTTCCACTTCATTCTTCTTTCTGTGTCAGGTGGATAAAAGCTGAAGAGGGAGTTTGCTAGTTCTAACTCTTGAGCAAATGACAGAGACAGAGGTGATGAAGTTATCCATTCTCTGATAGAATGACGAGTCATTCTCAAGAAGACTGCTGAATCCAATGACGAGGCTGTGAACTCTATGAAGGCAAGAACCATGCCTGTTCATGTTTGTATCCCCAAGACCTCCCTTATTAGGAGATACCTAATAAATCTGTTGAATGGATTAGGAACAAAATATAGGATCAGTGAACACAAGAGGTGGAAGAATGTAGAGATAGTAATCTGTAGAAATTCTGTAGTATTCGTTGCTTCAATTTTTCCAAGAAAAGTTTGCAGCAATGTGATCATCTGAGAATGAAGATGAGGGAGGAGGTGTTAGAGAAGTACAGAGGGCAGAGAAGTTGTAAAATGTTCCTAGGAGATGTGAGAATGAATGAACTGTACTGCAGTAACATGGTTTGATTGCTGACCAGTTTTGAGAATACTCTGAATCTTGGGGCACTTGGGTGGCTCACTCGGTTAAGCGTCTGACACAAGTCATGATCTCCCAGTTTGGTTCCTGGGTTTGAGCCCCACATTGGGCTCCACACTGACAGTGCAGAGCTGTTTGGGGTTGTCTCCCCTCCACGATCCCCACCAATCCTCTGCATTCTCTGTCTCTCAAAATAAATAAATAAACTTTTAAAAACAAATAAATAGGGGCACCTGGGTGACTCAGTCGGTTAAGCATCCAACTTCAGCTCAGGCCGTGATCTCACGATTCATGGGTTCAAGCCCCACATTAGGCTCTGTGCTGACAGCCCAGAACTTGGAGCCTGCTTTGGATTCTGTGTCTCCCTCTCTCTCTGCCTCTCCCCCATTTGCATTCTGTCTGTCTCTCTCTCTCTCAAAAATGTACATTAAAAACAAACTTAAAATAAATAAAATAAATAAACAAACAAACAATAAGGTGAATTTATCTCCAATTGTATGCATGGGTCCAGGCACGGTGTATAAAAAGCCTATAATACAGTTGTGTATAAGATTTATCAGGAAAGATTCAGAGAGCAGGATGGGGACAAGGGAGTAAGCTTATAGGAATGATCGTAATGGTGGATCATGGAGTTTAAAGTGAGTAAAGAGGAGAGAATGCCAAGGAATGAAAATGAGGGAGTATTAATGAATTAGAAATCCTGGTTGGCTTGCAGGATTGTTGGAGCACTGGATGAAGTCAGATGAAATGATAGGTGGTGGTAGTGAGCATGAGGCATACGTAATTATGAAGAGATTGCAGTTACTGGCAATGACAGGCTCTAGGGTTTGACCACTAGAGTTAGAGTAGACTGATGGGCAAGATTATTGAAGGAAACAAGTCATAGAAAGTAAGAAGCAAAGTGGCTGAAAGTATTATCTCAATGTATCTTTATTTTTTTTTAAACATTTTTTATTGAGAGACAGAGAGACACAGAGCGTGAGCAGGGTAGGGGCAGAGAGAGGGGGAGACATAGAATCTGAAGTAGGCTCCAGGCTCTGAGCTGTCAGCACAGAGCACGACGCGGGGCTCAAACTCACAAACTGCAAGATCATGACCTGAGCCGAAGTCATTGGCCCAACCAACTGAGCCACCCAGGGGCCCCAATGTATCTTTAAATCAGTAGGAAGAAAGTCGGGAGAAATGTTAGAGTGACAGTCAACAAAAATAAAGAAGAATAAGACAAGGGCCTCTTAGATGACACTAAATATGTTGATGATATGATATTCAAAGGTAGAGAATTTTAGGTAGGAGGGAGGGATCATGGTTTGAAAACAACCGTAAGGAATTAAGAATATTGCCCATAGGTAAAATACAAAGTCATCACTTCAAAGGGCTGTAAGAAAAGCAAGATAATCAGACAAGATCTAGATTTCTGTTCGAACAAGAAGCTGAAAGAATCTTACAGGGTGAGCATTTAGCATGTAGAAGTTAAGGAAGACTGTACATGAGATTTTGTCAATGATGAGCCACAATAGTCAAAGGGAACAGTGGAAAAGGTTTCAGAATTTGTGAAGTGATGGGGGAAAGGAGCAGAACAGTGGATAGAAGAACTTTATTGGGATTAGTATAAGAGCTAAGGGATGGCACAGGGGTGATGAATATAAAACAAGAAAAAAGGATGTAATAATGCTTATAAATCCTTATGGGTTAAAGACATCATAGCAAGGAGGCTCTGGATTTGGAAACAAAGGAAAGAGTAGGTTATAGGGCTCCTGTTGACTTCTGCTGATGGGTGGCAGTGAGATCTATAGATCTTATTGTGGGTTTGGTCCCACAGTATGAAACCCTGTTGACCCACACCAGAGGGAATAGACGCTTCCTCCCGTATGCTGGGGTTTACTTTTGACACCTGTTAGGAGAGAGGTAACCCAAAACACAAGTGCACAGTTGCTGCTCTGAAGCCTGATAATGAAATTAAAGCTTCTCAGGAAGTCACCTGTTACTCTGCACAGATAGGAGTCCACTCAGCACTGATGATGGCTATAGAATATCTAGACGAGGTACATACTCTCCAGGAAAATTCTCATGTTTTTTTTTCTTTCTGGAATTCCTATTATTTAGATGTTGGACCTTCCTAGGATGATGCTTTAGTTTTCTTCTCTATTTTCTGCATGGCTTTTGCTTGTTCTGCTTATTCTTTCTGAAAGATTTCCTCTCTTTTATTTTTTTCTACATTTGTATGCATAATGGGGGTGACATTTAAGAACTTTTTTTCTCTTTTCAAACAACAACAACAGAGGATATAGTAGTTGTCTTATGGATACAATATTTTCTTTTTTCTTTTTTTTCTCCCAGAAGATATGCTTTTCTTTCCATAAATAGTGTCTCTATAGAGTTCTTTTCTCTTTTCCTCAGGAATGAAAAAGTCAGTTATAGTATTGGAGAAAGACCTTGTCAACTGGTGGGCTTAACCAAAGGAGAGGGAGCAAGCACCCAGAAGTTTCACTAGACTTCTGCCAAAAAGCCATCTCTGTAGATATTTTCTTTGAGACATTCAGTTCTCCCATAGGAGAATATTTCAATATCTTTAGGAAGTGAAACAGTGAAAGTCATCTAAAGTATATAAGCTTCAATCTAATTTCTGTTTTTAATAAGCTATGTTAGTCTCCACTTCACTGTGTCCTTATTCTCTTTGGTTCTAATTATGCAGAGAACACATGTGCTGCTATCCTGGGATAGGGTAGTTGTCTATAAGCATAGTTGAAGAAAAACTTTTAAGAAGTCTATGGACTTTTTAAGGAGATGCATGACAAATGTCCTAGTTTATCTCACTCCTTGCCACACCTAACTCCTTAGCCTTTCAGGGTTCTTCCCTGTAGCTATCTTCTTTCGAAATGGCTTTGCCTTCTGCTGGCCCTGGATTTTGGCTTTCGCCACTCTGCAAAGCCTCTTGCTGCTAATACATCTGTTTCCCAACCTCTGAACATTCACTGATGTTTCTCATTTGCTAGAGTCCCTCCTCCTGTGCTCTTAGACTTGTGATTCATTCCTCTTTTTTTTCTTTTTCCTGTGCTCTTATTTTACTGAGATATTTGAATAAGGCAAAGATTTGCACATGTTTTTAAGTCCCACTGTTACTTACATCCCTTTCATCAATGATAACTAGAACCTGGATTATAATGCAAAGAACCTTGCTGGGGCTTCCGTTGGAGCAAGTGTGGCCTGGAGTTAATGCCCATATGGTCATATCACCAGCAATGATTTAGTCCTCAGTGCTCTAGAAACCACAGATAAAACCAGGAAGGTGATTCTCTGGATTTTGCCATTTTCTCAAAGGAAAAGTGATTTATTTATACCCCTGCCTTATTTATTCCTATGTGATAAATGTCATTATCAATCAACATCTCATAGAGTTGTCAGCTGAACTTCACATAGAATCGTTTAACAAGGCTGCCAAGTGAAGAAATGCACATTTGTCTCAGGTCTCTCTGAATCCAGAGATCATCTTCTGGACACTACCCCACACATCTCCCTTGACAACCTCAAACTACCATGGTTAGAAGTTATCTGGAATATGCTATAATTTAGTGAATTCACATGAAGATATAGTCACTGTAATTTTTGTCACAAGTTTGCATTCCGTTTGGCATAAATAATAATCTTATAAATTATTACAAGAATTACGCACTATAAATATTAAATATCATAACATCAAAGTATTCTGTGAAATCACACCAATGATTCCAAAACCTCCCAAATATCTCTACCATACCACCCTAGATTAGCCATTTTAAACTGTTTCCTAAGATGTCCTTTGGGCTTGTGGTGGTGGTAATCAGCAATGGGAGGCAGAGAGAAGAAAATGGAATAAGAAACGTGAGAACTTGGGTTTCATGCTTAATTTATGCCTGTGAATCATATCCTCAATCCATTTCAAAGTGACAGACCAAAAATAAATATAATAAAATAGAAGACATTCCCTCACCTCAAATAAAGTGGACCACTTGAAACCAATGTGTCTGAAATATTTGCAAGTGAATTTCCTGGCAGAGGCAAGACAAATGTGGTACCATAATTCAGCAGATGAGAGTTAAAAATCCTTGGGGAAATGGCCATTACTCCTTCTACAGATTGGATTTACATGCCTGTATATTTCATCAGTGCTTTCCCATCAAATCCATCACATCCTAAATGGCATTACAAAAACAAATGCTCTTCTTCTAATGAGTTTTTCATGTTTTTCTCTTCTGTTTCCCTACGAACATTCTTTCCTCATCAGTGAGGGCAACACACTTGTTCTTCAAAACAAATTTGAGTTGAAATTCCAGAAGACAAATGGGTTGTAAGTGCTTGGCAAGGTAAATAATTTGATGAGACATAGAAATAATGAAACTTCAACCACCTTTACTGGAGCTTGAAAGTCTACTTGTACTAAGAAGTATTAGGGAAAAAAATAGCAATGATATGCTAAAATTGCAACATTAATCCTTACTAAACCAAAAAGTAGGATGATTCACTGATGGAAACTTTCATGTCTGAATCATTGATGTCAATATTCTTTTCACTATAGTAATTAGAATCTGAATTGTGATCTATTTTTATCATTATTGTTTAGATTTTCTTTTCAATAGGTGAAGAATGTGCAGGGGAACTCACTTAAAACACGATGTAGCTCATGATGGAACTCTATTTCCACCCCCCCCCCACCTCTTACCCCTTAGCCTAGGCAGTAATAAGGAGCATGGAGGTGATTGAAGGGAACCCTCCCTCCCCCACCTTGCGTTTCTATATTTATTCATTTCTTGTTTTTGCAACAGTGTAAGATTTATCTCAGAGAATTACTTGAAAGATTTTTAAAGGATTTTTTTTTAGAAAGAGAGAGCACGTGCATGTGCAGGGGATGGATGGAGGGAGAGGGAGAGAGAAAATCTTAAACAGGTTCCAGGCCCAGTGCAGAGCCCGACCGTGAGATGTCACAACCATGAGATCATGACCTGAGTCAAAATCAAGAGCAAGATGCTTAACCAATTGAGCCACCCAGGTGCCCCTGAAAACTTTTTTTTAAAGAACTAAGGTAAAGATACTTTTTAGCCATGATCAAATAATATATTGAGTATATATTTTGGCACTTTACATTATTTTTGTTAGTTTAATACTCAAAATTACCATTTTAGGAATACTATTATTTTTACAAGCTTGTTTAAGAGAAATATGAGGTTTCCAAGGGTAAACAACATGTTCAAGGTCACACAACTGAGAGTTAGGCAAGTTCTTCTGAGTATTAATCACTAATAAATATTTAAATTGAATCAGCAACATTATACTACTTTAGTAGAGTTCATTAACTTAAAATCAACTAATAGTGAACTTTTTAAAATGCCAGTTCAAGCATCTATTAAATTCTGTTTAAAATGTTAGAAATTTAATGACGTTAATTAGGAATGAATTATTCACATTTATAATAAATTATTCCTTTTGGAAAAGACCAACATAAAAGCTGGAGGGAAGTTAATGATTCATCAAACTTGGGCCACAAATGAGCCAACACATTTGTCTTATAGAAAATATGCCTTGTCCAGCTCACATGGGAAGAATCTAAAGAATTCTGGGAAAGACCAAAATGTGTCTCCCAAACCAAATTAATATTTCCTTTTGCTTAGTATATACCCCAGCAGCGTATAGCTGAATTGGAATTAAATATATTGCTAGCAAACATGCTGTAGGCACTCAATAAATAGTGATTTATTGACAAAACTTATTGTATAGAAAAAATGGTTTGTAAATTCAGTCAAAAAATGTTGCATCTGTTCATAAGCTTTTCCTTTCTGAATTGATCTCATCTTATGGAGGATTACACTTCAGTGTGGCAGGGGCTTGTCAAAAATGGAATCCCTGGGGACTCCTGGGTGGCTCAGTTGGTTAGGCATCTGACTTCAGCTCAGGTCATGATCTCATGGTTCTTGGGTTCAAGCCCCTCTTCGGGCTCTATGCCAGCAGCTTGGAGGCTGGTGCCTGCTTCAGATTCTGTGTCTCCCTCTCTCTCTGCCCCTACTTGCACTCTCTCTCTCTCTCTCTCTCTCTCTCAAAAATGAGTAAACATTAAAAACAATTTAATGGAATTCCTTAATATGGGTATAGCTAATGAAGCAAACAAACAAACAAAAAGAAACAAACCAAACACAAAGTCGCATATTTCTTCATCAAATATACCTAAGAAAAAGGTAATGGTCAATTTAATTCCCTATAATGTTCCCCTTTTCTGCATCTTTGAAATTGATTATACCTGAATTCTTTGTGTCAATGAAATATGAGATTGTTTGTTTGGCAAGAATAACATTGTTGCATTGTTTGCCATTTAAATAATCAAAATATCTTAAAATAATAGTGACTGTCATGGGGGGGGACTTCCTATATGCCAATCGCTATGAGAGGTCTATTTATATAATTTCACTTTATTTTCACCCTCTTGAAAAACCCTGCAAACATTTATCTCAAGATTTGTACACTATTCTGTGATACAGATGGTACTCTAAACTACATTATGGAAAAGCTTAAAATACCAAACAGGTGAAATATCAAATTCCAGAGAAAGCATGCTATGTCTCTCTAGAATAAAATGTGCCAGGACACCTGGGTGGCTCAGTCAGTTAAGTGCCTAATTCTTGATTTCAATTCAGGTCATGATTCCATGGTTCGTAGGTTCAAGCCCTGCATCAGGCTCCATGCTGACGGTGTGGAGCCTGCTTGGGATTCTCTCTCTCTCTCTCTCTCTCTCTCTCTCTCTTTCTCTGTCTCTGCCCTTTCCTCACTCACACCCTCTCTCAAAATAAATAAATAAATAAACATTAAAAAATAGCATAAATATGCCAATCTAAATGGAAACCAAGATACCCAGACTGACAGTAGAGTGTGGTTCCTTGCAGTCCAAACTGTGAATGAAGTTTAATGGGTCGATGAAGATGTGAGCTCACTGCCATCAGCATTTCCATGCAGGTCCACACATCTCCTTCCAATTTATAAGGATAATGAAATATTTCAAAATGGTCCTATTGACTGTTAGAAATTATTGCATTAACAGAGTCCTTTGGCCTTATTCTTGCCAGGCTTGTTCCATGTAAATCAAATCAGAGCAAAATGTGTCTAGGCAAACCTCAGATGTATTTTGCTCCCAAGTTTCTTAATTTTGAATGAGAAATATGTAATTTCCAGTGAGTATCTCCCAAGACGCATGCAGTGCAGAGATAAATTTATGCACCTTATGATTAACCTTAAATGATTGTGATGCACCTTAAATGATTAAGTACAATTAACTTAATTGGGAATATTATTTTGCTTGTCTCTATTAGTCCTGTTCTAGAACAGGAACAAAAATAAATGTCTGCAAAACTGAGTCCTTATTAGATTCATGTCATGTCTTCAAGATGCTTTTCATTTTAAAAAAAATCAGGAAATAGTTAACATCATTAGCACTAATAGACATTTCTTATTTTCATTGTTTATATTGTGATTTGGAGGTGAGGGGATTCTCAACTAATGCAAGTAAGTGAAAATACATGAAACATTAGTTTGTTTTGTAAGGATAACAAATATGTTGCATTGCTCATTGTTTAAATATTTAAAACATGTAGAAAAAATAGAGGCTGGCCTTTGGAGGCACTTGCTGTGTGCTACCTACTATGAGGGTTTTATTTATATTATTTCACTTCACTTTCTCTATCACCTAATGTGATAGGAGTCAATGCCCCATGAACAGGTGAGGAAAATGAGAGCTTGAGGGGTTGGACATTTTGTTCAAGGTCAAACAACTAGTAAGGAATGGGTCCTGAAACTGAACCATTGTTATCGAGCCCCAAACCTGTTTACTTGATGGCTCTGCTGTTCTTCCTATCAAGTGTTTGACTCAGGCGAATCTATTGCCTCATAAAGCATAATTCTCTGGATGTTACAAATGCCCTTTTAAGTTTCTTAAACAAGTTTGAGTCTACCTCCACAAAGCATGCTCGGCACATACTACGGCAAGTGTCTGAATCTCTAGGTGCAGTAGATTGAAGACTCTCCATCTCTTGCTGGAAAAATAGCGAGAAAGTTCATGTCACCCCCTTGGCTCAGCAAATGCCCATTTGCTAGGAATAATTTGCTCTATAACAATAAGGAAATGATCATTAATCACCAAAGTACCGTGTTGCATTTCTCAGTTTAATCCTCAGTCCTTGGAATCTGTTTTTGTATCAAATATCCCCAGGCATTGGCCCATTACGATACTTCTCAATTAGGCAGTGTTGCTGATCAAGAAATATTTTTTCCTGATTTAAATGGTAAAAAGTTTGGAACGAGATATGTTGCTATGACTTTGTCTCTTGTCCTTGTTAAATATAATTATAATAAAAAATACTTTACTGTAGTGTCCTTGCAACTCCATATCAGTAATGAAAGAGCTTGGATTCAACTTGTCTTTAATAATTACTGCATTTTAGCTCTGTTGACATTTAGTGTGTAGTTGCTACAAAATCATTTAAAATTATTTACCAGGGTGCCTGGGTGGGTCAGTTGGTTAAGCATACAACTCTTGACTTCAGCTCAGGTCATGATCCCAGGGTCGTGGGATCAAGTTCCATGTCAGACTCTGCAATGAGCATGGAGCCTGCTTGGAATTCTGTCTCTCTTTCCCTCTGTCCCTCTCCCCTGGTCATGTTCTCTCTCTCTCCAATAAAAAAAAAAAGATGGGGCGCCTGGGTGGCTCAGTTGGTTAAGTGTCTGACTTCAGCTCAGATCATGATCTCACACTCTATGAGTTTGAGCTCCACGTTGGGCTCTGTATTGACAGCTCAGAGACTGGAGGCTGCTTAATATTCTGTGTCTCCCTCTTTCTCTGCCCCTCCTTGTTCACACTCTTTCTCTCAAAAATAAAATAAAAACATTAAATAAATAAATAAAATTAAAATTAAAATAAATAAATAATTTATCAACAATTTATCAAGCATATTGAACAAAAACAATGTGAAAACATATTGGAAACAAATATTAAGGGGTTCTTTCTGCTCAGATTTATAGATAGTAACAAGTGATTTAAAGAAAAAGTGGTATGAAATGAAAAAAGAGAGGAGTTCTTTTAAAGTAGGTCAATGAAATAGTTATGGTTCTCAAGTTATAAAACCATGGATTAGTTGGGAGTAGGGAATGGAAAGAATTAAGCAGTTTTAAAAGTCAGTATATTGGGAATAAACTTATTGATAAATAGCCATAATGACATAAATAACAAATACATGTCCGTTAAATGCTTATTTGTTAGTAATTTTCTATTATGCCTCATGATATATGATTATAGTGAACATTTTTTTAAAAAAGAAATATAGTGTCAGAACTTCATTAGTATGTCTTAAATAATATTCAATGTTACTGGAGCCAAATTAAAATTCAGAATCTACTTGAATTAAGCCAGATGGCACAAACACACAAAATGTCTCCAGCATCCAAGTCTGTAGTAGAACTGGGGACATGATTACCCCTATTTGGGATCTATTTCAAAAGACCCACACTGCGTTTCATTTTCCAAAGCAAGTAAGAATAGATCCTAGGAATTTTCTTCAAGTGAACTGTCAATTCAAATAACATAAAACACTCCTAGTGGTATTAGAGACTGTTTGGGGTATGAGTTCTGGGAGAAAGAGAATGTAAATTCCTATGGAACCATTATTAATTCATTTTAGTACTAAGCTTATATTTTTAAGGAGTATGTTTTGTTAAAATGAGGCCATATGCACCCCCCACAGGCAGAGGTCCCAGCAGACCCAAGAGACCAGCCCCATTTGCTGGTATTGAAACAAAGACCCCATAGTGCAATGAAACCTGTGCTAGCATGGTGTTGAGATTTGCCATAATCTCTGAACCTCTGCTGCTGTGGGATTGCACAAACGTTTTCTGGGGCAAGCCTGCACCTGGCCATTGCTCAGCAAGACCCTCCCCCCAGACAGTGGGGGTCCAAGCTTCAGGGGTGTCTGAAGTGTGGGGTTTTGAAGCATAACTCCATCTGAGATAAAACTCTGGAGAGAGGTGTACTTGGAAGTCAGACAGCTTGGACACTGACTGGGTAAGGTAGGGAGTGGACAGAGGCCTGAGACAAAGAAAGGTACTTGATCCTGGGGGGGGTGAGAGCCTGAAGTTCCTGTGTCAGAGGAACCTAGGGAGCTAGGTGAAGCCATTTCCATCTCTCCCACACACGCACATGTGTGCCATACTGATCCACCCCAGTGAGCTAAGCAGCGCCATCTCATGGAGAACGGAGCCATTTACATCATGCCCCGCCCAACTGCACTCTCCAAGCACACCCACTAGAAGACCAGCAACAAGTCCCTCCACCTGTTTAGTTTATAGACCATAGATGGCCCCATAGTTTCTGTTCTAGGGGAAACTGGATGTGACTTCATTCAGGTTTCTTTCTGTTTGCTGGTTCATTTATTTATTTGTTTTCTTTGCTTCTGTTTTTGCTTAAAGCATTTTCTTTATTTCCTCTTTCTTGGACACAGAAAGACAAACTTTTATTTTTGTTTTCTTTCTTTTACATTATATTTTATTTTTAAATTTTTTACTCTTTTTAATTGTCTTCATTTTATTCTATTATATAATATTTTTAATTTTAAATTTTTTCTTTTCTTTCCCCTTTTTTCCTCTATTTTATCAAGCTTCTTTAAACAAGTAGGCCTTTAAACAAATACACCTAGAATTGAACTTCCTTTATTTGATTGTCTGTTTTGTTTTAATTTTAATTTTTTATTTTATTAATTTCTTTCTTCCTCCAAAATGACAAAATAAAGGAATTCACCCCCCCAAAAAGGACAGGAAGAAATGACAAACAGAGGCTTAGTCAACACAGATATAAGCAAGATGTCTGAACTACTGAACTATAATTTAGAACCATGGTAATAAGAATACTAGCTGGGGGCACCTGAGTGGCTCAGGCGGTTAAGCATCCAACTTCAGCTCAGGTCATGATCTCAGTTTGTGGGTTCAAGCCCTGCATCGGGCTCTGTGCTGACAGATCAGAGGCTGGAGCCTGCTTCAGGTTTTGTGTCTCCCTCTCTCTCTTCCCTCCCCCACTCGCACTCTGTCTCTGTCTCTCTCAAAAATAAATAAACATTAAAAAGAGTTAAAAAAAAAGAATACTAGCTGGGGTTGAAAAAGCATAGAATCCCTTCTGAGGAGATAAAAGAAGTAAAATCTAATCAGGACAAAATTAAAAATGCTATAACTGAGATGCAATCTCCAATGGATTCCATGACAGCAAGGATGGAAGAAGCAGAGCAGCGAATCAGGGACATAGACTATAAAATCATGGAGAATAATAAAGCAGAAAAAAAAAAGGGAAACAAAGGCAAAAGAGCAGATACAAGACTTAGAGAATTCAAAGACTAATTAAAGAGGAATACCATCTGAATCATAGGAGTCCCACTTGATGAAGAGAGAGAAAAAGGGGTAGAAGGTTTATATGAGCAAATTATAGCAGAAAATATTCCTAATCTGGGAAAGGACACAGACATTAAAATCCAAAAAGCACACAGAACTCCCATTAGACTCAACAAAAACTGACCATCAACAAGGCATATCATAGTCAAATTCACAAAATACACAGACAAGAATGAATTATGAAAGCAGCAAGGGGAAAAATATTTCTTAACCCATAAGGGAAAAAAGAACAGGTTCACAGCATACCTATCCACAGACACTTGGCAGGCCAGAAAGGAGTGGAAGGACATATTCAACATACTGAATCAGAAAAATATACAGCCAAGAATTCTTTATCTAGCAAGGCTGTCGTTCAAAATAGGAGAGATAAAGTGTCCCAGACAAACAAAAACTAAAGGAGTTCTTGTCCACTAAACCTGAAATTTTAAGGGGGACTTTTTGTGTGGAGAAAATACTAAACCAAACAAAAAAGACCAAAAGCAAAAAAGACTAGAAATGACCAGAGAACATCACCAGAAACACCATTTCTACAGGCAACACAAAAATTGCACTAAATTCATATCTTTCGGTACTCACTCTAAATATCAATGGAATTAATGCTCCAATAAAAAGACATAAGATATAAGAATGGAAAGAAAACAAGACCCATCTATATGCTGCTTACAAGAAAATCATTTTAAACCTAAAGTCACCTTCAGATTGAAAGTAAGAGGACAGAGAACCATCTATCATGCAAATGATCGTCAAAAGAAATCCAGAGTAGACATACTTATATCAGACAATCTAGATTTTAAAATAAAGACTATAACAAGAGATGAAGAAGGGCATTATATCATAATTAAAGGGCCTATCCATCAAGAAGATCTGACAATTGTAAATATTTATATCCCCAATGTTGCGGCACCCAAATATATAAATCGATTAATTACAAACATAAAGAAACTCATTGATAATAATACCATAATAGTAGGGGACTTCAACACCTCATTTACAGCTATGGACAGATCATCAAAACAGAAAATCAACAAGGAAACAATGATTTCGAATGACACACTGGACCAGATGGACTTAAAAGAATACATTCAGAGCATTTCATCCTAAAGCAGCAGAATACACATTCTTCTTGAGTGCACATGGAACATTCTCCAGAATTGATCACATATTGAGTCACGAATAAACTCTCAACAAGTACAAACTGATCTATAACATACCTTGCATATTTTCAGACCACAACGCTATGACTCAAAATGAAACACAAGAAAAAATTTGGAAAGACCATGAATACTTGGAGATTAAAGAATACCCTACTAAAGAATGAATGGGCTAACCAAGAAATTAAAGAAGAAATTAAAAAGTACATGGAAGTCAGTGAAAATGAAAACATGTCAGCCCAAAACCTTTGGGATGCAGCAAAGGTGGTCATAAGCAGGAAGTATATAGGAATCCAGGCCTTCATAAAGAAGGAAGAAAAGTCTCAAATACACAACCTAACCTTTCACCTGAAAGAGCTGGAAATAAAGCCCACAAACAGCAGAAGGGAAATACTAATAAATAAATAATAAAGATTAGAGCAGAAATCAATGATATCGAAATGAAACAAAACAAAACAAAACAGTAGAACAGATCAATGAAACAAGGAGCTGTTTCTTTGAAAGAATTAACAAAATTGATAAGCCCCTTGCCAGATTGATCAAAAAGAAAAGGAAAGGACCCAAATAAATGAAATCACAAATGAAAGAGTAGAGATCACAACCAACACCGCAGAAATACAAACAAGAATAAAAGAATATTATGAGCAATTATATGCCAACAAGTTGGGCAATCTGGAAGAAATGGACAATTCCTAGAAACATATAAACTACTAAAACTGAAACAGGAAGAAATAGTAAATTTGAGCAGACCCATAACCAGTAAAGAAATTGAATCAGTAATCAAAAAGCTTGCAACAAAAAACAGTCCAGGCTTTCCAGGGGAATTCTAGCAAACATTTAAAAAACAGTTACATATTCTTTCAAAGCTGTTCCAAAAAGTAGAAATGGAAGGAAAACTTTCAAGCTCATTCTACAAGGCCAGCATTATGTTGATTCCAAAACCAGACAAAGACCCCACTTAAAAGGAAAACTACAGACCAATTTCCCTGATGAACATGGATGCAAAAATTCTCAACAAGATACTAGCCAACAGAATCCAACAATACATTAAAAGAATTATTCACCACGATCAAGTGGGTTTTATTCCTGGGATGCAGAGCTGGTTCAATATCTGCAAGTCAATCAATGTGATACATCACATTAATAAAAGAAAGGATTAGAACCACATGATCCTCTAAATAGATGTAGCAAAAGTGACAAAATCCAGCATCCTTTCTTGATAAAAACCCTCAAGAAAGTAGGGATAGAAGGATCATACCTCAAGGTCATAAAGGCCTTATACAAAAGACCCACCACTAATATCATCCTTAATGGGGAAAAACTGAGAGATTTCCCCCTAATGTCAGGAACACAACAAGCTTTCAACATAGTGCTGGAAGTCCTAGCATCAGCAATCAGAGCATACAAAGAAATAAAAGGCATACAATCAGCAAGAAGGAAGTCAAACTTTCACTCTTCGCAGATGACATGATACCCTTAGTGGAAAACCCAAAAGACCCCACCAAAAAAGTGCTAGAACTGACACATGAATTCAGCAAAGTCACAGGATATAAAATCAATGTACAGAAATCAGTTGCATTTCTATACACCAATAATGAAGCAACAGATATAGAAATCAAGGAATTGATTCCATTTACAACTGCATGAAAAGCCATAAAATACCTAGGAATAAAACTAACCAAAGTGGTGAAAAAACTATACACTGAAAACTATAGAAAGCTTATGAAAGAAATTGAAGAAGACACAAAAAAGTGGAAAAGCATTCCATGCTCCTGGACCGGAAGAACAAATATTGTTAAAATGTCGATACTACCCAAAGCAGTCTACATAATCAGCGCAATCCGTATCAAAATAACACCAGCATTCTTCACAGAGCTAGAACAAAAAATCCTAAAATTTGTATGGAACCAGAAAGGACCCCAAATAGCCAAAGCAATCTTGAAAAAGAAAACCAAAGCAGGAGGCATCACAATCCCAGACTTCAAGCTGTATTACAAAGCTGTAATCATCAAGACAGTATGGTACTGGCACAAAAATAGACTCTTAGATCAATGAAACAGAATAAAGAACCCAGAAATGGACTCACAATCATACAGTCAACTAATCTTTGACAAAGCAGGAAATAATATCCAATGGAATAAAGACAGTCTCTTCAGCAAGTGCTGCTGGGAAAACTGGACAGCGACCTGCAGAAGAATGAACCTGGACCACTTTCCTACACCATACACAAAAATAAACTCAAAATGGATGAAAGACCTAAACGTAAAACAGGAAGCCATCAGAATTCTAGAGGAGAAAGCAGGCAAAAATCTCTTTGACCTCACCTCAGCAACTTCTTACTAGATGTGTCTCTGGAGGCAAGGGAGACAAAAGCAAAAATGAACTATTGGGACCTCATCAAAATAAAAAGCTTCTGCACAGCAAAGGAAACAATCAGCAAAACTAAAAGGCAACCAATGGAATGGGAGAAGATATTTGTAAATGACATATCAGATAAAGGGTTAGTATCCAAAATCTATAAAGAACTTATCAAACTCAACACCCACAAAACAAATAATCCAGTGAAGAAACGGGCAAAAGACATGAATAGACACTTTTTTTCCCAAAGAAGACATCCAGTCTAACAGACACATGAAAAGATGCTCAACATCACTCATCATCAGGGAAATACAAATCAAAACCACAATGAGGTACCACCTCACACCAGTCAGAACAGCTAAAATTAACAACTCAGACAATGACAGATGCTGGAAAGGATGTGGAGTAAGAAGAACACTTTTGCACTGCTGTTGGGAATGCAAACTAGTGCAGCCACTCTGGAATATGTCGCACTACTAGGCATTTATCCAAAGGGTACAGGAGTTCAGATTCGAAGGGGCACATGCACCCCATTGTTTATAGCAGCACTATCAACAATAGCCAAATGTCCATTGACTGATGAATGGATAAAGAAGATGTTTGTTATATACATTGGAATATTACTTGGCAATCAAAAAGAATGAAATCTTGCCATTTGCAACAACGTGGATGGAACTAGGGTATATTAGGCTAAGTGAAATAAGTCAGTCAGAGAAAGACAAATATCACATGATTTCACTTATATGAGGACTTTAAGAGACAAAACGGATGAGCATAATGGAAGGGAAGTAAAAATAACATAAAAATAGAGAGGGAGACAAACCATAAGAGACTCTTAAATACAGAGAACTGAGGGGATTGCTTGTGGGGTGTTGGGTAGGGGGATGGGCTAAATGGGTGAGGGGCATTAAGGAGAACTTAATGCTTGTTGGGATGAGCACTGGGTGTTATATGTAAGTGATGAATCACTAAATTCTTTTCCTGAAATCATTATTACCCTATATGTTAACTAACTTGGATTTAAATAAATAAATAAATAAATAAATAAATAAATAAATAAATAAATAAATAAATAAAATAAAAAGACTAAAAAGAAATTTTTATATTTCCCAAATTTCTCCAGTGGTGGTTTAATCATTCATTTCTTCTTCTTCCTTCCCTTCCTTCCCCCCTTACTTCTTCCTTCCTTCCTTCCTTCCTTCCTTCCTTCCTTCCTTCCTTCCTTCCTTTCTCTTTCTTTCTTTCCTTCCTTCTTTTTCTTTCTTTCTCTTTCTTTCTTTCTTTCTTTCTTTCTTTCTTTCTTTTTCTTCCTTCCTCCCTTCCTTCCTCTCTCTCCCTCCTTCCTCTCTCTCCCTCTCTCTCTGTCTCTCTCCCCTCCTTCCTTCCTTCCTTCCTTCCTTCCTTCCTTCCTTCCTTCTTTTCAGAGACAAAATTCTTGGGATTACAACTTTGTTAATCTTTTGTGATATAACTTTAATTTAATCCTGATTTTTCTGACTTATATAATTATACTTCTTCCACTTACCACAACTCTGTACTTCCCTTTCTTTAATCTCTACTTGTTCTATAATTTCAGAATACCCTCCCCCCCCCCCCCCCCATACACACACCTCTCTCCTTCTCTGGTCCTTTTAAAAAAAAAGTCTTCAAATGTCCATCACTTATCTCTCTCTCTAACATATCTCCATGATTTTTCATTTTTTGCATAAGCTCCAGATAGACCTGTATATAGGGCAGCAATTTTTTCTCTTCCAACACCAGTCTTTTTTCTGCTTTGTTGCTATAGTGTTCAATAATATAAATTTTGATCATTTTACTACTTTGGATAAATTTGTTGATTCTTCTCCATCCAACTTTCTTAATTTAGTCTACAAAAGTTCTTTTCATGGCATTCCTAAGAAATCATTATGGAATCAACCCTTCATCCCTGTCTCCTCACTATGGAATTAACTCCTCATCCCCTGTCCACTCTCTTTACCACATGAACTCATCTCCCAGATCATCACCATTTATTGCATGCCATAAAATGTTTCTAAATCTTAATTTTCCCTGTTCCCAACACATTTCTGAACCTCGTACAACCACCATAATGTTGAACCTGTTGATCTTCATACCTAGAATATCACCATACACTCTTTGATGGATTCTTTACAATCTGTCCTAGGTGAGAGTTCAATTTTCTTTGTTCTCAAGAGATTTTGCTTATGTCTTAGAATACTATATTGAAGATGATCTGTTTATCTTTTCTTAACTGCAAAATGGACCAGGATGATTTTTTCCAATGCTCTGTTTTCTGCTGGTATTTTCCAGTCGCGGTTCCAAACAAATTTGACCATTTTGCATGGAGTATTTATGCCACAAAAATATCTTGCTAACTAAGTCACTCTGCCTTCTTTATTCACTGCTTTCTTCCTGTTGAGTATAAATTGAATCTTTAACCTTAGCCCTCTGGGTAGAATTACCAAAATAAATTCTCCCAGCAGTCTTTTTCTTTGTTTCTTAATGCTTTCTCCATAATAAATGCATTTTCCTGCTGATTAAATTGCACAAAACTTCTCTACACAAGATTTTTTAAATTAAGCTCAGCAAGGGAAAAATGAAATAAATATCAGTGCAAAATAAAATGAACCTACTGATCTGTGGTTACTCATTTCTTTTTAAATAAATATTTATATAATTTCACTCCCACATTAGAGTCAAAAAATATTTTCCACACAAAGCACCTTTCTTCTCCCAAAATGGCTGGCTGATGACATGTTAAGTAGTTTATGTTTATGAGCAATGGACAAATTCCAATACTTATAGTCAAACTGCAAACAAATTGTTAATTATTTGGAACTCTGAGTTGCTTATGTGTTGCTGCCAGATCTCCATCATGCGTCTTTTATGCTCCAAGTCTGGCACCTTGATGTGGCTGACTACAGAAAGGCTGGTTAGTGACTTTCTTGTGAATCTCCAGTTCTTCTAAAAGGTCTTAAAACACCCTATTTTTCCAGCTTCTTCCACAATTGTGTAAGATCTCATTCCCATAATGAATCCTTTGTTCTACAATATTCGTGCAGGTTTGCTTCTTTGACAGAACACTGACTGATACCATTGTTAAATTTTTTTTAATGTTTATTTATTTTTGCCAGAGAGAAACAGAGCATAAGCGGGGGAGGGGCAGAGAGAGAGGGAGACACAGAATCGGAAACAGGCTCCGGGCTCTGAGCTGTCAGCACGGACGCGGGGCTCGAACTCACAGACCGCGAGATCATGACCTGAGCCGGAGTCGGGCACTCAACCCACTGAGCCACCCAGGCGCCCCTTGATACCATTGTTATTATCAGATGTTTGTCTGGAGAAAAGAAACTTACAATGGGAATGTGTAATTAGTTCTCTGATCTGATTAAATGTGGAAGCAACAATGTTGTTGGTAAGTCAGACACTGACAGTCCACACATCCAGTGGCAGAAAGAATTCCTTTCATTATCACCTATGATCAAATGCTAACAGAAGGCCAAGCCATGTGTGACCAAGTATTTACTACCATAAAATATTATAGCAAAAGATTCTCAGGATAAAGGAAGTCATTGTTTGGTTCCAACGTACAGAGAAGTTGGAGAAAGAAAATTATAAGCTCAGGTCTTTAAATTCTAAACTCAAGTTTCAGGTAGGGGATCAGAGAACTTTTATGACTACACTAATTTATGATCTCCTATAGCTTCAGGATCCAGATTTTTGAAAACGAAGTCCTAATTCTAATCTACAGATGCCTAAACTAAATTCCTAATTTCACAAGCATTCTAAAATTAAATTATGTCAGATATTGGAAACACGAAGACCTAAACATTGAGATAAAGATTGATGGGCAGATTGTGATGAAGTTGAAGACTTTGAACTCCTAAATCCTACTGATCCTCATGTGCCTGTAGGGGCAACTTGTATTCCTTTTTCTGAGGAGATTAATCTCTCCTTTGCCTGAAAACCTGTATTTGTCTCCAATGAAGTCAGTCCTTTGCAGGGAATTGCTGTATCTCGTTGTTTCTACACCTAGAACTAGAACCAAGTCTGAGCAGACTTCCAGCATGTTGGCAAAGTATGATCCATTAGGAGACATCCTGTATGTACATCAAGGTAATTGCATCATTTTTCCAGCTTTTAACACAAACATACAGAATATGTATAGGAACATAATCTAAGGTGTAGGATCGGGGTAGAAGGAGAATAATGTTCAATCAGGTTGAACATATTAAAATAGGTGCACTAAGCAGAGATTCTCTCTTCACTGTATCAGTTTGAGTGACTGGGAATGCTCCAACAATTTGCTTAATCAACGTATTCTAACCTGGACCCAAAGACAGTCCATACTAAATAAACTTGAGATTCTAGAACTTCCTTGGTATACTCTAGAGGAAAATAATCAAAGGCTGGAAAAAGAGAAATGCTGAATGGAATTTTTAATGTGAGATCTTCTCACTCACACACTAACTGTGAGAGTCCTGAAGTCATTTTCTTCATCAGACCTTTGAGGTTTGATACATTGGAGGAGGGTTCTCCAGCATCTGTGAGGAGCTCCATAAAGGCCAGGAACAACAGTGGGTGCTTTTACTATCAATGTGGCCTCTCTGAATCCAGGGAAGATGATGAGATGCAGGAGTGACAGGGACCAGGTGGAAGCAGTCAAACTCCAAAGACCTGGGACCATTATGGGTGCCAGATCCAAAACAGTTATCAGAACATATCAGAATGGTTTGGCTCACAGGGAAATATGATCAGTTTAATAATATCAGTTATTTTGTTGATATTATCTAACTGATCATAGTTCCCTAGGACTGAAATTGATAGCAGCCCATTATTCTTACTTGATTTGCAAAACTGTAAAAGTTTCAGGTAGTGTAAATATAAGTCTGACCTTAATTCTCACAATAGAGAGTGGTGCACGTCTATTTTCCCACATTGTGCCAGTTCGTAGAACGAAGGCCTTTAAAACGAAAAGTGAGTTCATTTTATACCAGATGAAGACTGGAAGTGGAATCATAGCTTAAGGAATGCACTCTTCTCACCATGTTCCCCATCTCTGTGAAGAAATTGGCTTCATAGAAAACAGAATAGCATTTTGAACTATGGCACAAACCGAGTGATGACACCTTGTATATCTATGGTCACAAAATCTATAGGGCATTCTCCCATGAAGCGATCCATCTACAGTGGTGCTTCTTCTGTAACTAGGATACTAGCAATCCTAACCAGGCCAATATTGTGGGGGTGGGGGAAGGAAAAGGTATGCAGATACGAAAAGAAAAAAATTAATCAGTCACTATTTACACATGACATGATGGTCTTTGTGGAAAATCCCAAGGGCTCTAGGTACTCCAACTTACTGTTTAACTTCTACAAATTCATGTTATTTCCATTGACAACAATTAGAAGGTTGACACCTTCAAACTGCCATCACTCCAAAGATTTCTGCAGAGCTAAATTTCTCTGCAATGAGCTGTATGGAGGAGCCTCATCCTGTTGTAAAAGGAACTGCTCTTTCTTGGATAATGAATTGTAAATCTAAATTAGATGAGTCAGTTCCATTCTGGCATCCTGAACGTGCTTAGTGTTCAAATAATCTTTGACCTTTAGTGTATAATGAAGATAAAGCTGGCAAAAATTAATTACATATGGGGCTGAGGGTCAATAAGTTTAGCTTTAGCTTCACAGAAGCCAGTTTGAATTTCTAGGCTTTAGACTTATTAGCTCTAATTTAGACAAGGTTTTGGACAAGCTGTCTAAACATCAGTTTCATTATGTAGAAAATAGGCATAATTTCAGGGTTGGGGCAAAAATTATTATGTAGAGAGCTTAGTTCAATGTCTCACACAGAATAAAAAATATATGAGTGGTTCCTTTCATTATCATTATTGTTGTTGTATTTTCATGGTAAACTAGAAGTTCTTAGTTAATGACTACAACGAGACATCATTACATGCATTACATGAACTAAAGTAACTTCTGGCTAGTTTTATTTCATACCTTTGAATTTTTTTCTGTCATCTTCTATTTCTCATACACCTCTGATACATTATCTTGCTCTCTTGTATACATTATTGCAAGCTACTTTCAACTGTTTTGTAACGATGTTGACTTTATATAAGAAAATGGATGAGTAAATAGATAAATATACATATAAATAATCCTGAGCGGTAAAGGAATAAAATGTCACAGAATCTAAAAAGTTGGAAGTTTTTATAATAAAAAAGATGCATTGGAAGATAGAATCTCAAGTATATAAATCGACTAGAATTTAAAATTTACTTACCACTCTTTTCTTATCAAATTTAAATATAAAAACTACTAAAAACCAAAAAAGCCAAAACATTAAAAGTAAATATTTTGAAAAAGAGTGATTTGAGCAATTATTTTATGAATTCATTTGGTTTCCAAGCTCACTGAGAAATAGGTCCCCAAATTTGCATATTCCTCATTAAGTGGGTTATTTAATTTTACTCTTTGTTTACCCCAATGAAAAATGAAAGTTAATTTCATACTGTTTTTTTTTAATTTTCTAGTATAGATATAATGTACAAAAAGGAAATATTGCTACAGATAAACCAAATGAGAGAGGATCCTGAGAGAACATTATCCATGAAAACTGATCTTTTAACTGAATCAGTCTAATTATATATTGAAAAAATACCTAAAGGAATAAAACCAACATAATACTGTGTGCTTTTGAATTATCTGTCTGCATAAGAAAAACATCTTCCTTCATAACTAAAGGCGTAATTTTCAAATATGGTAGAGAATTTTTATAGAATATATTATAATCACAATGTATTCTGGCTATATTTGGTTCACTATATACTTAGGTGGTAATTTATTAATGCAGGCATTTGGATAAACACTACCATATGGTGAAACACACAAAATAAAAAACAGAAGGTGTCACATAAAGGGCTAACAAATAGCATTCAATGTGTGTCACCCACAATTCAGGCTATTTAGTAATTTCAGACATTTCTGTTAAAACAGCATTATGCAAAATCGCAATTTTACTACATTGTGTATGATATGAATATGACATTCTTTTTGAAGAAGCAAAGATGTAAAGTCAAATAGTTAATTTGTTAATGTAACCTTTAAGTATATCAATAATCACTACTGACACGACTTAAAAATATAATATTGGATTTTAGGACAAATATGATTTTGGACATTTTAACTGTTTATTTTGAGATTTTATGCATACGTACATTAATTCCTTTAAATGTGTCTCTTTTAATGTTTTGTAATTGTGTAGCAGAGGTCTGAGGATAGCTAAGACACTAAAGCACATTTATTGTCCTTGAATACGCTTTTTTTTTTTAATAAAAATCACTAGAGACTGCAGTTCTATGCAGACTAGATGATTAAGAACTGTAGGCTTACTCTCACTTAGATGTTAGAAGACATTAAAGTTGACTTTAAAAATCTCACATCTGAAACACATATTGTGTTCTCTATGTTATCTACTGCTATTATTTCCAGTATAGATTTGAGTCATTAGATTTGCCAATAAATACTTCCCTTTTGAAGGAAACACTTTTATTTGTTCTGCAGAGGAGAAGAACAAGCAATAAACAAAAGAAGATATAATTTGCAAGCAGACTTTTATTGCTATCCTTTGCACAATCTTAAAATACAATTGCTTTGGTGTTTTCTTACCATGGGGTTTACATTATGAAGTGCTTAACAGAAAATCACATCTTATGTATATTTTCTGAATAGATGATAGATTTCTTAACGTTACTCTTAGTGAATCAATCCATAGTGTCTATATTATAAAAACCAAACTATATATTTAGTAGATAGATAAAGAAACTAAATGTTCTAAATGGAATGTGCTTTGATTTAAACGATTAATTTGTTCATATCCACATATATTATGTAATTGTGTGGTTATATAGAGGTAAACAGAGCAGCTATCTATTTAGATGCATGATCTTATGGTACCATATGTTTCCCACAAGTACTTCAAATTCAACAATTCCACTTTGAAGGATTTACTCATTTGGGTCTTGAAATAATTTTTGTCCCTAAGAATTTCATGTAAAAATATAAATGCTCTGAATAAATGGAAGTTTTGTCATATAGCTTCCATTGATTTGCTCACTAATTCATTCTCAAACAATATTTTCTTACCATAATTTACATGTTCTCTGTGCATTGGATGTTCCAGACAAAGTAGCATGGGTGTTAAGGGAGTTGGCCAGTGACAAACACATGGGTAATTTCAGGTTGCACTGCTATAAAGTGTTCTGTCCCAGAAAGGAATGTGATGGTGGAAGGGGGAGTTTGCCTTGGTTGATCAGGAGAGGTCTTGTCTTATTTTTAGGAGTTTGTGGCTATGAAAATGTGGGAACGAATCACCACTTTTCCTCCTTTTTGTTCACCTATCTAAAAATAATGTCCCTGGTCATAAAGGATCAGAATGGAAGCAAGGAGACTTGTGTAGGAGTCCAGACAAGATAAGATGGGTGACCCAGACTAAGGTGGTAGCAGTGAAAGTTCAGAGAAGTAAGTGCATTCAGGATATATTTTGGAGCTAGAACAGGCAGGAAAAGGAAAGGAGTCAAGAATGAGTCTTGGATCTTAGTTTTGTCAACTGAGTGATAAGGCAGAGTAAGAGCATGATTGTTCTTTTAATTTAAATGTTTCATTAGTATGCGCAGCAATGCAAGGGATCAAGATATAAATTTTGGTCATGTTAGTTTTAAGATAACTATTAGATATTTGGAGATCTCAATTAGGCCATTCAATGTATGTTTGAAAGGCCATGGAAGAAATAAATAAAGCATCAGAATTTAGGCACTGCTTAAATTACATGAGCAAAATAGACTGTCTAGGAAGAGACAATGTAGAAAAGAAGAGAAGTAAGTCCAGGGGTATTCCAAAACCCTGCTGTCTAGCAGAGGAGAAGGAACAACTCAAAGAGACTAAAAAGGAGGCCAAGAGGAAGATGGTATCACAGAAGCTAGAAGAGGAAAGTGCTTTAATATAGAGAAAGTAGTTAATGCTGTTGAGAAGTCAGCCAAAGAAGACAGAGATATTGCCAACATGGAGGTCATTAGTGACTTAATACCGAGCAGGGTCAAGGTCCAATGGAAATTTTCCATTCAACATGGTGCATAGAACACATGTGTTTACCTTCACTTGTTCCCCAAACCACACTACAATGACAGCAAAGAAATTTAAAGGATAAAATGTCCTATATTGGAATCTTTGACTTAAGCAAAAATTTTGATCAGGCTGTAATGTTAGCATAGAGAGATGGGCAATGTGTGTTTCATCTGACAAGGTAAAAGAGCAAAAGTATCATAAATACAACGTGGTCTCTGATTATTGTCTTAATATTAAAAATCAAGACATAGTAATATGAACATTTCATTTAGAATTATGCAATTAATAGTTACAACAAAAACAATTGTAGCAACACTTATGTGTTATATACAGTGTGCTAAACACCGTTCCATCAATAACCCCTTTGATAGGTTATATTGTCACACCTACTATGGAGAGGAGAAAACTGAAGTACAGAGAGCTAAGTAACTTGACCCAAGTCACGTGGTCAGCAAGGAGCAGAACTTTGCATCAACTCTTGCGGGCTGACTTCAGCTTCTGCCCTGGAGGTTAAAGTGCTGTCTCCAGAGAGCCAGAATCAGGAGTGAGTAGTGAGTAAAGTGGAAATGAAAACGCTTTCTCACTCCATTGTCTTTGTTCTTTAAAAATATGTACATGTATTACCTGATAAAGTAATAAATTAAATTACTAAATAATAAATTGATAATTTACTAATAAATGACTAAATAATAAATAACAAATTGATGAATTGATTAAGTTATAAACTAAATTATTTGGAAAGGAAGACCATATACCAAATTTTAAGCTTGAAATTCTCTGGGTGTTGGAATAATTGATAGTTTTTAATTTGTTCTTCTTCCTTGTCTGTATTCTGGTTTTCATAAAATTGACTCCTCTCAGTTGTATAAATTTAAAAATGTTGTTTTATAAATTTTTACAAGTATGATGAGGAGTTGAAAGAGTATAACATGACTTTCTAGAAACATTGTTATAAAAGAAAGAATAGAAATGAGGTGTTGGAGATGTGAGATCAAGATGAAAAATCCCAGAGTGTGTTGGTATGGTGATGGCAATGATCTAGCAGAGAAGGGGGAAAGAGATGATGAGAAAAGAGGAAGTAATTGCCAAAGGTTTTGAGAAAGTGAGAAGAAATAGAATACAAAAATCAGTCTTCCTGGGAGCATCCATTTCTACAGGAGTGAAGGCAGAAATGTTAAGATCAGATATAGTTAAGTGGATAGATCCTGTAGTTGGAAGAAGAGGAACTTCAATTCTGATAGTTTATATTTTCCAAACGGCATTTGAGGCAGTTCCCTGGTGAATGGGTAGGCAGGGAAGGAAGGGGTATGGAAATTTCGGGGCACAATTAGAAGATATGAAATGGCCTTCAATGGGCTCATTAGTAAAATAGATTTCTTGACCATGTTATTTGTCTATTTGAGATTTGTGGCCATTCATTTAAAGTGAGAATAGACAAATTATGATAAAAGTAAGCACTAGCCTTACACATTGCAAGCTATCCTATAATGTTGCATATTATTTCATTATCACTCCATTCCCCTAACCAGAAGTCTCAGAGCCAGATTGGAACTCAGAACTCTATCACTGGCTTCAGTGAAGAACCTTCTGAAAGGGGTGCCAGATGTTCTCAGATTTAATTCCATCTAGTCATCTTCTAGCTGCCCATTGCTCTCCTTGCACAATGCAGATCTTTATTATAGCATTCTCTATGCAGGTCAGACATTTTCTCCACTTTATAATCTACTTTTTCTGGAGATAGGGGAATAGTTGGAAAGGGTGGAGCCAGGCTTTTAGATGAGAAGAGTTCTCTAGGACACATTTTCCAGTTGCTTTGTATCGTGCCAAATATCTTGCACATATGTATTTATTTTAGTTCCTTAGGGGGAAAAATCCCATAGAATCTATCCTTTACAATAAGAACTTTCAGAATTCCCTTGTTCTCTGTATCTCTTGGTTGCTCTGTGACGCTACTGACTCAACATCTGCTTTCCTGAACCCATTCAATTGTTTCCATAAAGGAGTGTTTAATCTTCATGATCTTAGTTGTGTATGTTGTGTCGATCATTTCAATGGGTGTCAAGACATTCAATATAACAATATTAATCACAGTTTTCAATCAAGTAGCAGAAATATAGTCAGGTTGAGTGACTTGTCCAGGGTAATCTTGTTAAAAACCGGCAGCATAGGATATACATCTAATTCAACTTATCTTCTCTGTAACTCTTCTTTTCAAATTTTATAATGTATCATAATCACCTGGCGTGTTTGTTAAAACACATTTCTGGGATCCAATCCCACAGATGCTGATTCAGTAGGTATGGGATGACGCCTGAAAATATAAATTTCTGATAAGCTTCCAAGGGATGTTGATTTGCAGGTCATTTTCTGTAAAAAATAAAACAAACAAACAAACAAAAAACCATAAAGCTTTTGAAGTTCTGCTTTCCCAAATCTCACCTTCTGGATCCAAGTCCACCAATCTTATTAATTGTCTGTACTTCCCAATGTTTTAATGATCTTTTTTGATGTGCATGCCCTAGTCTTGGGCTCAATCGGGACTATTTTTGGAAGTTAGAGTCCTGGTAGTCTCTCCTTACAGCATCGTCTTCAAGCTCCTAAAGTTACTCTTGGAAGGGTCGCCTGTTAATATTTCTATGAAAATATCTATATGATATGTAGAATTTCAGTTAAAGAATAACTCCTATATAGGAAATTAATTTGTAACCTCTGCCACTATTAAAAGTGTAACATCCTTGATTCTCTCTTCCACATTCCTGTGTAGAAAGCCAAATCCCATGCAATGTCACTTCTATTTTCTCCAAATAGATGCCTTCTGGACATCTTTATGGGCGTTGATAGTTTAAAGGCAATCACTTATTTCAAGTAGTGTTCAGACTCTCATATGCAGGAAAAACAAATTATTTTTCACAAGACACAAGGGTCATGTCATTAACTTAATCCCAAGAGAAGCTTATCGTCCCCCAAGAAATAAATACCGCCAAAATGAAACATCTAAAACCTGAGTTGAATCTCATATGCATGTATTAAATATGAAACATGATTCTTTAAATGTAAAATGTCATTTTGAATTTAGTTATTCATATCTAACAGTTTAGATACTGACAAGACTTTAGCTACCAGTATAATCAATCCTCAAGAATATACTTTTATATTTTCTTAAATCAGACATCATTCAGGTAAAATTGACTTTATGCCAAAGATTTATTTGAATGTGAATTATGACAATCCAAAAAGAGATATTCTTGCTTTAAAAAAAGAGATATTCTTGCTTTAAAAACTTCGACATGGAACACTGAGTACAAAAAAAATCTGAAAAGCATTCAAAGAACTTAAGATGGTAAGCATTTTCATTAAATTGTCAAGCAAGATTTCTAAACAATAAAACAAAGTCATATCATAAAATGCTGGACTTATTGTACCCAGGCAGACATGCACTTTGTGATTCAAGGCATGAAGATTAACGGGCATCAAAAAGATACTATGTCATTGAAGATATTTCATTTGTCTTGATAGCAAGTATGAATTTATAAAATGAACAATCCTAATTAAAAATCATAATTTCTAGAAAATTTCTACATCTGTGCATATTGTTCTATATCTCTATTTTGAGTATGTGTGTCCAAACCTGTATTAATAATCTCTTTTTAAATGTTTATTCATTTATTTTGAGGGAGAGCGAGAGAGAGAGAGAGAGAGAGAGAGCGCGCGCACACGCGTGCAAGTGGGGGAGGGGCAGAGAGAGAGGGAGAGAAGGAATCCCAAGCAGGATCCTCAGTGTCAGCACAGAGCCCAAAGTGGGGCTCTTTCTCACAAACTGTGAGATCATGACCTCAGCCAAAATTGAGAGTCAGACACTTAATGGACTGAGCCACCCAGGCACCATGCATTAATAATCTTTATGTGAGTTTAGAAATGAATAAAGCAGGGGTACCTGGGTGGCTCAGTCGGTTGAGCACCTGACTTTGCTCAGGTCATGATCTCATGGTTCATGAGCTTGAGCCCAACATTGGGCTCTGTGCTGACAGCTTGGAGCCTGCTTCGGATTCTGTGTCTTTCTCTCTCTCTGCCCCTCACCTGCTTACGCTTTCTCTCTCTCTCTCTCTCTCTCTCTCTCTCAAAAATAAATAAGCATTAAAAAAATTTTTTTAAATAAATGAATAAAGCAAAATAACATCCCAAGAAATGAAAGTTACCAGGTCATTTCCGCGGTCTCTATCCTCAGCAAAAACAGTAAAGCTTCGTATCTAAAGACCAAGCTGTAAAACATTGCTTCTTGGATACAATAGTATTTTATTCTGGGCATTTCTATCAGCTTCAGGTCGAGGTCAGTCCATCTCCATTATCTCTGTCTCTGACTTAGGAAGTCCACCTGTCCTTCTGGCCTTTAAAAATTGCCTTCTCATCTTCTCTTCATGTTTTTAGTGATGACTCATTCATTAACAATTCTCATTTGATGATCATTATCTTCGTACTGACGCTCTTCCCAGTCTCTCAAAAACCTGTATTTGCTGCCACTAGTAATTCTATGATGGAGTATGCAATACATATCCAATTCTTCCCTATAAGAAAGGTCCGAGCACACAGTTCCAGCACATCGCACCATTTAGTGCAGACCATCTCCAGATTTCAACTTATGTATGTGACAACCACCTTTAAGTTTAAATAGAAAGCTGTCAAAAATTTTTAGAAAAATGTTTTTTTCAATTACCTAAACTTCATGAGTTTTGGCGATGATGGACCTAAATAATAATGCTGATGTAAATATTTCGTAATTTCCATAGAAGTCAGAGTTCTCAAATCAGTGATACATAATACTTGGTGCAAAGCAGGTAGTACATCCACATTTTGAAAATATGAAAATAAATGAGTGAAAGTGATATGCACAATCATGGTGAGAAGGCTGCAGGTAAAACCCACCTCCTTCGATTTTCTATGAGGATATTATTTCAAAACAATTCAAAGCAAACGGTATAATAGATAGCATACCTTGACTTCAGTTCATAATCACACTCATGAATATTAACCTTCCCACATGCTGCAAAAGAACTACATCTTTACCAAATTGGTGAACAAAATAATGCCACTTGTCCTTTATTTCTGATTTTAATTATATACCCACATCTCCCTCATAATGTGAATGTATCACGTCCCTATGATTAGCAAAAGAACTTGAGTTCCACTTAGCCATTTCAAGAGTCCAGTCTTGATTATGAAGAGAAAACTAGACTGTCTGGTCTGTCTGGTCTGTCTGTTCCAGAAGCCCTGCTTTTCCTGTTGATATTGCTGCTCCCAGCACCACAGAGTATCCCTACAAAACACTGGGGCTGCAGACTTCAGAGGAGAGCCTGTTGTGACCAAATAGCTCCACCTTTCTTGATGGTTTGAGTCTGACTGTGTTTTTAAGCAGGCAGTGTGGGGAGAACCCCTCTGATTCTCCGGCATCTGGTTGACTTCAAATAATTTCTCAATTACAACCAATGTCACTGAAAGTTTTTTTGTTTTGTTTTGTTTTGTTTTAAATCACAAGTCAGGGCACCTGGGTGGCTCAGTAGGTTAAGCTTCGGCCTCTTGATTTCTGCTCAAGTCATGTTCTCATAGTTTGTGAGTTTGAGCCCCACCTCCCACTCTGTACTGACAGCAACAAGCCTGCTTGGGATTCTCTGTCTCCCTGTCTCTCTGCCCCTCCCCCATTCACATGCACACACATGCTCTCTCTCTCCCTCTCTCTCAAAATAAAATAAACTTTTAAAAAATCTTAAAAAAAAATCACAAGTCTTTCTTGCCCCCAGTCCTGCTTCTACATAGCTAGGATCATCTCATTGCCACTCCTGAAACATCTTTTTAGAATGATCTTTCAGGAGCTGCCCAAGGAGCAGTTTGTTCTCTTTTTGAGTTATTAAAACTACCTGTATTAACCAAACCCAAGATAATTAACAGATGGCCATTCTTATTGCTAAAGAATCTTTGTAACAACTCTAGTATGTCTATACTGACACACTAATTATTTGTTCCATAACAATAACACATGACTGAGCCAAACTGAAGAAAATGTTCTGGATTGAAAAAATGAAAAGTCCTGTTCTTGGATTTCCTTGTTGACACACTGAAGACATGAACGATAAGTAAAAGGTGTCTTCATTTGTAAATATAACTATCTGCAAAAAACATTGCATTCATTGGTTTGCCTCTTGGAATTCAAAGCATAATAGAAGGGAACAGACTGTGGATCAAAACGCAAGGGAGTGGTTTCTGGTCCTTCCTCTCTACTCCTTAATTTTGTCATCTTAACCAAATCACAGCTTTGGGTCCACTTTCCTCTACCTCATCTCTAAAATTAGGGTGTTGAAACATTCTTAAAAAAATTCTTACAATTCTCCAATTCTTGAGTTTCCATTTCAGAGAACAAAAGCTCACCAAGTATTCAGATCATGACATTTTTGTCTATCATTTAAAAAATGGGGTGCCTGGGTGGCTCAGTTGGTTAAGTGTCCAACTTCAGCTTAGGTCATGATCTCATGGCTCATAAGTTCGAGCCCCATGTTGGGCTTTGTGCTGACAGCTCAGAGTCTGGAGCCTGCTTCGGATTCTATATCTCCCTCTCTCTCTGCCCCTCCCCCACTCAGTCTCCCTCTCTCTCAAAAATAAATATTTAATTTTTTTTTTTAAAAAGAAAAAGAAATTTGCACACATATTAGCATCCCATTTCCATAAATCTTCACTGGGCGCCTGCTTTCAAGGTATCAGCATGTATTAGCATTGTTAATAGGAGACATAGAATGAAAAACCTCCAAATTTGATGGAGTAATGGAATTAGAAATCTTGTCTGTTATTATCCTGAATTTATGATGGGGAACCTAAGGCCACAGGTAAACCATGGCACAAGGGCCTGCCGCCTTGACTTCTATTCTAGTGACCTTTTTAGTAACATATGTCATTAAACAAAATATCCTATATCTCTCTCTTCTCAAACTTCATCATCTATGAGAGGGTAGAAGAAGTTGGTATGACATACAGCTAGTATGGCATTGCAAAATTTCCTTAGTAAAAATATATCCAGCCACATTCCCCATTCATTAATTCCTGTCAATAAATGTTTATGCAAAGTACTATTTTAGTGACTGTGGAAAGTCCGAACACAAGTCAATTTTGGTCTTTCACCTTCAGGAGTTCAATCTAATATTATAAAAAGACATGAAGATAAGCAATTAGAATTAAGGCCTAATCAGATTGTTACACTTACAGAAATAGAAATGAAGTTCAGAGCAAGAACGGAGATGGTTTCCTCTGGTGAAGCTAGCTGAAATTCGGTTTGAAAAAGAAGACAGATTGGCAGAAGTAGAGACGAGTGTTAAGAATCACATTGTAGATACAAGGATAAGATCGATATTGGAGAGTCACAAAAAGGAGAGAAAAGGGGGAAGGGATAATGTTCACATGAGTCTGGAGATCCATTTTAATTTTATAAAAGTCATTCAATACACAATACTTGGGCAAATCAGTCTACGATGGCAAATAAAATATGGGTTTTAGAGGCCAGGGTGAGAAATGCCATTTGGACTTTTGCCCAATGCCATGCATAGGCAATGAGTAGCAGTGATGAGGATTTTAGAAGGGCTAATAGAGATAAGAACAGCCAGCAATATTCATTCAGAAAAGAGCTTGTGGAACATACAGAACATTTTAATGGCTCTGCTTAAGGAACTTGGAACCCTTCAATCTGCACCAGTCTCTGCATTTGACAGAGGAGAAGAGCATGATCCGAGAGGTTAAGTGATTTGTCAGATCACACTGTTTGCAAATGGTGACCCCACGGTTGAGATTCAAGTTTATCTGATGCCAGAATCTGTGTTCTTCCACTCTACTATACTCTACTCCTGAACGAATGAGTAAGTAAAAGATATAAGATATAAGATATAAGGAAAGGTAGAAGGAAAGTGGCCAATAAGAAGTACATGCACACACACACACAAAAAATCCCACTTAGAATTATGGTTATCCACTGGAGGGAATAAAGCAAGACTGAAAGGAGGAAATAAACAAACAAATAAACAATATTTTAAAATCTGAGCAGAGAAAAGACAAGGAGTTTGGATTTTTAGGCAAAATCAGTGATGCAACCCATCTACAGTCAATCAAATTTTGGCCATTTGTATTTAAAAGGTTAAAATTAATCCCATGGATCTCACTGAAGAAAAATATAAGCCAATTATAAATGAAGAAAAAGTTTAAAATTCAGTCATATTTCCTTGGCAATGTTGAATAACAAAATTAAGTTTTTAAAAAAACTTAATGGAGGAAAAAGAATCTGTGAGCCAAATATTCTATACCTCATACCCATTAGACATCTAAAATTGTGTGTTGCATTAATGGTAAATACTGAGTAAGTGATAATGATTCCCATGCCCTATTCACAGATAAGAAAACCAGATCAGAGAGAGATGGAAAACTTGGCTCGCTCAGACAGCAAATGAATGGTGAATGCATGGTTGAAAAGCAAACAGCCAGACTCCAGAGCTTATCCACACACACACACACATACACACACACCCACTGCTCTTGGCCTGGCACTAAGGCTGCTTCCCTAGGAACAGAAAGACATTCAGCTATGTCAGAAAACCACAGGCATGCTTTTCATTTACTGTTCCAGCAGAGTGAAAGGAAAATCAAGGACTCTATGCATTAGTCAAAAGTACATTTGGTACACATATAAATCAGTTAATTAGATGAAATCAGTTTAAACAGATGCTATAAAATTTAATGCAAGCATTGAAAAATTATCTATAAAAATAATGAGTTTACTTATACCAATCTCTGTTTCAAAAGGCTTTGAAAAAAATGCAAGTTACCAAACCATTAGGGTAACAATTTCTTATTAAGGATCTAAAAAACAGGGCATCTGGGTGGCTTAGTCAACCAAGCATCCAACTCTTGATTTTGGTTCAGGCCATGATGTCATGGCTCATGAGCCTGAGCCCCTTGTGGGCTGTCAGCTCAGAGCCTGCTTGGGATTCTCTCTCTCCCTCTCTGTCCCCCTCCCACTCACTCTCTCTCTCTTTCTCTTTCTCAAAACAAGTAAATAAACGTTTAAAAAAAGCAATCTGTGGGCGCCTGGGTGGCTCAGTTGGTTAAGCTTCCGACTTTGGCTCAGGTCGTGGTCTTGGGGTTCGTGGGTTCCGGGCCCTGGGTCGGGCGCTGTGCTGACAGCTTAGAGCCTGGATCCTGCTTCAGATTCTGTGTCTCCCTCTTTTTTCTCTGTCCCTCCCCTGCCCCTGCTCTGTCTCTTAAAAATGAATAAACATTTTTTTTAATCTGAAAAACATAGAAAATGTTAAAAACAAAAAAGCTACCAAATTTATTCTATAAACTTTGTATCAAAGTAAGGCTACTGGCTATTCCTAAAAAAAAAAAAAAAAAAAAAAAAAAATCTAAGTAAAATGTACAGAAAAAGAAATGTACCAAAATGCTAATGGCCTTAAAAATTACAAGTAAATATGTTTTCTTCTTTTTTCTTTAGTTATATCTACAAAAGTCATGTTTGTTTTAAAGTTATTTATAAATTATTTTAAAGTATATATTGTAATTTAATACAGTTATAAATTTGTTGTGCATGCATTTACTTCAAACAGAGTTTATTGTTAAGAATTAAACTTTACTGGGAAAGTAATTTTTTTAAATGCCAACAATTTCAAAATGTTTCACATTACAATCTACTATGAATCATTTTAGGAAAAATAAAATATGTGGTTTCATTTAGGATATAATAATTAGCATTCTTCTGTTCACACAGCACTACCATTTAAGAAAAATTGTGCTGTTGGGGTGCCTGGGTGGTTCAGTTGTTTGAGCATCCAACTTCGGCTCAGGTCACAATCTCACGGTTCGTGGCTTCAAGACCTGCATCCGGCTCTGTGCTGACAGCTCAGAGCCCGGAGCCTGCTTCAGATTCTGTGTCTCCCTCTCTCTCTGTTCTTTTCCTGCTTGCACTCTCACTCTCACTCTCTCTCTCTCTCTCTCAAAAATAAAGATAAAAAGAAAAATTGTGTTACTTATAAGACAAAACTTTATTTCTTGATTAATAGTAGAAGCTTTTCTTCATCATGCTGTTATGAAAGTGCAAAAACTTTATATTTATTCCTGTAAATGACCCTACATCACATTCAGATGTTCAATCAGTAGAATTTTGTATGCAAATATCCACGTCATAAAGAACCTCTGACCAAGAATCACTACATAAAATTAATTACAGAGAAATTTAGATACAAAGAAGTTGACAGAATTGTGTGAACTTTCATGTACTTTTTTTTTAATATTTATTTTTGAAAGAGAGAGAGAGAGAGAGAGACAGAGACAGACTGTGAGTGGGGGAGGAGCAGAGAGAGGGGAAGACACAGAATCTGAAGCAGGCTCCAGGCTCTGAGCTGTCAACACAGAACTGTAATAGGTCAATTTATAAGATATCAGAAAGCTTATTGTATATAAGTTCAGCTTAAACTCACCTTTCATGAATAGTTGAGATAAAAGGCTTATGTAGTTCCCTATTAGGGTTATTGGAAATTACCAACTGCCCTATCTTGCTTCTGTGACCTCGCCTGCTTACTAAATAGATAACTTAGGATGCAAAATGCTCCCCCACCCCCTCTACCAAGATCTGGCCTAGGCAAGACCAACATGTAAAAAGTCACGTACTCGCTGCCCTAGCTCTGGTGTCTAACTATGATTGGTCATTTTAAACTCTCTTAGGACAAAGAACTTTAAATTGATAGGTTCCCGCCAAAACTAATGTCTGTGTGTCACAATATAATTGGCTACCATGAAATGTTTTAAATTGTAATTGGTTAACCAAATAATGACATATTCTGACTTGCTAAAATCCATATAAGTTCATTGCTACCTTTGTTTGGGGCCATTCTCTGCACTTTTCTCCTTAAGATCAGGAGATCAGGTTTGGCCCAGCTGTGAATAAAATCTTGCCTTGCTTCTATTTGGCGTCTGGTGGTTTTTTCGACAGCACCCTGTTTCAAGAACCTGATACAGGGCTTGAACTCGTGGACTGCGAGATCATGATCTGAGCCGAAGTCACACCCTTTTACCGACTGAGTCATCCAGGTGCCCCATGTACTTTTCATTCATATATCACAAGCATCAACCCATAGCCCATCCTGCTCCATTCCCAGTCCCTTTCACATTTTCTATTTATTATTACTTGGAGGCAAACTAAAAGCATTGTAAAATTTTTATTCATAAATATTTACTATGTATCTGTAAGTACAAGGGTTTTTTTCCTTTTTTTTAATCATTTTTTTAACAAAAACACATCTTTATTATGTTAAGAACAATTAACAGTAATAAACTGAGAATATGGTAGTATCCAGTCAGTGTTAAAACTTTCCAATTGGTTTATAAGTGTTATAATAACTTTTGGGGTTCTTGTATAGTCTTTTAAAATAAATAAAATAAGTCTATGCACTGGGACTGATTGATAAGTTATTAATATCTCTTTTAATCTATATCTTTCCTTTCCAGCAATTTCTTCCTTGCAACTTATTTTTTTTAAGTAAAAAAGCTATTTGTTCCATGCAGTTTCTTATACTTTAGATTGTCCTCATTGTACCTTAAAGTTTAACTTATTTTCCTGTTTCTGTCCAGTAGTGGTAGATTTAGAGATTTGACTAGATCTAGTTTCATCCCCCATTTTTTTTTACAAGAATATGTGCATAACAATGTGTACTGCCATCAGGATGTAAAGAATAACTCAATGTCCCCTTTTTTTGTTAGCAGTCCTTAATGTTGCATTAGGTCATTAGGGTGAAATTCTAATATCATCATTTCTTCTTCATTTACTATCTTCAACTATTCTTTAAAAAGAAACTCTTAAAAAAAAAAAAAAAACCTATTTCTACTATTCTTTTTAGCCCATTGAAAGCTTGTTTTAAAAAATCAGAGTAAAGGTGCCTGGGCGGCTCAGTCAGTTGGGCATCCAATCATGATTTTGGCTCAGTTCATGATCTCATGGTTGATGGGAATGAGACCCTCATGGGGTTCTGTGCTGACAGCATGGGGCCTACCTGGGATTCTCTCTATCTCCCTCTAGGGCCAATGATCAATATGTAAGTTACTGTTGGGCCAAAATAAAATTGGTGCACTCTGTGGCAACCAGGAATGTCTTGCTTGGTCGCAGTCCATACCCGAAAGGTCCTACAGGTGGGACAAGGAGGGATAATAAAAAAACAGGAAAGACCAAGTCAGCTCTCGGAAGTAGGGTCAAGCCTGGGTAAGAATGACTACTCCCAGCACCTTGCGAGACTGACAAGGCTTTTGGCTGTGAGTGGCATAGCTAGCCAAAAAAAGGGGTCAAGAGATGAGGTTTCTCCTGGACAGCTATAGGAAATTGAGATAAGGGACAACTCTTCCTTTTTCCTATAGATGGGTAATTCCCCAACCAACTCCTTTGGAATGCATTATAATTCATTTGCTTTTGCCCAAAGGCTTAGTCCCAATACAAATTAGAAGAGGGAACTTGACCTCCAGAGGGAAATATCAGTGACAATACTATCCTACAATTGGATTTGTTTTGCAAATGTGAAGGGAAATGGGGAGAATTCCCCTATGTTCATTGTTTTTAGGCCTTAAGAAAAAATTGAGATATATGTAAGCAATGTAAGGTGGATTCTAATTTAATGGCAACCCTTTCTAAAGTCCAGCAATCAGGAGGGGAAACAGATAAGGGCCCCCTACCTGTATCTCAAACAGACCCAGAGGAGGAGGAAGGGAAGTCTCCTATCTCACCTTCCTCCTCCTCAGGTCCTCCATCTATATATTAAAAATAATAATAATACAATTCTGTTCCCTGCTACCCACCTTATCCAGGCCCTCCCCAAAATATAACAGGCATGTTTTCCTTACAAGAAGCTACAATGCCAGAAGAAAAAACCTTTACATTACAAGGTTTAAGACAGACAAAAGGAGATCTAGGTAAATTTTCTGATCGGATAAGTATATAAAGACTTTTCAGAATATTATGCATGTTTTTGAGTTGACCTAGAAAGATATGATGCTTTTGTTAAATCAGATTCTTAAAGAGACAGATGTTTTGAAAAAAATTAAAGCAATCTAAGATTTAGCCCTTAGATTATGCTAAATTAGCCACTGTTTTATAAACACAAAAATGAGAGCCCAATGGCCCTCCTGCAGAGGTTGAGGGAGACCCTCATTAAATATACGTCTATCTCCCCTGGCACCCCTAAGGCTGAGATTATTTTATAGAACAAATTTGTTACTCAATTAGCACTAGATATTCAGAGAAAATGCAAAAATTGGCTGTTGGCTTTGAAGGGACCTTGGAGGAGCTCTTACGGGCTACCAGTTGGGTATATTACAACCAAGATCAAGAGGAGAATAAAAAAGAAAACAAAAGAAAAGAAAAGAAAAGAAAAGAAAAGAAAAGGGAAAAGAAAAGAAAAGGGAAAAGAAAAGAAAGAAGAGAAAAGAAAAGAAAGAAGAGAAAGAAGAAAAAAGGAAAAGGAAGAGAAGAGAAGAGAAGAAAAAGAAAAAATAAACAGAAAAGGAGGCTTAAAAAAAAAAAAATCTGAGGCATTAGCCGTGGCCTAACGCACTATGTCAGACCAGAATTCCCGAGGTCCTGGCACCAAGTGCCATTTACATGGCCATTCAGAGCACTAAAATGAGACCATCCTCAGAGGGTACTGAAAGGGCGGGCCTACGCCGGCTGACTCCATCTTGTTCTGTGTCTTTCACCTAGACCACGCCTCCTCCCCTTGAGTAACCTCCCGCTCACCCGTTCAAACTTCCTGATCAAAACACGCCCAGCGACCTGCTTAACAGGACTCCAACCCTTCCCCAGCCAATCGGCTGAGGCCACAGCCATTACCTCAACAACTGCCCCTAGGCCCCAATAAAACCTTTGCCCTTTTGAAACTCGCTCTCTCTCCCTGGTATCTCACCGCTGCGTCGGTGCAGGTAGGGGATTGAGCTCGAGCTAGCTCGAATAAAGGCTCTTCTGCTTTTGCATCGGACTCGGCTCCCTGGTGGTCTTTGGGGATCACGAATTCTGGGCATAACAGGGACAACCAAAATGAAAACCCCATAAACCATGCCCCTTAGGTGGAGACAATCACTGGGATCTAAGTGCCCTCAGGGACCTGTATCTGTGTGAGGACTCAGATAAGCAATGTCCCTGGAAGGGACTACCCGGGCCCTGGGCTCTTCACAATGGCTCCCCTAAACCAACGTCTATCAGAAACCCAGAGCTGCCAGGAACTAAATATAGAAGGAAAACCGGTTGATTTCCTTCTTGACACCAGAGGAAACTTCTCTGTCCTCCTTTCCACTCCAGCCAACTACCCAAATGCAGCGTGACGATTACAGGCATCTCCAGAAAACTTCTAACTACGTTTTTCTCTCAGCCCCTGGGATGTATACGGGAAAATTCATTTTTTTCTCATTCTTTCCTGATAATGCCAGAGAGCCTCACTCCCTTGCTAGAAAGGAACATTATAACTAAATTAGAGACTATGGTGCTACTAACTCCAGGTCAGATAAACAATGATATGAGTTTTTGGAAATTACTAGACATTATAGCTGCAGACACCAGCGTTCAGGAAAATAGTTTACCTGCTATGTCAATTATTAAAGGAAACTCAATCCTACCTACTCTACCCCCCAAAATAAACTGGGGTCTGACTCCAGACTGTCGCCAGCCCTTGGAATGGTTACAAACAGAGCAGGGCAATTACTATTACCAAGCTCACAGAGCTAAAAGATTATTAAAACACAGCATCAGCCCTTTCATTTAGGGAGGGACAAAACTTCTCAGATGGCCCAAAAAATTTGTCAAGGACAGTTCTACAAGCAGTATCAGCCTGTGAAGTATGTCTTAAAAATAATCATTTCAACAACAAACTTGCTCTCCCCAGCAATGAGGGAACTGGAGGCTATCCAGTCAAGACTAACAATTAGGTCTCACTCATATGTCAAGGTCAAAGGAATTCCAACATCTGTTGGTGTGCGTTACACTTTTACTAATTGGGTAAAGGCCTTCTCCTACAAGACAAAAAAAAAAAAAAAAAAAAGGCACAAAAAGTAATACAAGTTCTGCTTTATAAAATAATACCCAGGTTTGGCTTACCTAAAAATTTACAAATTAATAGTGGTAAATGGCTGCCTTGACTCTTTCTCTAGTAGAACTCCGCTCTTGGAAAAGTTTTACACCTCAAAATAAAGCAGATTGTCTGCTTATACTCAGCCAAAACTCTAAATCATACCTCATAAGCATTAGATGCTTTAAAATTGTTTTAATTAACTTAGAGTCAAACTCTTGGAAATAGAGCTACCATTGATTACTTATATCACCTGGGTTATGAGACATCCCCTGATATATGCTGTTTACGACGTCAGGGTCTCTCCTAGATTGTTTGACAGGTTTGGAAACTGTAGACATTATCTTAAGATGCCATCTTGTTGGGCAGTATAATCTTTACTTTGTGTTTCTCTCTTTGTGTCTGCTAATGTTTATGCCACCCTGTGCCTGCCAGCCTTCCTACAGAACCGTACTGTGGGCCACGCGACCAACCTTGGGGTAGACTCTATCTGCTGTACCCCTACACCATCCCTCATCAGCTTGAAGAAGCCAGAAAGGTCCTCATCCCTGTTTCCTAACAGCAAGTTACAGGCTTTATTCCAGGGGGAGAAGTGAATAGGGAAAGGGGTAACATTAGGCAGGGAGGGGTAAAGGACCCTCAGGGAGGCAGACTGCAGGTGCAGGTGGGAGGCTGAAGAAGCAGATGGGGTTCTCCCCTTATAAAATCCTTTATGGGCACCCTCCCTCCATCATCAAGGACATAAGAGGGGGATCTAAATGCGATAGACAATCTAACCCTAAAACAACAGATGCAGGCCCTTGGCCTTACCCTAACCACCATACACCACTGGGTCAGGGAGCGATTACCTACCTATAAATCTGACCACAGACACTCACCCCTTTCAACCAGAAGATGCAATATAGATAAAAGAACGAAATGTCCAACCCCTAAAATCTCTCTGGAGGGGCCCATTCACTGTCATTTTGTCCACCCCTACTACAGTAAAGGTAGCTGAAGTGGGTCCCTGGGTTCACTACAGCAGAGTGAAGCCGGAATCTCGAAGCTGGGAGTGCATTCCTGATCCAGCCAGCTGTGCAGGAATACGGAAGAAACAATCTGCAGCTCCAGAGGCTCCAGGAGACTGCAGCCCTGCTTTAGTCAGTCCGGAAGCTGACTGATCTACGCATGGCAGAAGCTTCAGGAATCAATGGTTTGGTGAAACAAAAGACTGTCCGTATTTTCCATATGTTTCCTTGCTGTCATGCACTGTCACGTTCTGTTTCTCACTATTATTGTCATTCTTGCTCCACTCTTTGCCATGGGATCGGCCAAGGCTGCCCCGGCCAGCTGAGAGATTTCTGTTAACGCTCACCTTCCTTTTGTGGAGAGCTTACTTGGTTGGTACCAACATGGGGAAACAATGGTCATAAGAAACTAAAACATGAGATCCCACAAACCTTTAGTAACACAAAATACCCCGGTCCTACTACTGGGGTTTGGCTTCTCAAAAGCTCAATTGTTGGGAAAAACTGTCTTGCTTAGTGGGAAAAGAAGTTCATCGCCATCTCTCTTAAAAACTTACCGTGCCTAGGCCGAAGATTTTATAACTCAACTGCCCGAAAACCCAATGATGGGGGACCCCAGATCACCTTGAGCCAGATCCCCACCCCTTGTCTAACGTCTCTCTTCTCCGAGAGGCCTGAGACAATGTCAATGCAGCCATCAAATGGCAGGTCAAAGGTGGACTGTACTAGGTATGTGGAAGGACAGCCTATATAGCACTTCTGTCAGTCTAGTCAGGGTCCTGTGTGCTGGAAACTCTTCCTCCATCTTTCTTCCTGTTCCCACTTGCCAGAGGGAAACATCTGGAAATACAAGTGTTTGGGGACTGGGAGACTCAAAGGAAACAGAGCCTTACAAATTAGCAATTAAAAAGATGATAAATGACCCCTCGAGGGTATAATCCAAATTCATGGCCCTGCCACCTGAGCAGAGGACAGGTCCTGGGGCTACCACACTCCCATTTACATGCTAAACCGCATAATCAAACTACCAGCAGTTATAAAAGTTATAACCAATAAAACTGCCCCACCTCTTAACTTACTAGCCAAGCAACAAACCAAAATGCTCAATGTTATCTATCAAAATCACCTGGCCTTAGATTACCTAACTTGCTTCTGAGGAAAAAGTTTATAAGTTTAACCTAAACAACAGCTGCCTACAGATGAGTAATAAAAAAAAAAAAAAAAGTCATAAAAGAGACCACAAATCAAATAAAAAGGATTGCTCATGTCCCCGTCCAGACCTGACACAGTTAAAACCACAGGCACTTATTTGCAGGATGGTTTTCAACTTTCAGGGTATTCAAAACTCTCATTAAAAAAATTATCCTCCTAATTCTGGGAGGTTGCTTAATCCTACCTTGCTTAGCTCCCCTGGTTGCACATGCCTCATCGAGGCCATGATTTAAAAAGGACGGCCACTCATGTAATGATGTTTTAAAAATATAGATCTCTAAACCAAGATGATGCTCTTTGACCCAAAATAGAAGGGTCTGAGCATCAAAGCATCAAAGGGGGAATGTGGTAGGGTCCCTTCTTAAGAAAAGAAAAAAAAACCCTCTAGGCAACCTGGTTATAGCTGTTTATACCTAGGTGACAACATCCCTCACGACCTTGTAACATGAGACCACTTAATCAGACAACATGTTTATATGTTACCATATATGGGAGACAAAGAAGTGGAAAATAGATTAAAAAAACTACACCAAGTGGCATTCGGGGCTCAGTTCTTTGGGTAGGAACCAAACTGAGTGGTGCTAGCAGGAATAAAGTTGCTTCCTGGAAAGAAAAGCCTCGATGTCATGACTGTGCGAGAATTCTATTACACTCTCTCTCTCTCTGCCCCTCCCCCGAGGGGATACACCATGGATTACATTATAATTATGCATTAAAAGGAAATGTTAGGTTGCTCACAGAAAAACACAAATGCAACAGTATGACATAAAGATCCAGCATGATGTAAAGATCTAAGTCCAAGAGTGCTTAAAGGACTCCTATTAACCATAAAATAAAAAACTCCAAATGAAAATAAAGCCTATTATCAAAGTTTAATTGGCACCATTTGTTTCCTAATGGCATGTAAAATGTAGGCCATCCGATAATCAATATGATTTCAACTTTGAAATCCTTTTTACTATGACAAGGTGATCCATGAATATGCTTTTCTTGAAATTCGTACACGAGCACAAACATCCATTCTCAGTCCCCTGCCCCAGGTCTAATAATGTCCCTGCCTCAGGTCTAATAATGTTTAGCTTGTTTACTGCTGGGAATCAAAATATTCTCTTTGACATATATTCTTTTAGATACTTCCTATGCATTGAGATACAGATGCAAATTCTAAAGTATGTAATTGGTTTATTGTTTCTTTTCCCCATTAGTGTCATTATGTATTTCTATAGTTACCTTTTTTTTGACAGGATGATATATTTTATCGACGAGATGAGAAAAGGTACAAGCATATACTGATAGAGAGAGTTTGAGTTGAGATACTCTGCAAAGCAATTCGGCAAGTGCATACTACGATTTAAAATGTGCATATCATATAATCTGAAACCCACTATCTACTTCTACTCCAGTGCAAAAGCTCTCACCTATGTAAAGGAGGCACACTGCCCTTTTTGTAACAAAGCAATAATGAGACATGCTAAGTGTTTCAATGGGAAAAGGGAAAAAATGAATGACCCACTGTGGAATACTATCTATACAGCAGTATAAGAATGAAGTAGAGGGGTGCCTGGGTGGCTCAAAGTGGGTTGAGCGTCATACTCTTGATTTCGTCTCAGGTCATTATTCCAGGGTTGTAAGTGAGCCCCACGTCTGGCTCGGGGCTGGGCCTAGATCCTGCTTAAGATTCTCTCTCTCTCTCTCTCTCTCTCTCTCTCTCTCTCTCTCTCTGCCTCTCTCTCCTGCTTGCGTGCTCTCTCTCTGTAAAGTAAAAAATAAATTAAAAAAAAGAAGAAGAATGAAGTAGGCCTACAAGTACAACCATGGATGGTTTCCCCAAGACATCTTGTTAAGGTTTTCTTTTTGTTTGTGTCTTTAGATGAAATTTATCCAAATATTTTTAAATGCTAAGAGAAGGAGATTGTTAAGAGGGTAGATGTAAAGGCACAGGGAGGGGTTTACTAGACCTGAAGTCCCTGTAAAGTGATAAAATTTAGAGTTCTGGATGAAGATGAACACGTCCGGAACAGAATGAAAGGAAGGGAGAACACACATCGTAAGGGGCACAAAGGCGTTCGTTCTACTCTTCTCCCAATTCTTGTTTATCTTAGCAAGTTTTTATGTTGAATCCCCATCTAACCACCTGCCCAATCTAACAAACCCTTTGTATCTTCTGCTAAAGTTTTGGAATACCCTCTGTATTGCTTTCCTAAGGCTGCCGCTGTCACAAATCCATCACCACAAACTGAGTGGTATACAACAGAAATTTACTCTAGTTCTAGAGGCCAGAAGTCAGGAACCAAGGTGTCAGTAGAGTCACACTCTCTTCTAGGGCTCTAAGTGACTGCCCTTCCTTGCCTCTTCCATCCCCCTGGGGAGCAGGTGTTCCTTGACCTGTGGGCCCACACAGCTGCGTCTGTTTCACGTGGGCCTCTCCCCTGTCTTTCCTCTTCTGCCTGTGTCTTCCACTTGTAATTGGACCACGATTTTCCGAAATAATCTCATCCCAAGATCTCTAATTTAATTCCATCTGCAAAGACCCTTTTCCAAATAAGGGCAGTTTTACAGGTTCTGGGCACTAACATGTGGGGACCTATCTTTTGGGGGCCACAATTCAGACCACTACATACTCTTTATTTTTTTTCTTTTGATAAAGACCTCATTTCTTTTATTTTTATGTCTGAAGATGATACAACTTTAGATCTTAAGGGAAAGGTGCATAGAATTAAAATAGAGCACGTGGGGCACCTGGGTGGCTCAGTCGGTTAAGGGTCTGGCTCTCAATTTTGGCTCAGGTCGTGATTTCACACTTCATGAGATGGAGCCCCACATCTGGTTCTGCACGGACAGTGCAGAGCCTGCTTGGGATTCTCTCTCTCTCCCTCTCTCTCTTCCCCTCCCCTGCTTACTCTCACTCTCACTCTCTCTCTCTCTCTCAAAACAAATAAACTTAAAAAAAAAATTAAAATAGAATATACACCAAATGGTGCAGGATGGCTAGGAAGTCAGATATTTGAAAAGCTCAATGTCTGATATGAATAAGAAAATGGGAGGAAAGGAAGAATTCCTGAAAAAAATCAAACTCTCTTGTCAATACATTTTTTATTTTAGAAAGAGGCTGGTTATGGTGATTGGAAGAGGAAGCCAATTTGGAAACTGCAAAAGATATAATAGAAGAAGGGCCTCACTGGGAGCCTGGGTGGCTCAGTTGGCTGGGCATCCAACTTTGGCTCAGGTCATGATCTCACAGCTTGTGAGTTCGACCCTGCATCGGGCTGTGCAGAGCCTGCTTAGGATTCTCTCTCTCTCTCCCTATCTTTCTCCCTCCCTCTCTCTCTCTCTAAAAATAAATAAATGAACTTTTTAAAAAATTCAAAAACCAATGTAGATAACAATCCTGTGAATTAAACTATCCTTTGTCTTCTCCATATAACACAGGAAGTCAAAGAGAAAACTGAGAAGGTCCTGTTTCTGGTAACAACCCGGTGGGCGGCTGCGGGTCTCCTGTCGCTCACTCTTACTCCACAGGCCTCGTTTTCCCCGGGAGATTACAAACTCCTTGAGAATAAGCACGTGGAATCTAATACTCATCTCCCAGTAAGATTTCTGAGCATGTGCTCAAAAACCAGAAATATTTTTCCCACTGGAAAAGCGAGGCAACTAAAATCTAACATCACAACCCTGGCTCTACAATGTCAGGAAGAGAAAGCCGTGTCTCCTGATTCACAGAGCTAATAATTCCAAGCAGACCCAGAACAGACTCTCCCCTGAACCACGAAAGAGGTGAGTCCTAGGGAGCAGTAGGTAGCCCCCTGGACAGCGGGATGGCGGAGACCCAGGGAGACAATGTCACATCTCTAAGTCCACAGCACCCTCTTAGCGGGTTCCGGACCACCAAGAAGCTCACAAGTTTCTGAGCTTCATCTTTCTCATAGGTCGAAGTAACAGAAGGAACAAACAATATGAGCCCAGGCTTTCAAAAGAGTAGAGCGTAGTGCACGCGCGGCTGTGGCTGGAGAATTACTTTGTTGCCACATCCTGAGTAACCTGTGCCAAACACACCGCAACAAATAACCCTAAATGACCTTGGGAGCAGGCATGGAAAGAAGGGATTGGAAGTCAGCAGCACGGTTACTTGTTACAGGAAGCAGTGGAGTCTCTGTGGACTCATCGGTCCTGTTTTGGTTTGGTTTAGTTTTTCATTTTAAAAATAAACCATGAGACCATTAAAAGACACTCCTTGGGGGGCGCCTGGGTGGCTCAGTCGGTTAAGCGTCTGACTTCAGCTCAGGTCACGCTCTTGCGGTCCGTGAGTTCGAGCCCCGCGTCGGGCTCTGGGCTGATGGCTTAGAGCCTGGAGCCTGCTTATGATTCTGTGTCTCCCTCTCTCTCTGTCCCTCCCCCCCCCACCCCCGTTCATGTTCTGTCTCTCTCTGTCTCAAAAATAAATAAAAACATTAAAAAAAAATTTTTTTTTAAAAAGACACTCCTTGGATAAATTCACATATGAGAGGGGCAAGTAAAGAAAAGGGGCATCAAGTTGGGTTGCCGACAACTGTTTCAAAGGAATTATAGATCAAAACTGTTGCTTCAGCAGGTGCAGGCGGCAAATCAATAGCAAAATGCTTTCCTTCGGGGTCAGAAAATAAGGGAAGAGGAAAATCTACCTCCGCTTTTTGTTCAGGCTGGCTCTACAAATAAGACACCGAGAGAGGAGAGAATCCAATATACCCCTTCTCTCCATTTTTTTTTTTTTTCTTTTCTTAAGGTTCTGCTCACTAATCTCACAACGTGTTTTATGGCACAAAACGACACAGCAGGAAAGACAATTTGACAAGCCATCTGGTGTATTTCCCTAAGAACCTGCAGAAGCAAAGGAAGGCTCTTTTTCCGTAGCACCATCTCAGATTCACAGGCTAGCTCTTGTCCCCTGGGGAATTAGTGTGCCGACTAACGTGAGACATGAAGAGGCGATTGTCAGGAGCTTTACAATGTATTTGGTACAAGGTTGTCTACAAGCAACAGTGTGATACAGTCATAATAATCTAACTCATAGGATATTTTATAAACACAATCAAAGGAAGAATATTAAGTAACTATATTAAGACTTATTACAAAAGCGTTTGGGGGGTGAGGTGGGAACGGGAGGAGGGAAGCTATATTTAAAGAACTTCATAGCATAGCCTTCCATGAGAAAAGAAAATACGTTCTGAGGGCACATGGATGGTGGGTAATAGGAATAAAAGAGAAAAAAACAATTTGCAAATAGTAGATATCTAGGCAATTGTTTACAAAGTAGTAAAATTTAAAGATCCACTGATTTTGGTAGCATCAGAGGAGTGCTAGGGTGCAGACTCAGGTGATTCTTGTGCAAAATCAAAATTCCCTCAACCTGCCACCACTGGGTAAAAACCTGCCGATGACTGGTTTTCAGGATCTGGAGTTGTATCTGGCAAATGCTGACTGAAATGTCTAATTGAAATGTTTTTTTTAAAAATGAGACACTTAAACACTGAATCGTGATTAACTGCCACTCAGATATGATTTGTTTAGTCTAAGGTTATATCAATAAACTGAGAGGGACCTTCCAGTAAAATACCTTTAATGACATGGTCACCATTTACTTTCAAGACCTCTGCTGTTCCAACCTATAGTAGGAGTCAGAAGTTGGATCTCTAATTTCATACTAAATAACCACATTAGCAGATCCTTTCCCACTATATAATGCTACCTATTTTTGTTCCCCTTGAGAATTATGTCCCTGTGATAATTAATTTTTTCTTAATCTAGGTGAGGGAAGTTTCAGTTAATTCTCGTGAAAGAGCAAATTCTAAAATTATTTTAATTAGGGGTACCTGGGTGGCTCAGTCAGTTAAGCATCTGACTTCAGCTGAGGTCATAATCTCACAGTTACAAGTTCCAGCCCCACATCAGGCTCTGTGCTGACAGCTCAGAGCCTGGAGCCTGCTTCAGATTCTGTGTCTCCCTCTCTCTCTCTGTCCCTCCCCTGCTTGTGCTCTCTCTCTCTCTCAAAAGTAAACATTAAAATGATTTTAATTAAAATTCTAAGATAATATTGAAAACCTGGTACTTGAGTATGAGACATTCCATTTATTTTTTATTCCTTTGACCAGAAGGAATTATTACCACACAGAACAAATCTCACACTTACTGACAAATAACTTATTATCTTGCTTCTTAAAACCACTCATCCTTCCAAATTCATAATATCTACTCAACAATTTCTATTTGCCAGCAATTCAATGATAATTCACCACCTATCCTGTGACTCAAGCAAAATACACCACAAATCCTTTTTCTATCCTTTTTACCTATTTCTTACCAGGTATAGCACTTTTCATTTTGAAAAAAAAAAAAATCAGACTTACCTAAAGGTTGCAAATGTAGTATGAAGAATTCCCTTATGCACTTCAGCTAAATTCTTCAAATGTTAACTTTTTTTATTGCTATTATTGGAGAGAGAAAGAGAGAGAGAGAGAGAGAGAGAGAGAGAGAGAGAGAGAGAGAGAGAGAACACGTGAGCATGAGAGGGGGAAAGGAAGAAGGAGAGAGAGATAATCTTTACCAGGCTCCATGTTCAGTGCAAAGCTCCAGAGGGGGGCTCAACTCCACCACCCTGGGATCATGACCTGAGCAAAAATCAAGAGTTGGAGGTTCAACTGACTGAGCCACCCAGGCGACCCCTCAAATGTTAACATTTGATCACACCTTGGTTAACCGATTGACTGATTAAATGGACAGCTAGAGATGTTGCTATAATTTTTCCTGAAATTTTCTTAAGTTGCAAAGATAATGTTGCCTTTATCTCTAAATATTTCTGTGTATGTTTCCTAGAAACAAGGATATTTTTATATGACTGAATGTATTTGTTAAAATCAGAAAGGTAATGTTGATACAATACCATTCTCTAATCCATTAATCATATTCAAATTTTTCTAATTATTCTACTAATGTCCTCTTTATTGCATTAAGTTAGGATATCTCTTTACTCATCATTAAACTGGAACAATTCTCAGACCCTCTTTGTCTTTTCTGCCCCGAACAATTTTTTTTACATACAGGCTAGTTATTTTCCTGAACATCCCTTAATATGGATATTTCTGATGTTTCCTCATGTTTAGATTTATAATATGCATTTTTGACAGGAATACCACAGAAGTGATGGTATTCACCCTTCTCAGTGCCACGCATCAGGAGACACATTATACCAATTTGTCCTATTATTGTTGACATTAACTTTGATCACTTGGTCACAATGGTGTTTCTCAGATTTCTCCATTGTAATGCCACTATTTTTCTATTGTAATTAATGTTTCTTGTGAGAACACACTTTGAGACTGTGCCAATATGGTATTTTCCATGATATCATTGCCTTCTCATTTTTATATCTATTTATTATTCTTCCCTGAAAAAAAAATCATTGCAATTCCTGCCAAATAGTGATCTCCTAATACCATCTTCTTGAGTTCTAGTTAGAATCCTTTGGTAGAGAAGAACATTCCCTTTAAATTATTTAGTCATTTATTTGTTCATGTCCGTATATACTTAATTTTCTTCATATTCACTGGTTGTACTTTTCTATTATCACTAATCTTTTGTTGAAGTTCCAATTGTCCTATATCCGAGATGGCCCCTGTGTCTTTTTACGTATCCTCATTTTTTGAGATTACCTTATTTTTTTGTCATCAAAGCTATCCCAGGTTCATCTTATACTTTTCCTAAATATATTAATAAATCAATATCTTAGAGCTGCTGTAACAAAGTACCACAGATTGAGTCGCTTGAATGAGAGAAATGTATCATCTCATAGTTCTAGAAGGTAGAACTCCAAAATCAAGGTGTCGGTAGGTCAGGTTGTTCTGGGACTGTGAGGGAGAATCTGTTCCAGGTCTCCTTGGCTGGTGGATGGCCATCTTCCCCCCATGCCCCTTCACTTCATCTTCCCTCTACATACATCCCTATATCTTTACATACTATTCTTCCTTTTTATAATGACACCAGTCATATTGAATTACAGCCCACCCTAATGACCTCATCTTAACTAGTTGTACTGAAATGGCCTCATTTCCAAATAGGGTTGAGACTTCACCATACAAAATTTGAGGGGACACAATTCAACCAACAGCACTGTCTCAACACTTGAACCAGCCATTTCTCCAAGGAGTTCGGACTCCTTTTATTCGAAATTGGTATTTGGAAACCAGTATGTAAATGCTGGATGGGCCGTCTAATTTGGGGACATAATGGGTAGTGGTCCCCTTCCATGGACACAGCTAAGAACTGCAGACACCACCACATCTACTTCTATTTCCACATCTATGTCAGGAGCCAGAGATATGTGACTAGTGCATACATACACAAACTGAGTTCACACTGAAATCCATGATTCCAATCCAATACCCCAGAATTTATTATAACTTTTCTCTTTCCTTAATTTAAGCCTCTCTCTAAAAGTTAGCAACCTGGGACCCATTTCCCACAGAATGTTTATTTATTTGCTCAAGCCATGACTACACATATAGTAGTTTTAGAATTAAACAAAACCACTGTGTAAAGTAACCATTCTGAGTTCTTGGTCCAGCATGTAAAGAACTTGCCAGTTCAAACACCATATCACAAGGATATGGAGTAACATGAACTCTCATTCACTGTTGGTGAACTCTCATTCAGTGTCTTCCACTTTGGAAGACAGTTTGATGATTTCTTACAAAACTAAATATTCTCTTACTATGTGATACAACAATCAACTTTGGCACTTACACAAAGGAATTAAAGATGTATGTCCCTCAAGAACTTCACATGAATGTTTATAGCAGTTTTACCCATAATTGCCAAAACTTGAAAATAACCAAAATGGCCTTCATTAGGTGAATGTGTAAATAAACTGTAGCACATCCAGAAAACGGAATATTAGCCAATTCTAAAAAGAAATGAGCTATCAAACCATGAGAAGACATGAAGGAAAGCTAGATGCTTATTACCAAATGGAAAGAGGATATCAGAAAAGGCTACACTATGTATGATTCCAACTAGATGTTATTTTGGAAAAGATAAAACAATGGACATGGTGAAAAAACTCAGTGATAGCCAGGGCCGGGATAAATAGATCACAGAGGACTTTTAGGGCAATGAAACTATTCTGTATGATATCATAATGTTGAAAACATATCACTCTACAGTTGTCAAAACCCATAGAATATATACCATTGAGGGTAAACACCAATGTAAACCATAGATTTTGGGTGATAATGATTTGTGAATATAAGTTCATTGATTATAGGGGCACCTGGGGGGCTCAGTCGGTTGAGTGTCCGACTTTGGCTCAGGTCACAATCTCGCAGTCCGTGAGTTCGAGCCCCGCGTCGGGCTCTGTGCTGACAGCTCAGAGCCTGGAGCCTGCTTTGAATTCTGTGCCTCCCTCTCTCTCTGCCCCTCCCCCACTCATGCTCGCTCTCTCTCTCTCTCTCTGTCAAAAATAAATAAAAACATTAAATAAATAAAAAAATAAATAAAAAATAAGTTCATTGATTATAAAAATATACCATCCTGGTGCACGATGTCAACAGTGGGTAAGGCTAAGCGTTGGGGGGAGGGGTATATGGGGACTCTCTGTGCTTTCTGATCAATTCTTGCTATGAACGTAAATCTTCTCTAAAACATAAGGTCGATTTTTAAAAAATAAGAACACACACGCTAATTGAATTTAACATTGGTTTATATGTTTTGTCTTTCTCCTGAGAGATATAGTCGAAACACCATAAGAGACTTATATTAGGTCCCCCTACTCCATCCCTTCAGTATGGTTATGTTCTTCATTTAGAATATAGTTGGTTTCCTTTTTTCTGTACTATTTCATTTTGAATTTTCTTCATTTATTTCACTTATTTATTTGGTAAGAGTTCCATAAAATCTTAACATAGTTCTAAAAGTCAGAACTAAATGAAATAATATATTCTGAGAAATATCACTCCATGACCCTGTCCTCAATCCTGCACTATTTCCACCCCATTCTCTTCCAACTCCCATAAATGACTAATCTTATTAGTTTATAGTTTATTCTGATTGTACTTATTTTACTCACAAATAAGCAAGCACACGCAGCATATTATAGATATTCTTACGTGACTCACATTTCATTTAATGATATATCCTGGAGATCATTTAATATCAATTCATCAAAGCCTTCTTTCTGCTTTTTCTGAATTGCATCCCACCAAACTGTGTGGATGTACCATGCTTGATTCAACAATCCTTTTACATATGGTTATTTAAATTGTTTCCAATGATTTTCAATTATAAGCCAAGCTACCATGAATAAAATATGTGCATGTACTTTTTTGTGTTGTTGGAAAATCCAAATATAGTACGTTTGATACAATTTTCTTTATTCATTCAAACAAGTAATCGTGAAACCTGACCTGTATGCCAAGCATGAGAGACAAGATGGCAAAAAAATAAACTGCCGGGCTCATGAGACTTTCATTCTGGTGTGATACTCACACTTGCCTAGAATTCTCTTCAATGCATCCAGTTTCAATTCAGGTCTATGTTCACTGGTTCATTCAGTAATGCTTAACATGTATTTATTGAGTCCCTCTCAATGAGAAAGTAACCTCATCTTTGGGCTCCCTGTTCTTCTATTCCCTTATCTATCCCTCCTATTCATTTATGGAATCACGTTGCTTCAAAATAAATATTCTTCTTCCGTCTTCCAATTAAAAATCTCTGTACCCCTGAAAACAGGATAAAGTCCAGACTCCTTAACAATGAACTTGCGGGTCCTTCACAACCTTACCCATCTACCCAAATGGTTTTTTAACAGCCCTCCAACCGGCCATAAAGGTTAACTTGCTTCAAGCCTATGCACTCGCTGCTTGCTGAGCTGAGTCCCTTGGTCTGTAGCTGAACCAACGTACTTTCCTCGAGACTTGCAGACCACTGGCTTTGAGGAGCAAAGGACCAAACTTTCCCAGAAGATAAGGTCGACCACATTTGAAAACGACTGTGGCTGATGCCAGCAAGTCTATTCAGGGTCATCTTGACATAAGAGTAACCACCTGGCCACCTGCTTCTCCTGCACATAACCCCCCCTCCCTCTTCCCATGCTTTCCCCTTTAAAACCCTCCAGCTTCCCCTGGCTGCGGAAGATGGTCGCTAGTCCACCATCTTCCCAAGTTGCCAGCTTCCTGAGTAAAACAACCATTCCTTTCCCACTGTCACTTGCTTCTTGAGTATTGATTTTGAGCAGCGAGAAGCTGAACCTGAGTTTGGAAACAGTTCTGTGTCCGGTATCGTCAGGATCTCACCTTCTGTCAAATACTCCAGCATGCACTTCACACCCTGGGAAACGGTGCTCCCTGTTGCTAGAATACTCTTTTTGATCCCCACCTTAACAAAATCCTATTCATCATTCAGTGATAGGCTCTGCTTTGAAATCTTGTCAGATTTCCCACAGTAGATCTAGCACTTTCTTCTAGCATGCTCCCCAAATATATGCTATGGTCTTCTGGACAAAGATTCACACTCTAGTATCTCACTAGCAGTGCATTTTTCCAGGACAAAGATTGACTATGGTGCCAAAGTGGAATATCAGTAATACTCTTGTGAATCGATAAAAGAACTGTATTTTTCAGTAAAGGTTTGAAAAACCTCTTTTATTTTGTTTGGGAGCAAAATTAAGGCACTAGCAAAGGTAATAACTGCTCATCTTTATTTATTTATTTTTTTAGCTTTTTTTTTTTTTTTTTTTTTTTTTGAGACAGGGAGAGACAGAACATGAACAGGGGAGGGTCAGAGAGAGGGAGACACAGAATCCGAAACAGGCTCCAGGCTCTGAGCTGTCAGCACAGAGCCCGACGCGGGGCTCAAACTCACAGACCGCGAGATGGTGACCTCAGCCGAAGTCGGCCGCTTAACCGACTGAGCCACCCAGGCGCCCCATTAGCTGCTCATCTTTAAATCACCCTAGTGATTTCCTTGTAGAATGACAGCAACAGCATGGTAACACACAACAAAACTGCTACAGCTCTTAGGGGCGCCTGGGTGGCTCAGTCAGTAAAGCTTCCGACTTCAGCTCAGGTCATGATGTCGTGGTTTGTGGGTTTGAGGCCCGCGTCGGGCTCTGTGCTGACAGCTCAGAGCCTGTATGTAGCCTTTCAGATTCTGTCTCTGTCTCTGTCTCTCTCTGTCTGTCAGTCTCTCTCTCCCTGCTCACACTCTGTCTCTCTCTGTCTCTCAAAAACAAACATTAAAAAAAATATTGCTACAGCTCTTTTCCCAGAAGTTGAGACAGCTCTTCTCCCAGAGGTTGAGCAAGCTAACCCACGAAGGCCTCTTGGAAGAACCACAGCTTAGCAAAGGAACAAGTGCTCCACCCATGAAGTTAGAGAGCAATATTTGTCTCATTAGTGAGAAGAAATAATCAGTTTAAATCATTCTTTTCTGGTCTTCTGTAAGGAAGAGCGTACCATGACTTCCTGAAGTTTCCTAGGTATTCAGTTTTGACAAAGGGGCAGATTTGGTTTATATCAAATTGATGTTAAAATCTTTCGGCATTTTTGAAATGGAGAAATGGCTCAGACTTTTATCTGAGAAAGGTATTCAATTTTGAGAAGATCGTGAACTTATTTTGAATTGTATTTCGAAGTAGTTCTTGATTTTTATAATTTTGCAGGGATTTGGAAGGGGAGATATGTACTTTTTATACAATTGTAATGGAAACAGATTATCTACAGGTAATTGAGGGGGTCTTTGTTCTAAAGAGGAAGGATGAATTGTCACGAGAATCCACAGAATTTTAAATTGGCTTAGTAAAGACAACAAATCCATGTATGTACTTTAGAAACCAGTGATTTTTAGGGCAGCTTAGATTGATGGTAAAGGACACAAAACACACACACACACACACATACACACACACACACACACACACAAACTTTCAGGAGAGCAGAGATACATGAGGAAACAGGCTTGTGAATGACAGGGTCACCTGTGTGAAGGACTTTTGTGTATGTTTTTGCGACTGGAAAAACTTGGTTTTATAAAGGAAAAATAGCAAGATTACTCACTTATTTATGGTAAGTTCCATGGTCACACTTTCCAGGGAGTGGATAGTGAGGGTCAGGAATATTCCAGAAATAGAAAGAAAAGATCATTTTCCTTATTGCAAAGAAAAAATACTGCTTTTACTAGTATAAAACCTTTAGTGTGTCTGTAGATAAGATTTTAGCTTCTTAATATATAGTTGCATATATACACCTGATTACAGTACTAGCAAAGTTAATAAAACCTCCTCTTTAAATCACTCTAGTGCATAAGACAGTATGCATTATGCTTAAAAACTTAAAAACAAAATTGAAACCAATATAATATTAATACTATACACACACACACACACACACACACACACACACACACACACACACATTTTCTATTGCTACTGTAACAAATTAGCCCCAACTAGTGGCTTACACAACACAAGTTCATTATCTTACACTTCTGGAGGTCAAAAGTATGGAATGGTCCCTCCCTGAGCTGAAGTCAAGGTACTGGCAGTCACATTCTTTCTAGAAGCTCTCCCTTCCATGCCTTTCCCTCCTTTCTAGCCTGCCTGCATCCATTCCTTGGCTCTGGGCCACGTCCTTACTCCCCAGAGCCAGTACTGCACCATTCTGACCTATTTCTGCCAACACATCTCTTTCTCTCCCTCTTCTGCCTCCCTTTCCCATCTTTGAAGTATGGTTTTGAGTACATTGGACCACACAGATAACCCAAAATAATCTCTGTATTTTAAGATCAGCTGATTGACAACCTTCATTCTGCACATTTAATTCTCCCTTGTCATGTAACAGGAACATATTCAAAGATGACAGGGGTTGGGATGTAGACATCTTTGTTGGGGACATTATTCTGCCTACCACATATTTACATACATATGTGGCTATTTCTTGGTAACTTAGAGAAAATAAAGCATGCATCAAATTTGAGGTAGGAACTATTGTTTTAGGGCAAGAAAATAAGAAAGCAAGAAAATATGAGACTCCAATATTAAACATTGGAGGTCGCTTGCTCTATAAGTTCATTAGTGATAGCATATCTACAGGTATATTTTGCAGATACAGATGATATCGCAATAAGTACAATGCATAGCCATTGAACAGCATTACTGAATTCCTGGTGGCCTTTTTCCTTCACGAACCATTATTCTAATATAACATGATCCTGTTGGAGAGTCTGTAAAATTGACAACAACAAAGAGGTACCCTTATTAAAACTATTGGGAAGCAGTCCCTTTATGTTTAATACTTTTTTAAAGTTTATTTATTTATTTATTTCGAGAGAGAGCGAGAGCACATGGGAAGGGCAGAGAGAGAGAGGGAGAGAGAGAGAATCCCAAGCAGGCTCCACACTGTCAGCTCAGAGCCCATTGAGGGGCTGGAACTCATGAACCATGAGATCATGACCTGAGCCGAGATGTCAAGAGTCAGATGTTTAAGGGACTGAACCCCCCAGGTGCCCCAGTGCCTTCGTTTTTAAAATTGCCACTAATCACTAAGACAGAAAATGCTAGGAAGCCAGCCTCCTAACAGTGACCAGTAAATAGAGAATGCAATAGACATCAATTAATCCACTGCATTGATGGGCTATAGATAATGGAATGGTGTGCCAAGCAACAGCTTATGGGGCAAGGTGCCAACTACCACCCATGTGAGTTCAAATCCCTATCTCTATTCCCTGCTATTGATCTAGGTCAAGTCCTCAGTAAATGGTAGTTATTCTGCTCTTATTAAAAAGCATCCAGAATAGTTCTCAGATGTTAACAGCTAATGAGAGAAATCCATGATTTTCACACATGAGGACATCAAGCCTCTATTGTATAGAGAGTGGAAGGGTACTGAATCAAACAAATAACTATTACTGGGAAAAATAAATTTTGGATATAAAGGTGAGGAAGTATACTGGAAGAGGTTTTGGCTACCATATTGAAAACCTATGGAACGATCATCACAAAATTAAGTCTGGCTTTTCTAGCAGGGTAAAAAGATACTTTAAAAAAAAAAAAGTGTATCCTTCCATTACTAAATTAAAAAGAAAAAAATATAAGTAAACCAGAAAGAGATGTTGGGATATGCATGTTCAAACGAATAATTTTCAAGAAAACTGAAGATGGTTTTTAAAAGCTACATATGTAGAGGGAGGAGCCAAGGTGGTGGAACACCGTGGAAGTTTTTTGTGTGTCTCAGTCCATGAAATACAGGAGACCAACACTAAACCACCCTACACACCTAGAAAACTGAGTGGAGGATTAACACAACAATCTGCACAACCTGAACTACAGAATTCAGCAGGTACATGGCACGGAGAGGTGAACTTGGGGACAGAGAAGCCAGCGGTGGGCAAGGCTTTTGCAGGCAGAGAGAGGACAGAGACTGGGGGGTGGTGGGAGGGGTGGGTAAGAATGTGGGAAAAGCACCCCTCCCCAAAAGCAGCTGGAGAGAAAGTGGAAAACTGGAAACAGCTTCAGGGACTAAACTAAAAAGGGAGAAAGGAGAAAGGAAAGGGTTTAAATTCCATTAAGACTGTAAACAAGGGGAGCGCAAAGGCTGCAACTCCACAGTTCCATACCTGGCAGTGCTCTGGTGGGAAGGGCAAATCCCCAGGAACAGAGTGGGGTCTGGGAGGTTCTCAGGCCACACAGGCAAAAGCGGTTCCACTGCTGGAAGGACATTTGGTAGAGAATGTTGAAGGCACCCGGTCCCAGCAGACCCCAGAAAATGGCCACATTGGCTGCTGCTGCAACAAGGTCGTTAAGGGTGAAGCCTGGTGCCAGATGTGTGTTGCGATTTTCCATAATCCCTGAAATGCTGCTGCTACACTATCTCGTGAACTTTTTCTGGGGAGGGCTGGCACCTGAAAGTCTCGGGGCAGTCTCGGGGCACCGGCACGAGCAGGGTCCAGCAGGCGTTCCTGGCTGCAGCTGGCATTTGGCCATTGCTCCGTGAGACCCTCCTGCAGAGGGACAGAGCGGGTCAAAGCCACAGTCCTTCGAAGTAAGGGGCCTGGGAAAACAGCCACATCTGAGACAAAACTCTGGAGAGAGGTACTGCCTGGGGCCTGGTCACAGTGAGTAGACAAAAGCTGAAGATAGAGGACGGGTGTGCGATTGCTGATCCGGGAGAACAGGCTGGGTAGCTGGGTGGTGCCATTTTCACCATTCCCTCCCATGCGCATAAGCACCTATGGGCCCCGAAACAATCCACCCCAGTGGGCTAGCAGCGCCATCTAGCGGAAAGCGGAGCCGTTACAATGAGCTCCGCCCAACTGGGACAACTCGCTCTCAAGAACACAAGTCTCACTGCCGGCTTAGTTTGTGGACTCTAAAGCACTACACAGACTGACTTCTAGGGGAAACGAAGTAATTTCAGTTGTATTTCAATCTGTTAGCAGGTCCATCTATTCAATTTTCTTTCTTTTTTTTTTCTCTCTTTTACACTTCTTTTCTTTTTCTTGAATACAAAAAGAGAAAAACCTCATTTTTATTTTCAATTTTTATTAAAAACATTTTTCTTTAATTTCTATCACTATATTTTTTCTTTGTGTAATTTTTTTCAAATTCTATTTTACTTCCATCATTTTATTTTAGTCTACTTCAGTGTATTCACCTTTTCAAATTTTCAATTTCCTTTTTTTCCTTCTTTTTCTTTTTTCTCTTTTTTGTTTCTTTTCCTTTTCTTGAATGCAGAAAGAGAAAAACTTCAATTTTACTTTCAATTTCTATTTAAATTTTTTTCTTTAATTTTTTTACTATATTTTTTGCTTTTATGTAAATTTTTTCAAATTCTATTTACTTCCATCATTTTATTTTAGTATAATACAGTGTACTCACTTTTTCAAATTTTCAAACGATTTTTTTCTTCTTTCTTTTTTATCTTTTGTATCTTTTTCTTTTCTTTTTCTTGAATACAGAAAAAGAAAAGATTCAAATTTATTTTTCATTTTTATTAATTTTATTTCTACTTTATTCTTCACTTCTGTGTATATTTTTTCAAATTCTATTTTACTCCCATCATCTCATTCTAGTGTACTTCAGTGCATTAATTTTTTCAAATTCTCAAATGATTTCCCTTTTTTTTCTTACCCCCCCTTTTTTCCCTCTAGTCTGTCAAACCACTTTAAACACCCAGACCAAAACACACCTAGAATCTAGCATCATTTATTCAATTTGTGTGCATGTGTTTTTAATTTTTTAATTTTAATTTTTTTAATTTTAATTTTTCTACCTCATTAATTCCTTTTCTCCCTTCAAAATGACAAAACGAAGGAATTCACCCCAAAAGAAAGAGCACAAAGAGACGACAGCCAGGAATTTAACCAACACACACAAGCAAGATGTCTGAACCAGAATTTACAATCATGATAATAAGAATACTAGCTGTAGTCAAAAATAGATTAGAATCCCTTTCTGCAGAGATAAAAGAAGTAAAACCTAGTCAGAATGAAATAAGAAATGCTATAAGTGAGCTGCAATCAAGGATGGTTGCAGCGGCAGCAAGGATGGATGAAGCAGAACAGAGAATCAGCGATATAGAGGACAAATTTATAGAGAATAACGAAGCAGAAAAAAAAGAGAGAGATTAAAGCAAAACAGCATGATTTAAGAATTAGAGAAATCAGTGACTCATTAAAAAGGAACAACATCAGAATCATAGGGGTCCTAGAAGAGGAAGAGAGAGAAACAGAGGTAGAAAGGTTGTTAGCAAATCATAGCAGAAAACGTTTCCAACCTGGGGAAAGACACAGACATCAAAATTCAGGAAGCACAGAGGACCCCCATTAGATTCAACAAAAACCAACCATCAACAAGACATATCATAGTCAAATTCACAAAATACTCAGGCAAGGAAAGAATCATGAAAGCAGCAAGGGAAAAAAAGTTCCTAACCTACAAAGGAAGACAGATCAGGTTTGCAGCAGACCTATCCACAGAAACCTGGCAGGCCAGAAAGGAGTGGCAGAATATATTCAGTGTGCTGAATCAGAAAAAAATATGCAGCCAAGAATTCTTTATCCAGCGAGGCTGTCATTCAAAATAGAAGAGGAGATAAAAAGTTTCCCAGACAAAAATTAAAGGAGTTTATGACCACTAAACCAGCCCTGCAAAAAATTTTAAGGGGGACTCTAAGAGGAGAAAAGATGATACCAAAAGCAACAAAAAATTAGAAAGGACCAGAGACCACCAGAAGCTCCAACTCTACAAGCATTATAATGGCAATAAATTCAAATCTTTCAGTACTCACTCTAAACCTCAATGCACTCAATGCTCCAATCAAAAGACATAGGGTAACAGAATGGATAAGAAAACAAGATCCATCTATATGCTGTTTACAAGAGACCCACTTTAGACCTAATGACACCTTCAGATTGAAAATAGGGGGATAGAGAACCATGTATAATGCTAATGGTCAACAAAAGAAAGCCGGAGTGGCCATACTTATATCAGACAATCTAGACTTTAAAAATAAAGACGGTATCAAGAGATGCAGAAGGGCATTACATCATAATCAAGGGGTGTATCCACCAAGAAGCCCTAACAATTGTAAACATTTATGTGCCAAATGTGGGAGAACCCAAATATATAAATCAATTAATCACAAACAAAAAGAAACTCATCCATAGTGATACCATAATAGTAGGAGACTTCAACACCCCACTCACAGCAATGGACAGATCATCTAATCAAAAAATCAACAAGGAAACAATGGCTTTGAATGACACACTTGACCAGATGGACTTAACAGATACATTCAGAACATTTTGTCCTAAAACACCAGAATATACATTCTTCTTCAGTGCACATGGAATGTTCTCCAGAATAGACCACATACTGGGACACAAATCAGCCCTCAGCAAGTACAAAAAGATTGAGATCCTACTGTGCATATTTTCAGACCACAATGCTATGAAACTTGAAATCAACCACAAGAAAAATTTGGAAAGGTAACGAATACTTGGAGACTGAAGAACATCCTACTAAAGAATGAATGGGCTAACCAAGCAGTTAAAGAAGAATTTAAAAAGTATATGGAACTCAATGAAAATAATAACACCACAAGCCAAAACCTCTGGGACGCAGTAAAGGCAGTCATAAGAGGAAAGTATATAGCAATCCAGGCCTTCCTAAAGAAGGAAGAAAGATCTCAGAGACACAACCTAACCTTACACCTTAAGGAAATGGAAAAACAACAGCAAATAAAACCCAAAAACAGCAGAATACAGGAAATAATAAAGATTAGAGAAGAAATTAATGCTATCAGAACCAAAAAAAAAAACAAAAAACAAAAAAAAAAAACAACAGTAGAACAGATCAATGAAACCAGAAGCTGGTTCTTTGAAAGAATTAACAAAATTGATAAACCACTAGCCAGTTTGATTAAAAAGAAAAAGGAAAGGACCCAAATAAACAAAATCAAGAATGAAAGAGGAGAGATCACAACCAACACAGAAGAAATAAAAATAATAAGAGAATATTATGAGCAATTATATGCCAATAAAATGGGCAATCTAGAAGAAATGGACAACTTCCTAGAAACATACACACTACCAAAACTGAAACAGGAAGATACAGAAAATTTGAACAGACCCATAACCGTAAGGAAATCGAATTAGTAATCAAAAATCTGCCAAAAAACAAGAGTCCAGGGCCAGATGGCTTTCCAGGCAAATTCTACCAAACATTTAAGGAAGAGTTAACAGCTGTTCTCTTGAAGGTGTTCCAAAAAATAGAAATGGAAGGAAAACTTCCAAACTCTTTCTATGAAGCCAGCATTACCTTAATTCCAAAACCAGACAGACCCCACTAAAAAGGAAAACTATAGACCAATTTCCCTGATGAACATGGATGCAAAAATCCTCAACAAGATGTTAGCCAACAGAATCCAACAATACATTAAAAAAATTATTCACCACGACCAAGTGGGATTTACACCTGGGTTGCAGGGCTGGTTCAATATCCACAAAACAGTTAACGTGATTCATCACGTCAATAAAAGAAAGGACAAGAACCATATGATCCAAGAACCAAGAACAAGAACCAAATGCAGAGAAAGCATTTGACAAAATACAGCATGCTTTCTTGATAAAAACCCTCAAGAAAGTAGGGATAGAGGAGCATACCTCGAGATCATAAAAGCCATATACGAGCGACCCAACACTAATATCATCCTCAATGGGGAAAAACTGAGAGCTTTCCCCCTAAGGTCAGGAACAAGACAGGGATGTCCACTCTCGCCACTGCTATTCGAGGTAGTATTGGAAGTCTTAGCCTCTGCAGTCAGAAAACACAAAGAAATAAAAGGCATCCAAATCGGCCAGGAGGAGGTCAAACTTTCACTCTTTGCAGATGACATGATACCCTATATGGAAAACCCAAAAGATCCCATCAAAAAACTGCTAGAATTGATTCATGAATTCAGCAAAGTTGCAGGATATAAAATCAAAGCACAGAAGTCAGTTGCATTCCTATACACCAACAATGAAACAACAGAAAGAGAAACCAAGTTATCAATCCCATTTATAGTTGCCCAAAAAAACATAAAATACCTAGGAATAAATCTACCAAAGAGGTGAAAAATCTATACACTGAAAACTATAGAAAGCTTATGAAAGAAATTGAAGAAGACACAAAAAAATGGAAAAAGATTCCATGCTCTTGGATAGGAAGAACAAATATTGTTAAAATGTCGATACTACCCAAAGCAATCTACATATTCAAAGCAATCCCTATCAAAATAACACCAGCATTCTTCACAGAGCTAGAACAAACAATCCTAAAATTTGTATGGAACCAGAAAAGATCCCGAATAGTCAAAGCAATCTTGAAAAAGAAAACCAAAGCAGGAGGCATCACAATCCCAGACTTCAACCTATACTACAAAGCTATAATCATCAACATTATGGTAGTGGCACAAGAACAGACACTCAGATCAATGAAACAGAATAGAGAACCCAGAAATGGACCCACAAATGTATGGGCAACTAATCTTTGACAAAGCAGGAAACAATATCCAGTGGAATAAAGCCAGTCTCTTCAGCAAGTTGTGCTGGGAAAACTGGACAGTGACATGCAGAAGAATGAACCTGGACCACTTTCTTACAGCAGACACAAAAAGAAACTCAAAATGGATGAAAGACCTAAATGTAAGACAGGAAGCCATCAAAATCCTCGAAGAGAAAGCAGGCAAGAACCTCTTTGATCTTGGCCACAGCAACTTCTTACTCAACATATCTCCAGAGGCAAGGGAAACAAAAGAAAAATAAAGTACTGGGACCTCATCAAAATAAAAAGCTTCTGCACAGTGAAGGAAACAATCAGCAAAACTAAAAGGCAACCAATGGATGGGAGAAGATATTTGGGAATGACATATTAGATAAAGGATTAGTATCCAAATTCTATAAAGAACTTCTCAAACTCAACACCCAAAAAACAAAATAATCCAGTGAAGAAATGGGCAAAAGACATGAATAGCCACTTCTCCAAAGAAGACATCCAGATGGCCAATTGACACATGAAAAAATGTTCCACATCACTCATCATCAGGGAAATACAAATCAAAACCACAATGAGATACCACCTTACACTAGTCAGAATGGCTAACATTAACAATTCAGGCAACAACAGATGTTGATGAGGATGTGGAGAAAGAGGATCTCTTTTGCAATGTTGGTGGCAATGCAAGCTGGTGCAGCCACTCTGGAAAACAGTATAGAGGTTCCCCAAAAAACTAAAAACAGAGCTACCCTACGACCCAGCAATTGCACTACTAGGCATTTATCCAAGGGATACAGGTGTGCTGTTTCAAAGGGACACATGCACTCCCATGTTTATAGCAACACTATCAACAATAGCCAAAGTATGGAAAGAGCCCAAGTGGCCATCTATGGATGAATGGATAAAAAAGAATTGGTATGTATATACAATGAAGTATTACTCGGCAATCAAGGAGAATGAAATAGTGCCATTTGCAACTACGTGGATGGAACTGGAGGGTATTATGCTAAGTGAAATTAGTCAGAGAAAGAAAAATCATATGACTTCACTCATACGAGGACTTTAAGAGACAAAACAGATGAACATAAGGGAAGGGAAACAAAAATAATATAAAAACAAGTTGGGGGACAAAACAGAAGAGACTCATAAATATGGAGAACAAACTGAGGGTTGCTTGAGGGGTTTTGGGAGGGGGGATGGGCTAAATGGGAAAGGGGCATTACGGAATCTACTCCTGAAATCATTGTTGCACTATATGCTAACTAATTTGGATGTAAATTAAAAAAAATGAATAAATAATAAAATAAAATAAAAATCTAAGAAAAAAAATCTAAGAAAAAAAGCTACATATGTAAATGTAAAAATTACACCTTACGTTCCCCATCAGAAAGCTCATAAACTCAATCAAAATTCAGCATAGCAAACTGGCTAAGGCAGAATATCTCTGAATGGATAAAAGAGTATTTGTTTTATTATATTTTTAGAGAATATCCATGAAGGGCTCATGCAAGTTGATTACAAGTAAAAAAGAAATTGCAGAAGACATTAGGCTAAGGAAGCTCCAAAGGGAAAAAAAAAGAAAGAGGATTTGTCTTTTTTTCTATATAAGGCTGGAAATCAGGCCATCAGTGAGAAGCCTTGATTAACACGATACAAATGAAAATGAGACAAAAATAATCACAATCTAATTATTTGCTTTGGATTTTACTGAGGAAGATAGTAAGAAAATTCTCATTATGAAATTGTCTCTGAAGGAATGTCACATTTGAAATAGAATAATTGCTCGCAATATTGTCAAAGTAGGGTATTTGAAAAACTAAATTCAAATAAGTATAAAGATTACACGGTATACATGAAAAAAAATTTTAACGGCAAATAGCAGAGAAATTATGAAACTGAAAAATTAGTACTGTGGCTATAATTCTTCTACAAGAAGAATTCTAAAAATACCCTGGATATACATGCCTGAGTCCTCTAAGTATGGCAAGACTTTAGAACTAAAATGTCACAGGCAGTAAATTCTTAGCCAAATGATCATTGGAGACAAAATAAAAGTATGCTTTCTTAGAAGAAAATGTTACCGAATGTCGTTTTGCAAGGGACTTGAGGAGTTTGATAAGGTTCCACACCACTAATTTCTTTGATTATCATGAAAGGCAGTTAATATCCATTATTCTCTGGCTTTATTTGCTATCTAAGTTAACTCTTTACATATGAAAAAAAAAAGACACTTTTGGACAGAACAGGACAACTTGAAAAGCAGAGATCAGAGCATTCATAATCACATTTAATATCTTCATAAATTATATGGAATAAAAGAATAGTTCAACAAACTATGGAGCCAGTGTCATTTTTTTTTTAATATTTTTTTAACGTTTATTTATTTTTGAGGCAGAGAGAGACAGAACATGAACGGGGGAGGGTCAGAGAGAGAGGGAGACACAGAACCTGAAACAGGCTCCAGGCTCTGAGCTGTCAGCACAGAGCCAGTCGTGGGGCTTGAACTCACAAACCACAAGATCATGACCTGAGCCGAAGTCGGATGCTTAACTGACTGAGTCACCCAGGCGCCCCGCCAATGTCATTTTTTAAACAGTTAAGTGCTTATGACATCCCAGACACAGCAAAAGTGCTGAGGTCAGAGAAGTGAGTGAGTCATGGTTTGCCCTTAAGTAGTACACACTGTCCTGGGAGAGATGACCTTGAATCAACGGTTGGTATAAGTGCAAAGAATAGCAGGTGTGCGCAAGAAGTTATAGGTGCTCATGTCCTTCAGATCTGCAGATCTCACTGAGCTCTTTCCAACAGAGAGATCCCAAACATATGGGAACAAGCAGAAGCCAGAACCCACGAGACTGTTTAGCTTAGCACTGAGTGGCAAATAACATCAACTTCAAAGTAAACAGATTCGTGAAAAGCTGGTCCCAAGCCTCCTTAGATGGCGTGCTAGATACTCAGTCACTGCCTCTAAGAGTCATCACAGACAGATTCCAAGAATACCACGTCTCCATCTGCACCAAATACACTTAATGCAACACTTGTCCCTGAAACTTACCAGACGTGGAACTACGCATAAAGTCCATACAAGTACCGTTTAGAGATTCAAAACACGGACAGACCGTGTTGAAGTGACTTTTACCAGAACATAGCAGCATTCCTTCAGACTTTGGAGAGATAAAGGTTGCTTGTTTCTGCCTTCTGCAGAACAACTGCTGTACTGCAATTGTGACAGATGGTTTACAGAGTAAACATGATGCTTTATTTTGAAGCACCAAAGTCTTTGGCTAACAGATTTATTAAAGAAGTGCTGAAACATTACATAATTCAGTTTGAGACTCACCACTGTCTTCTAAATTCTCCTCCTTCTAGATATATTTAAAACATTTTCAAATGCATTCTCTCTTTTTCTGGATACTATAGTCTTTTAGTGATATTTTAAAATTTTTTATCACACCCTCATTTCTGAGAGAGCAACTGTTTCTCTAAAGACAGTTTTTAAATTGATATGAAAAATGTTCCTGGTGATTTTGTTCTTCCACCTATTAAGACTGTGTAAAAAATAAATTTCTTTTCAAATTCTTTTTACATATCTCACGAATCATCCACTACTTGAATAGATTCTATCTCTAATATAGTGACCAATATATTGAAATATGTGTTATCAGTCCCTTTCACCATCACCATCAAAATATTGAGTTTGTTTTTATGAAAAAAAATGACTTAATTAACTATGGTGTCAGTGGGATGATCCCTCTGTTCTCCCTGTAAATGGATCAGTCTCATCAACAATCACTTGAGGCCCCGTTACCTACTTAGAATCTTGCTAAATTCTTGGATCAGACCTCTAGCTGAATATAGGCATCAAAAAACAGTAATAAGTTTTATTCTTTAGTTGCCTACAATAAATAGAAAAGACAGTAAGTTTGAAGATATTTTATAGCTTATCCCACCTGGTTGAGTATTGACTAGTTCCCAACCATGGTGCAAATTTTTTTATTCTCCTTGCTTCTGGGAAAAGGAGTTTTATATTATTTTATTTTATTTTATTTTATTTTATTTTATTTTATTTTATTTTATTTTACAAAAAGGATTATTTACCATAATGTCCACAAATATACCAACTGGCAGCTAATTTTGAGACTGCAGATAGTAATGGATACAGATTTAAGTTTGTAGGATAATGCATTTTTGTGAGTGAACAAATGAAAAGCGGTTATTCCTGTAAAACATGTGTTCTTCATGGTTACAGGTTTCAGTGCTACTGAAGAAACTATTAAAGGAAAATCTGCTTATTTCTACCACTAACTTTTAAAAGGGTGGTCATATGATCAATTAGCAGTTACATTATTTCCCAGATGTTTTTATAATGTCTCAAATATTCTAGAATCCGTCCAAATAATATAAACAAGCTGACAATTAGTCTGTGAGCCCAACGAAGAAATAAAGCAAACCCTACTTTTTCTGGCACGGAAAGAACAATTCTCACTAAAAGGCTTTATTTGGCAAAGCAACATTCTCTCTTTGTGAAAAACCACAGGCTTTGCATTTTTTGTGGCTTTGTTTACATGCTGTAAAGATGTCTACAGCCTACTGCCCTTGGGTAAGATATGAAAGGAGAGTCAATTTATTCAGCCAACTCATATTTTGTGACCTTATGCTATGCCTATCAGATAATTACCAAGACAATAAAACAAATGGCCAAAATTTCTGAATGCATATGGTTTACATTTATTAGGAGGAAACAAAGGATAAAAATATTAGCATCTCAAATATTGACCTGAAAGAAGTCAAATGGGCTGGGAGGGTGGGGGGTCAGATCAGAAATGTGAACCTGGGAACCAAATAAAGATTTTAAGATTTAAAGTATTTAAAGTCATAATGAGACTGGGTATCACCTTGGGGGCTCATGCCATCAGCAAAGCTGTGAGAATCAAAACTGAGTCCAAGGGCATTCTAATACGTAAAAGTCAGGAGATGATGAAGAGTCTAAGAGAAATAATCAGTGAGACAGAAAGAAAGAGATAGATGTGGTCCGAAAACAGAGAAAACACTTTTTCAAGATAGTAGCTATGATCAGCTTTGTCAAAGTGAAGTGGCAACCAAGAATTAACCATTGAATTTGGGTCACCTTGACCCAGTCAAGAGCAATTTCAGTGAAGAACAAATAAGGGAAGAATTAGATGCAGGAGGTATAGAAAACTCATCTATATTTACAGTCTTGCCATAAAAGGAGCAAAGAAATGGAATACTAGCAGAAGGTAGATGTGTGGTAAAGTAAGGGGGGGATGTTTGCTTTTGTTTCTATGTTTTTTTTTTAACTTTCTAAAAAATGTTTATTTACTTTTGAGAGAAAGAGACAGAGTGCAAGTGGGAGAGGGGCAGACAGAAAGGGAGACACAGAATCCGAAGCAGGCTCCAGGCTCTGAGCTGTCAGCACAGAGCCCGATGCAGGCTTGAACTCTCAAGCAGTGAGATCATGACCTGGGCTGAAATCAGATGCTTAACCAACAGAACCACCCAGGCACCCCATGTTTCTTTGGTTTTAAGAGTGCGATAAATTTCATGCGTTCATACGCCAATGATGATGATGCAGTTGAGCGGGTACTGTGTGATACAAGACTGAAGGATACTTTCTGTACACATGTCACTGATAATGCCACAAAGGATGGGATCTAGCGCACATGTAGAGTGTTTAGCTTTAGTTAGGAGCAAAGCACAGTTCATCCAGAATAATGGAAAGGAAGACATTGCATAAGCTCAAATTGGTGGCTGGGTGTGTGGGTTGAATTGTGTGTTCCCCTAAAAACATGTTGCAGTCTTAAGCCCCCAGAACTTGTAAATGTAACTGTATTTGGAAATAGGGCATTGGCAGATGTCATCAAATTAAAATGAATTCATAATGTATTCAAGTGAGCCTAATCCAGTGTCTGATGGCCTTATAAGAGAGAAGTGAGAAAACAAAGCCACAGACACCCAGGGAGAATACCATGCGACAACAGAGAGAAATTGGAGCCAAGGATGCCAGCAACACCAGCAGCGAGGAAGAGGCAGGGATCCTCCCCTAGGATCTTCAGCAACCACGCGGTCCTATGACACCTTGAATTTGAACTTCTAGCCATCAGAACAGTGAGAGAATAAATTCTTGTTTCAAACCACCAAGTTTGTGATACCTCTATAAGGAAGACACAGGAAACTAAGAGCGGTATATATGCAATGATAGTTCTCCTTCGATTGCTTCCTCTCTGCGTCACAAGTCATGAACTATTTTTACAAACATTTATCAAGCCTTTTGACATACTTGTCTTTCAAAATGTTACCAATAATGTAAACGTTTTATTTAGTTCATTAAGAATAGAAACAATAGAAAAGAAAAGAATTGGGTAAAAGAATGTATCAGGAACATTGTCAAATTGGGGAGGAATGTCTGAATGAGATACTAAATTATACGAAAAATTAGCTACATTTTGATATTCTACATAAAACCATAATACCTTTAGAAGTTTTTTTCTGCCAAACTATGATTTTATAGCTATAAAGCCATAACAAGCTATGATTTTATAACTATAAAATCATAATGATGTATACATTCCTGTGCCTTAATCTCTACCCCTAATGATGGCAAATCACCAACATCTCTATCCAATGCATGTTATCCAAACATTCTGTGACACGTTTCACTTCCTAAGATCCTCTGAGGACACATGATGTAGGAGTTGGAAAAGCTGTTTTTACTCATACAGGTTAATTAGAAAATGGTCTAGAATAATGTGAAAGTTTCCAGCCTTTTGTCTTTCCCAAATTTGGATAATTTGGGATAATTTTTCCTAACCATATGCAACCAAGATTTATAACCAGACTGTATGGCATCAGAGTAGATATTACTATATTACTAACCACTTCAAACACTGATAAGTATCAGTTATAAAGACAAACATTTAACGGATTATAAATGAATTCACTTTCATATGATAATGGACTATAATATACCAATTAAAGAAAATGAAATTACTTTTCAAAGACTAATTAGTTTCCTATCTCTAGCAAATTTTCCTTTTGATTTTGGTTTTAATATCAGATTTTTTTTGTTTATAGAAAGTTAACACATTGGCTTGCACCCTGCTACTTAATGCCACACAACTTGAATTTTCATAAATTCCCCTTCTGTTTTCTTCTTCCCACCAGCTTATAATTGGCTTCATGTGAAAACTTCCTCAGAAAGGACCTCATAGTGACTACTTTCCGGAAGAGATCAGTTAATATACTGGCCACTGACCCCACTGCCTTTTTCTATTGTAACATTTTAAGGCATTCTATCATCTCTAGTGCTTCTAATTAATCCCTCATATTTCTTTTGGTGAGAATGACTCACCAGCTTGTCTATTTAAGTAAGCCAATTACTATAATACTTAAGTAGTTTAAAACAAAGTTGATTTATTTAACTTGCTAATAATTCATAGATATAATAATACCCATATAATAAGCACTTTAGTTCTAGAGATAGAAGAAACTGCTGTGTTTATGATCTACAATTAAGCATGTGTTAATGCTCAATAATATTTTTTATCTTGGATAAGCACCAACTGCCACTGAGCTGGAATCATTTCTTTATTCTTTCTAAGTAAGCTATTGAGACATTCACATTCATTATAGTGAGTTGAGAAAAACAGTAATTTAAATACACTAAGTCAATAAAAAAATGTCAAAATCTCTTGAATTCTGTACTGTCCTCATGGCTTGTTTTTTTTTTTTAAACACATAATGAAATCAATGAAGACTATAATAATCTGATTATTTTAAATTCACTTTTTTCCCAACTCAGCAAAAGTGTTTTTGTTTTTTTTTTTTTTAAATAAATTTAATTTGTTTTAAGTTTTGGAACAAGCGTTACATTGTAGGTTCTTGGCTGGCTGACTCATCCTAAGTGGACCAGTTTATCCATTTGTCAGTAAAACATTATTGTTCCTTTTTAGGGTGCCCAATGACCTTACAACTTTTTATCAGGCTGTTTATTTGCTCTATATGGACATTAGTCAATCATATGAAACATTTACTTATTCAGACCCTAGAGCATTTAGGCAGTCCATAATTTGGACTATCACAGAGAAGAATTCATGATATAATTTTAAACTATAAATATTCAAGGTCTTAATACCTCCCTCAAGCCCTAATTCTTCCTATGATGGTTATTTGCAGTCATAACTACCTAGATGGCAGAAACAAAAAGATTTGCTAATTTAACACATTTTTTTCATTTAGAGTTAAAAGGGCTTAAAGAATGTCACCCATACATAATTGCAAATCTTTGGATACACTTAAACTATGGGAAATATGCATTTCTATAGCTCAGTTAACAAAATACATGTATATAAAACACATGTGTTACACACCTATACAGATAAGCAAAAGCCATTTAGTATTTAAATAAATAGATTTATTCTCTGAATAAGAAATTTTGAAACGTGGACAGTCAAAATTATGCGGCTTAGCATTCAACCAGTGGTTTCATTAGAAAGAAATCCTTCATAGAATCTCCCTAGATTCAGAGTATTTTAAGTTGTGATATTTTAAGCTGCACATTGCTTTCACCATCTTTGAACAACAACCAGACAAAATTATCACAACATTGTAGAGGTGAAATTAAGATTTTAGATGAGGTTTATAACCATGATACCATTCTGAAAGCTTCTTGTAATATTAAGAAATGTATTTGGGGGAGCACCTGGGTGGCCTAGTTGGTTAAGCGTCTGACCCTTGATTTCAGCTTAGGTCATGATCTCACAGTTTCTGGGTTCGAGCCCCACATCAGGCTCTGTGCTGACAGTGCAGAATCTGCTTAGAATTCTTTCTCTCCCTTTCTCTCTGCCCTTCCCACTTGTGCACGCTCTCTCTCTCTCTCAAAATAAATAAACTTAAAAAAAAAAGAAACATTTTTTCTTTCCATATACTCTGTAGTCATCATTAGCCTAGATTAAGTATCAAATGCTGCTTTTAAATAATGCAACAAAATCCCTACTTTTTTCACACTAAAATCCTTAATCTTGCTCTACCTGATATAAAACAGTAATTTTTTAAATTAAAGAAAAAACTTTTCATGGAATAAATATGAGAAATTGTCCATTTTAACACTTCTCACAGTTATAGTAAAACATGGATTTTTTTATGTTACCTTAAATATTAACAAAGTAAAATAAGACAAAAGTGGTATTTTTGAGATTTCAGTATAAAGAAAAACAATAAACATCAAAGCAATGTCATTACATAAATGATAAATAATTTAGAACGACCAAGAAACAAAGCTGAAAATAAAACGTTGAATAATAGTAATATATGAATTAATTAGAGAGAATGTAGACAAAAAATTAAAGCAATTATAGAGAGGTTTATAGATATAAAGTCAAATAAACATGAAAAACATAAGGTTAATTATAGTTTATAAAATTTTATAACCATATTTCATAAAATATGGAGCCCTGAAGAACCCAAATATGGAACAGAAAATATATTCCAAAATATGACAAGAAATTTTTCTTGAAATACAAAAGAACTATATCTGCAGATAAAAAGAGGCTTCAAGTTTGAGAAAATAAGGACACAGAAAGATACCCAGGTATCTCCTGATCATTATTAAATTTAAAGGAAAAGGAAAAAGCTCTTCAAACATCTTGGGAGATGGAAAGATTGGTTTACAAGAGAGAGAAAATCTTCTGAACTTATGATTTCTTCACAGCAGCATCCAGAATTAAGAGAAAATGCAACGATATTCACTAAGTGTCGAGGTAAAGAAAATTTGACCCACGATTGTGTAACTAGTCATTTAATAACACCTGGCAGAGAAACATTCTCCAATATGAAAGTGCTCAGGAAATAAAGCAAGCATGATTCAAATCTTAATAAATCTATAATGGAATTGGAACAACTTAAATATGTACATATATTTCATATATACATGAAAGAAGAAACCATGTTAAATGTACCATTGGGTAACACTGAATTTTTATTTTTTTAAAGCATTCTGCCTCTTTAACTGTGTCAAATATGCATTAACAAGCTAAGATAACTCTTGAAAATATAAACTTAAATAATGTTTTGATGGTGAAGAAAAAAATGGAAAAAGGTTGAAAGTGCTTTAATTTCTTTATCTTCTTTTTCGGGAAGTCAAGAGGCAGCTTTAAAGTAGGATAATCAAGAAACAGAGGATTGCATATATTACTTTGAGCTGTAACATGGCTAACATGAGGGCATAAGCTTAAGAAGAACACAACCAGTCTAAAATGTGAGCCAGAGTGGAAAAGGAATCCGAACGACATTATTTGCTAATTTTCCCATTTTTTTCACCCAGCAGGAAGGTAGAGGAGCCCATCTACAGTAGGTAAAGCAATAAAAGGAGCTCAGTATATTAAATAATGACATAAAGGCAACCACTAGAAGAACAAAAGCAAATTATAAGCCTTCCAAATTACCACAGGGAAAACATTCATGAACTACAAGACCACAAATTCAACAATTAAAGGGAAGGGACAGAACAGTACATGAAGTTTCCTGAAAGAAATCACAAGTTATTAACGGT